>NW_007260014.1:56013-413513 GCF_000164805.1 Carlito syrichta | reverse complement strand
ACGTTAAGACACAAAGTCAGCCTGAGGTATAAGTTAGAAAACAAAACATTAAAATACTTTTAGGTCAATTTTCAAATATTAACCTTAATATTTATGGCTTAAAATTTAGGATCTCCGATTATTTAATTTAGAATTTGCCACATTATTTCAGCACCTAAACGAATTCCCCCTCATAACGCGAGCAACTTTGGAAGTCATATGTATCTGCTCAACAACATTGCTGTGAATTAAAAAGGCAAAAAACAAAAATCATAAGTCACACAATGTCCAATAGACCCAGTAACAGCAAAAGAGATTCCGATGTATGTTAAACTGAAATACCAGTTATAACCTGGTCCAGGAATCTCTTCTTTAACATCAATATATTTCTTTTATTGTTTCTGTGTGAACAAACTTTAATTTTTTCTAACAGTGGCTTAGAAAAAAATGACAAAATAAATATGTATCATTACATAAGACAGAGAATTATTATTCTCATTTTGGAAAGTAGGCATCATATGAGTTTCTAAAATATCTAAAATCAATTGAATTAATCCATATGAATAAAAATACTTTCACATATGTTAAATTCTTGAATAAATTAAAGTACAGGCAATCAAAACTAAGTATCTTGTAACAGTGCTTTTAAATTTCAATTTTTCTTATTACTGCAAGCCAAAGTGATTTAACTCAGAAAAAGTTCCTATTAAAATATAAATTGCTATTGTTATTATGCTTGCTATTGTAAGCATATTCTAATATTGTTTGAAGTTAAAGACAGATTGTTCAAGAAGTGGAGTAATAATAGGGGGCTATTAGCTATGTTTGAAGTGTCTTAATTTTGTTTTTTTCCTACTTCAGTTTTTTGGTGGGAAATGGAATTCAGCATATTTTTTGACCCATCTAGGTTGGGAAGAGAGCATTATTTCAATCAAAATAAGCACAAGGAAATAAAGTTGAATATGGTATAAAACTGATTTTTGTTTATATTTAAGCTATTCTTTTTTTTTTGAAAAATAAGAAAATAAAAAAGTTAAAGCAGTGGATTCTTTCCTCTCTTGGGCATCTTTTTTATATTTTTGCAAACATTTTCCATTTGATTGTGAGATTCCTGAGGGAAGGGAATATGTATATTCCTTTCATTATCCTGACTGCAGTATTGTCTTTGGTACAGCCGTGTCCCAAGTTTTCAGTGAATGCTGATGACACAGAGACTACATCTGTCTGGGAAGTAGAGTTTCTTATAAGTGAGATATCGTCTTTGGAACACTGATACCGTGAGAGATCTTTTCAGACATCAGTAAAGAATACCTACTGAAGGACATTGGTAGACAGACTAAAAATGCATTAACTTATGCTCCAAAGAATGAGTGATGTGTGAGTACATGTGTATAAGTGTGTGACTAACACAAATGTTACATAAATGGTGTAAAAATACAAGGCCTATAGAATATAATAAAAAAAAGTTCCTTGAATTTTCTACTCACTATTTAGTAAAATATAGTCCTAAAATATCTTAAGTTTAAAAGGAGGGCCTCATTTCAGAAATTAGAATGTGTCCAGTTCAGTATATTAATCAGTGTTTTATCCTAAGTCATACATAAAGCTTATTATCCCCTCTAAACCATGATAAAACTTGTAAATGAAAGCCTGGAAGAAGGCAGGGTGTTTGTGTTTATTCTTTCTATTTACTTTCTTTGTTTCTCATTGTAAGTCTGAAGTAGGAGGAGACAGGAGAGGTTGGAAAATATAACAGATGGTTTTATTTTCTGGGTGTGGCAACACTTCCTGAACTTAAGAGTTGGTTAAGGTGAAATTTTCCTGTGTGAGAAGATTCGTGAGAAGTAGTCTATCACTAAGGAACATATTGTATACCACTCTTGCTTCTAACCCAGTATCACTCTTGGTTTACTTTGAAGTTCTCTTCATAGCCCAGGCTCTCTTCCAGGTTAGAGCATTATTGTGGTACACAGGTAATTAACGCCTTCACTTCTATCACTGCTTTCTCAGGGGTGAGTCAGGCATCAGTCCACTCTCCCTGGCCCTACTTGGCTTTAGAGAGCATCTGTCAGATATTTTCCACAGGCCTGTAGAAACACCTTTACAAGGTGTGATGGTTAATTTTATGTTGATTGGGCTAAGGGACACCCATATAGTGAGTAAAACTATATGGGCATCCATTACTTTGGGTTATATCCATTAGCATGTTTTCAGAAGACATAACCATGAGAATTAGTAGACTAAGTAAGGAAGAACTTCCCTTATCATTGTGGGCAGGCATCACTTGATGGAAAGAGAAACCGAAGGAAAAAAAAGGGAGGGGGGCAGAGGAAAAATGAATTTTCCTTTTTTTAGCTGAGACATCCATCTTCTCTTGCCTTAAGACATAGGAACTCTTGATTCTCAGGTCTTCAGACCCAGATTGAATTACACCACCAGCTTTGCTGGTTCTCCATCTTGGGGAAGGCATATCATGGGATTAGTCAGCCTCTATATTTACCTGAGTCAAATTATATAAAAAAAACTCCTTTGTATTAGTATTAGTCCTCCTGATTAATACTCAAAGTATTAAGGCAACATATACTATATTTGGAGTGCTTCCAACTTTGGTGAGAAGAATAGCAGCATTACTTATTTTTCACTAAAAATGTGTCTGTAAGTCTGTCTTTCTCAACTAAAACCCTTTCTTATTTCCCTGATCTGGCCAATCATCTAAAAGTTGCAAAACCCACAATTGTCTTCTTAGTAAACTTTGCATTTAAAATCTACCATATTTTTCTTTTCTTCACAGAATCTTCTATTTTACCATGTTACAACTTTATTGTATATGGTGTAAATGAAGATGAAAATTGTGTTGGTAAGCATTTTCAAGCCAGACTAGAATATCTGGCCAAGTTTCTAAGGAATGAAAGTATTTCATCAAAATAATCTTACTTACATGTCAAAAAAAAATTTTTTTTCACTCATTGAAGTAGAGTCAGCAAGCTCAGAAGTTAGATCTTTTTCCCTGCTTACCAACTCCCTGCCTCAAAGTGCCCCACACAGAAACCACAGGATGTGAGGAACTCATTTTTAAAAATCTCTCTTGAAGACCACATGATGAACAACCTGAAGATTTAAAATAAAGCAGTAAGGGAATAATAAATTGGCTGAAGAAAAGGAAGAAGGGAAAGATCTGAACACAATTTAAGAGACTTATACATAGATAGTATATGAACAAGAAAGGAAAAAAAGAGTAAACCTAATTTTAATAAACTACCTAAACCAATGTGTAAAAAACTTGTTATAGAGAACTATATATAGATGGTGCATGAGCAAAAAGGAAAAAAAGGCCCATCAATTTTAATAAAATAGTCAACCCCTTGTATCAAAAGTTATTTCAAAATATAATAAACATAAAAATTATAAATGAGATATCAAATTTTTATATTAAGCCTTTAAATGCTGGTGCGCATTTTACAGTTAGAGCACATCTTAGTTTGGACCAGCTAAACTGAAGTGCTTAAGAACCACATGTGACAGCAGGGGTTGGCCAACCTTGGTTTACAGGTTCACTGGCCAAATCTAACCTGATGTCTGTTTTGGTATGACTTGGGAGTTAAGTAGCATTTTCATATTTTTAAGTGGTTGAAAAAATCAGAAAAAGAAATAGTATTTACTGGAACCTGAAAATAGCATGAAATTCATATTATTTGTAGCCGTACATAAAGATTTATTGAAACACAACCATACTCATTTATTTATATATTTTCTGTGGCAAATTTATTACTAAAAACAGGAGATTCTATTCATTTTGAGAGACCGGACAGTCCCCAAAAGCTTAAAGTACTCACCCTCTGACCCAAAAAGTGTTCTTTTTCTGACAGAAAAAGTTTTACTGAGCTCTGTTCTTGAAGAGCTAGTACTCCAGGGAACATGATCACTTATTACTTATCTTTGTTAGCATGCAGCACGTGGCTGACACACAAATGAAACTCAATTGTTTCAGAATAGGATATATTTTATAAGTTCAATTAAACAAGCATTTATTGAACAACAATTCTAAAATGCAAACTCTCTCCTTAGAAACCATATCTTACAATTATCCTGGTAATGAACACTGGGTCACCAGAAGTGATAAAATATACTTAAGAACAGAGAATTCTCAATTCAGATGGATCTGGGTCCAAATTCCAGCTTTGCCTGATCTGTAATCTGGGTAATTTACTAATGTGCTGTAGCTTTCTATTTTAATATCTGCAAAATGGGCAAAATAGTGCTTATCTCACAGGGTAATTGCATCAACTGAATGAAAAGATGAGGATTATAATTTTGTACAGTGACTGAAGCAAGCTAATGTTTTAATTATTCTTCAAAATTTTATCACACATGTCCAAAGCTTTTTAACTTAATTTATTCTTTTCAGTAGGTTTTAGTCACTGCTTTTGAAGAAGTGATACATTAATTAGTATGGTTTAACCTCTTTGGAAGACAGTGTGGCAATTTCTGAAAGAAGTAGAACTAGAAATCGACCTTCCGTATGATCCAGCAATCCTCCTATTGTGAATTTACCCAGAGGAACTCAAGTCATTCTACCAAAAAGATACCTGCACACACTTTTGTTGTAGCTCTGTGTACAATAGTAAAAACATGGAATCAACCATGCGGCCCAGCAAAGCTGAATTGGATTAAAAAATGTAGTACATATTCACAATGAAATATTATGCAGCCATAAAGAATGGCAAAACTGGATTTAGCAGCAACTTGAATGAATTTAGTCTATCATACTCAGTGATCTATCACAGAAACAGAGAACAGAATACCATCGATTCTCATTCATAAGTGAACCTTGAACAATTATCATAATACTATAAGAAAGGGATTGGCAGTAGTGGAAAACTGGCAGGGGAGGGAGAATGGGATTGGGAGTTGAGGGAAACTGCCAGGGGAGGGAGGGGGTACACCTCATCAAGAAGGGTAACTGCATAATGAACATTTGTATACCTAACCCTGAATTGTACCCCACACCCTTAAAAAAAAATTAATATGGTTTAAAAATTATATCTAAGTACTTGTTCATTTTAACAAATCTCAGCACAACTATATAGATTAATAAAATATATTTTGGACATCAAAACACATTATTAGAAGATTATAATTGCATAAATCTCATAAATGAATATAAATACATACTCTATATTGAAATGAATACCTTCAGAGAAAAACATAGGTATTTATGTATAAAAACATACGTATGCATAAAAAAATTGCTTAGAAAGCTTTTACAATTTTTAGATCAGAAGCACACATGTTTAAGTAATATAGTGTATAGCTTTATCCTAGACTCAAAAAATATTTTTAAAACCACAACTTTAAAATTAATAATTTAAATAATTTGAAATTAATATTAACATACTAATTTTATTGATGCTTTAATATTATAAGATATTATTATATTTGATATAATATTCAAATCACATCGTTTTATTTACTTTCCTTGTTGAAATGCTAACATGCTGGAAAGAATTCTTTGGACAGTTATGTTTAATTTAGATTTTATGACTCCTCAGAGTGAAGAGAGGAAGAGTGTTGTAATTTTCTGGACATGGAGAATCATTTGCTATGGTAAACTGGATAAATGCTTGTGCTACCTCATGGGAGTAGGATAGAAAAGAGTAGCTGATCTATTCTGCTGAGACGCCAGGGCTCCATATTCTTTCAAAATCAATGGCCTTAGAGGGATCGTGAATTGCTGAGGTAGAACAATCCCTACTCCTCTTTATCTCTCATCTACTGCCTTTGAAATCAACTGGAGCTGTGTATTTGGAAGTAGCACAAAGGGTAAGGATGGAAATAAAAATACGGCCTAGGATTTGTGATGCTCAAGTGATTCAGACTCATTTCTCCAATAACTGCAGTTCTGAAATATGCTAGACTTATCACTGATATATTGCAGTTCATAGCATTCTAATTCATTTTGCAGAAGTAATCCTGCCCAGTTCGACCATTACTCTTTTAAGTAGAGCTTACACTTTGGTTTCATTTGAAATAATTCATTGTTAAATTCATAATACTAGATTTTATCAAATTAGGCAGATATAAAAAGTTCTCAGGACATTTTTGATAGGCAAAAACAAAGTGGTTAAAAAATCTTATATATGTAAGGTCCATGTGTGATATAACATTCACCTTCCATCTGTCAAAACTTTCACCTATTTCATTTAAGCACATATTCTGTAATACCACATATTTATTTTTTGACTATTAAAAATAAGGATAATAAAGTCCCTTAGCTTCTTTATTCAGCATGTAACAAAATACACTTATATTTTCTTATGTGTAAAATTAATATTTTAAAAATGATGCTTTTATCACCTATTTAATTTTGAGACTACACTGCACATGTTCGAGTTGTATACCTTGGAGGCAGCATGGTTTGTGGGTATTTAATTTTTTATATTAATTTGCATTTTGTTTTATAGTCATAAACTCTTCATCATCAATTATCGAGGCTTTGGTTTTCACCATTTCAAGGAAAAACCCTAAATTGTAAATGTTGTATGCCTTGGAGAAATACAAATCGAATCTAGAAAAACTTACCACTTTCTAGTATTTCTCAATGAAGTATTACTGATTCTTACTGAAATTATTATATTTTTTCTTAATTTTAATACTGTTCTTACCTTTGTTAGTTTCATTTCATGTATCAAAAGAGTTCTAAATTTTTGAAATGTTTATTGTGATATAATGGTCACCAACAACAATAGTAAATAACTATAATCCTCTTAAGTTGTTTGGATTTAATGAATTTTCTCCTGGAAAAAAAATAGGATAGATTTAAATGAGATAAGTCAACCATTTAATGAAAAGAGAAAGATAACAAAGGATCAAAATTTAACCTTAACCTAATATTGATAAGCACATGAGTGCTGACTTTTGTAAAAAATTTCATTTTTTAAAAAATACTCTATCATTCATTCTAAAACTATCATCATGAAAACGATCTTAAGTAGCTAATTATTAATCAACTTCAGTTCAAAACAACACAATCATTTGGTTTCTACAGATTCTAGTGACTCATTGAGTAGTTTCTTGTTTTAAATTAAACTATCACTAATCATGGAGGAACAAAGATGTGTCCAAATTTTGAAGGAGCATGGGTGTCCTAAACCTCAGATAATGAATTTTAACTCTCTCTGGAGAAAAGCCTTTCCTGTATGTAGTCTGGCAATATCCCAAGATTTCTTTTTAAAAGTAACTCCATATGTGTACTGAAAATAAGCTAGTGATGTTTTAAATCAACTGGAAAGAGAGGCTGTTCTTTTCAATATTTTTTTCCTTAGCATAACTTTGAAGTGCAGCATTTGGGGATTATGGAGGTTTGGGTTACCTGCTGAATGAAGGCATGGAAAATTATTTGAAAGTACTCTTTAAAAAAAAAAATGTGCTTTAAACTTATGAAATATCACCTGTGGTTAAGAGGAGGTATGCAATTCAAAGAATTTTTTTTCAACCTAAAGAAAAAGAGTTAATTTTAAATTGAGATTATATTTTCTAAGTTTTCTATGGCTACGAGATTATAATCAAACGTTTGTGGTTCACTTAATTTAAAGGCAGGAGATGATGGAGATGGTAAATACTATTAAATAAAATATGAGTAAATGTATAATGAGTTAAATACTGTAAGCAAAGCTAAACCAAAGACTACAACTCACTATACTCTAGTAAGTGTTTCACAGCAGACATTTTAAGTGATTTCATTTTCAAATAAATTCAACTTGTATGTATTTTCCTGTAATCTGTTTTGAATTTATTTGATGCATTCAAAGACTTGACACATTTAAAGAAGGTGACTGCATCTTCTGTTTAACAGCAATATATCAATGATTAAAACATAGCAAAATGTTGGATGCTTATCAAAGTAAATGGTCATTGTATTAAATGTCAGGATTCATAAAAAATGTAAAGAAATGATTTCAAAAACTCAATTCCAAATTAAGTTAACATTTATAAATAGGTAAATTATTTTCAATTTGTACCAGTTTAAATGTAAATGGGGTATGGCTCACAACTTATAGTAAGTCTATAACTTTCACAAGAATGTAAGTTTTATTAAATCAAGAAATACTGACTACCTGTGCTACCTGTGCCTTCCATTTGGCAGGCACTATACTAAGAACTGAGGAGTCAGTGAAATATAATGCATACTCATATTGATTAAGTGCTAAGGGGAAATAAAAATAATACAGAGAAGGAGAATATAACACTCTGAGCATGTTGTATATGGGAGGATATTAAATTTTTTGTGTAGAGGGCAGAAAGCATCTCTGAAGTGATTATTGAGTAAACAGCTAAGGGCTCAGAAGATTAGATATTGTAGACATCAGGAGATAGAGTGTAATCCAAGGCAGGCCATGGAAATGTCTCTGTTTTCTTCCATGAACAGCGAGGAGGTCAGTGTAGCTGTTGCTTCATGAACAAGGTTAGGGGAAGTTATAGGAGAAGAGGTATGAGAGATATTGGAGGCAAGATTAGGTAGGACTTTGAAGGCTATGGAAAGAATAGGGTTTAATTAGAGTGAGCTGAAGGATTTTGAACAGAGTACTAATATAATGTGGATTAGATTTCAGTAGATGACTATTAATTTTAGAACAGACTTTTATAGAGCTGTCAACTATATAAACCAGAACTATATATGTCAACATAGATTGATCTCAGACATAATACTGAGTCAGCAAGTACAGATACTTATACAGTTATGAAATTATTTTATGCTAATTACAAAGAAAGATAAATATATTGTAATATATACATACTGTACAAAAATGTAAAAACATTTATAGTTTTAAAAATAAATCATGAGCCGGGCTCGGTGACTCAGCCTGTAACCCCGCGCCTTTGGGAGGCTGAGGTGAGTGGATTGCCTGAGCTCGCGGGTTCGAGACCCGCCTGGGCAGCGAGACCTCATCTCTACAATAAATGAAAAAATCAGCCAGGTGTGGTGGCGCATGCCTGTAATTCCGGCTACTTGGAAGGCTGAGGAGGAAGGATCGCCGGAGCCCAGCAGGTCGAGACTGCGGTGGCCGGGAGCGGCCACTGCACTCCAGTCTGGACGACCGAGCAAGACTCCAACTAAAAAAAATAAATAATAAATAAATAAATAAAATAAATCATGATTATTGCTACTGGGGCATAAAATTGAAGAGAGGAACATAAATAACTACAATAATATTTGTATTTATTTATCAAAAAGTATAAAATGATATGATGCAACTATGGCAGAATGTTTTTATTTCTTACTTGTGTGCATGTTATTCTGTGTGCTTTTTTACATATTTTCTTTTCAAAGAGATGATCTAATTTTGTGTATGTGTGTGAAAATTGAATTAGGAGCACTTCCAGATTTTGAGTCACTATGCTATAGAGTTGGATTGCTACTAGAACTATTAAATCAATTGTAAAACATTTGGCTCTCAGTAAAATATTTTACTAAATTCTATTATTAGTGCCTCTCAATGAGAAGTTAGCATTTTCCTTCTACTAGGTTCTTATAGTCAAATTTAAATTCATAGCATCACTCAGACCAAATAAAAGGGGAGGAAAAATCTACCTCTTAAAAGAAAAATACCCTCCACTACCAAATTGGAAGCTAAAATAAACATCATGGGAAGAAAACTCACAAACAGCAGATGTTGTGGTTTACTTTTTAGTTGTTGGTATTTAACAAGAACACCTCTGAGATTCCACATCCTGTGTTTTTGGATTGGAGTTGAAATGGTAAAATGGTATATTCTGGTATTGCACTTCTAAATATTTTGTGATAGAGAGCATTTGTGATGGGAATCATTTTACTCATGAAATGTTAGATTTTATCTAGTATTTTATTTATTTTAACTTGGAAAAATAGGACAACTTTAACCTGTATTGAATGAGATGGAAAATAATGAATAGTGCAGTGACACAAAGTAATTTTGTGAAAAGTAAACGATTTCATTTTCGGAGTACTAAATGCTTAACACAACATGTGGGAAGTGATTAAGTTTTAGTGTCATTTATTGCAAGATTTTCAAAACATAATAGAATTAAACAACAAATATGCAAAATCTTCAAATTTGGTACTTATACTAGTACATAATGATAATTAAATATTAGTACATAATGAGAAAATAGTCCATATTACAAAGATAGATCATTACTAATATACATTTAAAAAATGAAATAGATAAGGCAGCAAAAATAAAGTTTTCCAAGAGCATTTCTGAAAATTATAAGTTAATTTTCTATCACATATAATTAGGCCTGCATTATAAATGCTTTAATATTTACAAGAAAAAAAATTACTTCTGTAGATTGTTTTTTAGTTCTTCACAGTCATCTTGCAAATACTTGCTCTTGATTACAAGGGTTTGAGAAAGCAAAGTTGATTATTATTATTATTATCATTATTATTATTATTACAGTGACTTTTCCTTTACCTGAATCAAAATAGTGCACTTGGCAAGCATGTGAGCTCTGGAAGCAGATTACTTGGGTTTGAATTCTTTAATCTCTTGTTAATTTTCCTTGCCTTTAAAATGAGGCTTATTGTTTTGTGAGGATCCAACGGGATAATTAGTAAAAGTAGGCATTTTTTATTACCTGTTAGGCATTCAGATCTCCTTTATACACACCTTAATTATCACTATTTTATTGTTATTGTTATTATCATTTGGTTGATGCTTAACCCTGAACATTAATCATAATACTATATAAGAAAGTGATTGGCAGTGGCGGGACACTGTTGGTAGTGTGGGGGTGGGGCATAATATCAGTAAGGGAACCTTATCTCAAAACAGGTAAAGTGAGGACCAAACGGAGACCCATACTTTACCTGTACAATGACCACTTAGCTACCTAATTCTGAATAGTACCCCACATAATTAATAAAATATATTATGCATTAAAAATAATAAATAAAAATAAAATAAAGTGTTTAAAAAAAGAGTAACTAGTTTTCTTTTCTTTTCTTTTCTTTTTTTTTTTTTTTGAGTTGGAGTCTCACTTTGTCGCCCAGACTGAAGTGCAGTGGCCGCTCCCGGCCACCGCAGCCTCGACCTGCTGGGCTCCGGTGATCCTTCCGCCTCAGCCTTCCAAGTAGCTGGAACTACAGGCGCAAGCTACCACGCCCAGCTAATTTTTTATTTATCGTAGAGATGAGGTCTCGCTGAGTTGCCCAGGCAGGTCTCGAACCCGCAGGCTCAGGCAATCCACTCACCTCAGCCTCCCAAAGGCAAGGGATTACAGACTGAGCCACAGAGCCCGGCAACTCTAAACAATTTTAATGACTTTAGGGAACAGACAAAAAAATCCTTAACCTACTGTTTTAAGTCCTGCATCACAGGGCCCTGCCTTCCTTCGCGGCCTCATCCTCACGACTTTTCCCACTGCTTTTGTTACACATTGTCCTGCTTCGGTTCCTCAAAATCATCAACCCACCCTTTAATTTAAGATAATCTCGTACGTTTGTCACTCTTCTATCCAGTTAATTCTTCTCCCTGAAAATCTTTGAAGACTCTTGCTCAGGTCAGCACTGCTTTACAATACTCACTTCTTCCTTGGTATCGAGGGATAGTATTTTAATGTATTAACAAAATGAGTTTTCCACATAGAGAGTATATGGTGAGTTACAGTAAGCCTCATTACACCCCTCCAATTGCCCATGACTATATAAAGTTCTCTTAGACTGGAGGAGAGGGAAGGAACTCAGAGAGGAAACAAGAGAGCACAAACCTCGTTGAGTGCCACAGAGGTGGTAGATAGGGAGAGCGGGTAATAGGAAGAGCACACACATTTGGGAAATTTAAAAGCTTAGGAAATTTAGAAGCTTTGAAAAAATACTAGGTCTCTAGAAAATGTCTCAAAAGTGGTCAAATCCCAAAGTATTTCATTCTGCGGGATGTTGGGGATTTAGGAAAAAGTCCCAGTGATGTTTCGCAGCGTTTGACTCTGAAACAACCTCACATCTTCTGAAACCCTAGAATGCTGCACGTAGGTTTCACTCTTGAGGACTTTTCAGCAAATGACAAAGAGATGCATTATAAAGAACCTCTGCTATCACCACCATGTTGATGATATTGACCACCATGTGTAGGCAGGGCAATGAGCAATCTCCAGAATTTGGACAAAACCTCAGAGAAAAGTTTCCCGTTAATAAATTAGGGGCCATCGTAATTGATAAATCCCTTTAATATTCTTTAAATGACCTCATTTATTATTCAATCTAAGAAGATAAAATAGTTACTTCATTATAATATATGTTTATTGAATGCATTTTTTGGCTTTCTGAAATTACTTAACTTCACACTAGGTAGTAATCTCCAACAAGACAATAACCTTGTCTATCTTAGGCTCTTGTCTATCTTGAGAACCCAGTACAGTCTCTGGCAGGATGAATAGGTGATGCTGAATGAATGAAGCCTGTAATGTCTACTGGTTATGAACCAGAGACATTAGCTTATAGAAGATACATTTGAGTTAAAATTTGGAGTTTATAAAAAGATTTCTGGATTAACTGGTAAAGATGTTGCATCCTGAGGCTAGACTACTTCACCAATCTGGCCCGCTTCCCCACATTTGGAACACAGGGGAAATAATACTTATATTGCTGAAAGTTGTGAGGATTAAGATAAAAACATGTATGTACACCATATATGAGGTTTATTTATTTAAACACTTTTTTATTTTAAAGGGTGTTTTTCTAAACAATTGAAAAACATTACTTTGTTTTGTAGGAAGTAAAACAATCTATAATTTTATATACTGGAATATAAAGGTCACTAAAATTGGACACAGTTTTTCTAGAGAAATGTATATATTTGAAGGAATTCTAATTTTATTATTGGTATATAAGATAATTCAACAGTTTGTCAAATATTCACTGTGCTTAAGTAATTCTCTGAAAGTATTTTGAGAAATATTCACATCTATTTAGATCTATGTATTAATATTTAAAGAATTATTCTAATAGGAGTCAATGGAGTTTTTCAGAGATAAAGAAAATATTTTGTGGTCGGGCTCGGTGGCTCAGCCTGTAATCCCAGCATTTTGGGAGGCCGGGGTGACTGGATTGCCTGAGTCCGCGGGTTCGAGATCCACCTGGGCAACTTGGTGAGACCTGTCTCTACAAGAACTAAAAAATTAGCTGGGCATGGTAGCGCACGCCTGTAGTTCCAGCTACTTGGAAGGCTGAGGCAGAAAGATTGCCGTAGTCCAGCAGGTCGAGGCTGCAGTGGCCGGGAGTGTGCCACTGCACTTCAGTCTGGGCGACAGAGTGACTCCAACTCAAAGAAAAAAAAGAAAAGAAAAGAAAAAGAAAAGAAAATATTTTGCAGTCAGAGAATCTGGCTTAGTACTGTTATGAACTGAATTGTGGCCGGACTCGGTGGCTCAGCCTGTAATCCCGCGCTTTGGGAGGCGGAGGTGAGTGGATTGCCTGAGCCCGCGGGTTCGAGACCCGCCTGGGCAACTTGACGAGACCTCATACAAATACAAATCAAAAACTAGCCGGGCGTGGTAGCGCCCGCCTGTAGTTCCAGCTACTTGGAATGCTGAGGTGGAAGAATCGCCGGCGCTCAGTAGGTCGAGGCTGCGGTGGCCGGGAGCGGCCACTGCACTCCAGTCTGGGTGACAGAGAGAAAGTTCAACTCAAATAATAATAATAATAATAATAAAATAAATAAATAAATAAATAAACTGAATTGTGTCTCTCCAATATTCATATGTTGAAAGAACTGTTCAAATTACAGAAGAAATCGTTCACAAATAACAATTTATCCTATTTATACTGGCTAATATATGAGAAGAAAACTGGGATAAGGATGATGACAAGATATAGCTGTCAAAGATTCAAGAGAGATAATTTAGGTAATTGATAAATCCCTGTAATATTCTTTAAATGATCTCATTTATTATCAACAATGCTATGCTCAAATCAAAGATGAAGTAAAATATGTCATACAGCACTTCATGCAATTAAATTAGAAATATATATATATTCTCAAGACAATATTGACAATATTATTGTAGAGATGAGGTCTCGTCAACTTGCCCAGGCGGATCTCGAACCCACGGGCTCAGGCAATCCACTCACCTCCGCCTCCCAAAGCGCGGGATTACAGGCTGAGCCACTGAGTCCGGCCACAATTCAGTTTATAACAGTACTAAGCCAGATTCTCTGACTGTAAAATATTTTCTTTTCTTTTTCTTTTCTTTTTTTTTCTTTGAGTTGGAGTCACTCTGTCGCCCAGACTGAAGTGCAGTGGCACACTCCCACTGTTTATTCTTTATTAGAAGACTTAGCACTGAAAATATTTGTTATATACAAGGTTAAGTAAAGTTATTTTTATAAATCTAGTTTTATTTTTCAAAATAAGTTTTTAATAAAATGTAATGTTTTAATTGTCTACTAAATTTTTTTTTTTTTTTTTTTTTTTTTTTTTTTATCCACTGAGTGGCTTTTAAATTTTTTCTGATTCATGTTGTACTCTGGTAGTAAAGACTTTCAGAAAATTTGAACTCAGCTCAGAAAATGTTAACCAGTAGTATGGCAAGTCTCATGAATGAATAGGTATGACAGCTTTTTGCATTCATTGTGTAAATGACTGCTTCTAAATTCATTGATTCATAATCATATAAAAAACATTTATGAAGTACCAACGACTGTCCATAATAAGACTATGTGCAGTAATGGGAAAATAAGAATAAATAAAGCAGTGCTGCACTTGTGTCATTTTATAGCATGTAGGAGAGATTGACATATAAATTATACTTTGATTCAAACTATCAGAAGAAATGCACAAATTACCATGTGAGCAATAAAGGAGGATAGCTTTTTCCTGATCTGAAAGACAATGTTCTCTTACATAATTCAAAGAGTCAACCCCATTCTTACCCTATGGTTAAATACATAAAACATTGATTTCATTCATTCATTCATTAAAACAATTTGGGAGACTTTTATGCAAACATACAAACGTATTACAATATGCTATGAGAAGATTAAAAATATAAACAGCTGACTAACTTCCTGGGGTTGTATAAGGAGGACTGAGAGGTGATATTTGAACAGTCTCTGAAAAGACAAATAGTTTGACACCCTGGAGATATGAGTCTGAAGAAATGGATGGACTAAAAAAGTGTCCAGTGCAAATGAAGAACAACCTGTAAAAAGAAAGAAGGTGAAAGATCAAGTGGGTTAGGAAAGTTGTAACAAACTTCACAAACTTTAAAAAGTGATATCGTTTTCAAGAAGGTGCTACCTAAACAAATTTATTCCTTCCAGGTTCCTGCCCAAGTTGTAAGTTACAAATTAAAGATGTATTGGAGGTGTGTTATAGGCACAGTCATCTATTTCTCATGTGATAGGAATCTTTTAAAATAGCATAACATGAATTATATTGATATTTTTTATTTTTGAAATTGAGATATGGCTTGCATAACTCATGCCAATATTATATGTTTAGCACCATTAAAAATATATATTTATATAGTGACTCATATAACCACCAACCAAATTATATACCCCAAATTTTCAACACATCCTTTCCTTGTATCACTTATTCCACTTGGTAACCACCTGCCCAATGTAAACATGATTCTGACTTCCATCATCAAATATTAATTTGGCTTATTTATAAAGTTGATTTAAATAAAATCATATGGAATGTATTCTGTTCTGTTTTCTTTTAATCAAAATTACATTTTGAGATTAATTCTCCTTTGTTGAATGTATCAAGATTTTTTTCTCATTAGAATTGTGTTATATTCTACTGTGTGACTATACCACAATTTATTTATACTATTTCATGTCAATGTGTGTTACTTGTTTCCTGTCTGAGCTATTATGAATAAAGTTGCTATGGATATTTTTATAGAGGTGTTAGCATACATTTCTGTTGGGTATATACCCAAAAATGAAGTCCTGGGTCATATTTAGCTCAAGTGGGTACTGAATATGATTATTTTTAAAATTAAAATTTGTGTTTATATTTTGATTCTATAGAGTATTACAGAAAAACCAAATAATGTTGATAATAGCGGTTTTATTTGCTGGGGCAGACACAATGGAATATCACAGACTGAATAGCTTACACCACAGAACTTTATTTTCACACAGTTCTAGAAGCTGAAAGTCTATGAATGAGGTAGTAGCAGGTTTGATGTGTTCTGAGCCCTCTCAGAGGCTTGCAGATAACTTCCTTCTTGTTGTGTCCTCATATGACATTTTCCCTGCACATGCACCCTCCTGGTATCTCTTAGTGTCCTAATCTCCTCTTCCTTTAAGGATATTAGTTGCATTAAATTAAAGTCCATTCTAATAGTATCAATTTACCTTAATTACATCTTTAAAGATTCTATTTTTAAGTACAATCACAATCTCAAGTATAGGAGTTAACATTTGTTATATGATTATGAATCAATGAATTTAGAAGCCGTCATTTACACAATGAATACAAAAAGCTGTCATACTTATTCATTCATGAGACTTGCCATACTACTAGTTAACATTTTCTGAACTGAGTTCAAATTTTCTGAAAGTCTTTATTACCAGAGTGCAATTTGTATAAAAAAAAATTAAAAGGCATTCAATAGTTATCAAAAAATATTTAGTAAATAATAAAAAAATTAAGTTTTATTGAAAACATTTTGAAAAATAAAATCAAATTTATAAAAATAATTTTACTTAACCTTGTGTATAACAAATATTTTCAGTGCTAAGTCTTCTAATAAAGAATAAACAAAATATTGTCTTGAGAATTTATATATATTTCTAATTTAATTGTATAAAGTGCTGTGTGACATATTTTACTTCATCTTTGATTTGAGCATAACTTTGTTGATAATAAATTAGGTCTTTTAAAGAATATTAAAGAGATTTATTAATTGCCTAAATTATCTCTCTTGAATATTTGACAGCTATATCTTGTCATCATCCTTGTCTAAGTTTTCTTGTCATATATTAGTCAGTATAAATAGGTTAAATTGTTATTTGTGAATGATTTCTTCTGTAATTTGAACAGTTCTTTCAACATCATTCATTAACAGCAACTTTTTCAAGATTTATGATTTGCCTTTGCAAAGAGATTATAATGTATCCTCAAGGTTTTTTGAGACATTGTCCAGTAATTAATTATAAAGAAATAAATGTAATGGGTGCAGTCATTGTAAATAGTCAGGATATTTTGAATGAGCAATCTTATGAAAGTCTTGTTAGTAAAAATGTTTTTGTAATGACAGATTTGCTTCTCTTTGCAACCTCATAACTCTGGACAAAAATTACATGAGTGCTATATACCCACGTAGTATATTAAGATGAGGGATCTATGCAATAAATATATAAAGTATAAGTTACTTATACATATATAAGTAAAGTATATAAAGTATATATAAAGTATAAGCCTATGAAATAAAATATATAAAGTATAAGTATAATGTATAAATGTGAGTGTGTGTGTTACCTAACGTTTATTGATTTCTCACTAATTCCAAACAATGTTCTATATTCATTATATACATGATTATTTCTTAGAACAATCATATGTAATGAGCAATTTTATCCTAAATTTGCATATGAAAAAACAAAAACTTAGGTACATCAAGATTACAAATCTTGTTTAGGAGATAGCAGCAGGACTGAAGCCAGAATTCTGAATTGTCACAATGACTTATAGATGCTTTTAGACTTTTAATAGTTCTAGGTAACCCTCTCTCAGACCAGTTTCAATTGATTAGGTTTTAGAAAATTGAACTAAGCAACCTCCAGTAAACATCTATCTCTAGAATGCTTTAGTACTAAACTATGTTCAGTAGAACAATTAATTTTGATAATTATGGGATAATTCTGAAACTTATTTTCTTAATGCAGACCACAAATTTCCATTTTAGTATCTAAACATATCAGTAGTTGCCTTTCTATAGGACACTGATGAACACCACATAAAGTGCAAGTTACAAAATACTAGATAAAAATATCATTGCCTCCTTACATTGTTTCATTCTTCCTCTTTCATTAGACACTCATCATTTGAAATATATTTGTGTTCATAATAAACTTGATTTTTTTTTGGTAGAGAGGTAGAAATCAGGTTTCACTGTGTTGTCCAGGCTGATCTCGAACTCCTAGGCTCAAGGGATCCTCCTACCTCAGTCTCCCAAAGTGCTAGGATTATAGGCATGAGTCACTGTGTCCGGCCCCCATAATAAATTTGATTCTCTATTTCCTAACTTATTTACCTAAAACAAATAGATACTTCATATATATGTACTTTTTTCAATATTTATAAAAAAAGATTTATTTTAAAATAAGTAAAAAAAAATTAGAATGGTATTCAATAAATTCAATCTAACTGCAAATATTCTTCTTATATATGGAAGCTACATAAACATTTAGAAAAAAGTTTTGTTTCTAATCAGCCAAAATTCAAAAACAGCAAGAATTTTTATACATTCAGTGTAATAAAAGTAAATTTAAGTTTATGTAGCCTAGAACAGTTAGACAACAACAAAAAATTTGTGATATCAAGGTCCACAGTTTTACAAGACTCTCTATGATGTCTAGTGCAAAACATAACTCCAGGATAGACTTTCTGAGATTTATGTCCCATATATTGAAAACAAATCACATTTCACAATCTAAAAGAAAAATTCATCCATTTTTTTTTCTAAAATGGGAAAATTTTCCTGAAATACTTGAAAGTTTATTTAAGCAGTATTCGTCAAAATTCAGAAGTGACACATTTTAAAAAATTAAATATTTCATCACGTTTTAGTATCTTCACAATTTTTTTCAACTTTGCTCTAACTCTATAGAAAGTGAAAAAAACTTATTATTTATCTAACCTCCAGAAATCAAACAGAAATTTCAATAAAACAAAGCAATACAATTTGTGTAGGAAAGCACCTTGGCTACTTCATTGTTTAATCTTCTCTCTGTGGTACCAGGAAGTGGTATAAAGCCTATAAAAACACAGTATAGTTGGTGAAACTAATAGGTCGATGTAAGTGGAAATTCAATATAAATGGGTTTGACAAATGAGGGAAATTTAACATTGAACCTATGGAATTTTTGGCTAGACTTTTAAATTTGGTTGATAGATTTAAGAATTTTATATATATGGATTTAATACAAGTGGGTATCATGGTATTGTAAAAGCAATATTATCAACTAAAAAAAGTTACAAAACTCTATCTCCTGGGTTGGATGTGTAATGTCTTTTTAGCTACTATAGTTAACTGGTGCAATTCACTTGTTTTTTACTTGGTCTTGATGTGGTTTTGCAAAACATGTTTTTTTATTGAGCTTCTTAGAAACTTTTCTCTTCATTCAATAGGCATTTGGTGATGTAACCTAATGACAATCTTTTCCACTAATGTTTATTTGGTTGCAGTTTTGTTTTCTGTTGTGGTTTTAAAATTAAGTTAAACAAAGTGTCTTTTAATTTAGTTTCTCAAAGAAACTTCCTTCAAATCTTGCATATATGTTCATATATCCTCTACTTCAGTATACTGGAAGAAAAAATAAAACAAACTCCATTAACAAAAATAAATTTTAAATGAGGATAATTTTCTTTTTTTTTCAGCCACTTTGAGAAATAACTACAAATATTTTGAAATTTTAAAGGCAAAATAGCTACAAGTACTTTGAAATTTTAAAGGCAGAAACTTTAAAAACAAAGTTAGCAGCTATGAATGTGACTTCAAACTGAACCTTAAAATATGTTGAAATAAACATATCTCATATCCCACTCAATCCTATGCTTCTGAAATTGATGGTTCTCTATATCTTATATAAGAGATAGTGTTAAGTTCGTGATATACTTTTATATTATATCATCTTGTTTCTATAAAAGTTATTTAATATTTTATACTAAATAATATAAATTAATAAATGCCAGTAATGTTCAAATATGCTGGAAACTGTGGAGTCTAAATAGTTTTCCTCAATAAAACACACACATTAAAAATTTTTTAAAAATTTATTAGTCAACCAAATTTAAACTCTTAATTACAAAATAGACTATAGGTATGAACTAGATTAACTTTAGAAATTCAGATTAATTAATAATAATCTAATTAATAATGTTGGTAGAAGAAATGTATGGAAAAATGTATATAGAAAGAGAGAGGAAAATTTATCTTCTTTTATTTTTGCATTTACCAAATTATTGAAATAGCAATTATGAGATTAATATGTAATTAAATATTCAAAGTGCTGAATGTATACCCGGATTTTTTAAAAAGACTTTTTTTTCCATTAAAATGTGTCTTTATTCTGAATGCAACAGAACAGTCTCTATTTTCCTGAAAGCAATCTACAAAAATTGAAGCTTTTAATTTAAATTTCTATTTCAATAAGTTATATACAATATACTATATAAATTGTTATAAAATTACTTTTGGTCAGTATTCAATTTTTTTCAAAATTAATTTTCTGCAATATCTTGTTAATATTTTAAATATAAATCAACTGTGATTACTAGACTCCATAGGGATCTGTAATACTAGCATCATTTATCATTTATGATTTCATAGAATTAGAAAATTACATGAAGTTTGAAAAATAAAAATTTTAGTTATTATTTATAAATGTGTTACCCTTTTTTTCACTTAGATAATTATAATGCAATTGGTTGTACAACTATTAACAGATAGATTCTGAGCCATAATGAGATTATTCATTTATTTTTCTACCATGCCATCAAAATAAACACAATTTTGTGTTTCACATATTTTCTCTCTTTTTCTTTTTTTTTTTTTCAGTAGGATTTATTAAGAAGACAATAAAACTCCCACAGCAGGAGGGGACCTGAAAGAGATTGTCCCATATATTTTCTCTAGATGTTTTGTTTTCGCTGGCTTACATGTAACAAGAAGAAAAGTAGCAACAATTTTACATAGATTTCCTATGCAATTTTCACTAGCATAAAAATTATGCAATTTTCAGGAACTTAACATGAATTAAATCCTATTAACTAATATAAAGGTTGTATTTGAATTTCACTAGTCTTATTAATGTCTTTTTTCTGATCTAGAACCCAACCTGGGATACAACATTGCATTTGCTTGCTGTGTCTCTTTACAGTAACCACTATAAAGAACTGTTTCTTCTACTCATTTACTAATTTATTAAATTAGATGATAGACTTTTACATATATATACATATGTCTTTTTTTTTTTTGAGTTTGAGTTTGAGTATCATTCTGTCACCCAGACGAGTGCAGTGGCACATTCACGGCCACCAAAACCTCAATCTGCTGGGCTCAGGCAATCCTTCTGCTTCAGCCTTCCAAGTAACTGGGACTCCATGTGTGTGCCCCTGTGCCCAGCTAATTTTTTGATTTATTGTAGAGACGAGGTCTTGCCATGTTGCTCCGATTGGTCTTGAACTCATGGGTTCAAACAATCCTCTTGCCTCCACCTCCCAAAGTGCTAGGTTTAAAGGCATGAGCCATTGCATCCGGCAACATATTTATTTAATTCTGTGGATTATAGTTCATTACTCTCATTATTTATTTTGTTTTTCAAATTATCTCAGATTTGGCTATTGGGAGATCTTTCATATTGGCTCCTATATTTTTCCAACTTACCCCCATCATAAGCATGCACCAGCCTTTTTGTATTTTCCTGTTCCAGACATAGAATTAACAATTTCTCTACAGAATCCTGGTTACTTTTACTAAAAAAGTAGTATTTAGAAATAAAGATCTGAGTTCAAGGTGTACTCATTGCTAATAATTGTCATTACTTCTAGTCCCTTCTCAGAGGATTAAGCTAGGACATTTGTGAATGTATTCTAAACCATACACATACACACACACACACACACACACACACACACACACACACACACACACACATACACAAACACACACACTCTCCTATATTTATTTTTATATTGATTGCCTTTATCAATATTTAAAACCAAGAGTTCAGACCAATTTCAATCCAATATCTTAGTGCCTATTTAGTCTTCTCTTTCTGTTTCCTTATTTGTCTTTAGACTTACCCTATGTAGTCAAAATACTGTTTTCCCCAAATTAGTGTTTTCTTGCTCACTCCCATCTGTGTGGTTGCATTATCCTTTTGTTACCTTTTATTTGTTGCTGCCTGTTTGGTTTTGTTTGTTTATTTTTATAATCTTAGTACTCTCCTTTGCATCATCTTACCTACACAGTGCTTTTATTTTAGCCTATATTTTGTTTGATTCTCAAGGGTTCTCCAAGTATATTGTTACATCATTTCTCAATAGATATGCCTCTAGTGGAGTTATTTTGCCTAACTTCATTGCTAATAGCTATGATGACATTATATATAGTTTCAAACACTTTATAAACATATTTGAAATACAAATAGTTTCTGGTATAAAGATTTGCCTCAACTAGAGTTTATGGAAAATACTGTTATTCAGTTTTACACTGCATAGTATACATTTAGTCAGAGAAGGCTTTTCTAACTTCAAAAAATATGGTAAGGACACAATTTAATTTTTCTTTTAGTGTATGAAGAAGTCATAGACATATCTGTATTGGTCTTTCACTGTAGCCAAATGGTATTTGAGCATTAGGGAAAATGAACCGTAGAATACAACATCATGACTATAGAATTAAATTATAATTATTATTACTTTCTGTTATATTATGATTTGTAAAGCAGCAATAAATATAGATTTCCAGCCCTTGAAGACAAAGATCTTTCCTTTCTCCTATTAGCTCCAGTGCTATATTGTCCCAGGCATACAGTAGACAATTATAAGTCAAAACATACCATACACCAACATGAATTCTTTATATCTATATCCTCAAATAGGTTCTGGTGCCAACGTGATGAAAACACAGCTATTTCTAGATCATTTACAGATTAAATATCAAGAGAAGAGATTAACTTTCTCTCTTTCTCCAGCTTGCTGTAATGGCCATTTACGCTCATTTGCATTCCCTACAGACATCCAAAAGGGAAATGAGGAGCTGGCCTTTGGGTCACTCAGCTTGACTCACACCCTATTAACTCTTGGAAATGACCGAGTGTGGGAAAGGCTTTATATTGCGGGTTATATTAGGTTTTCAGATTATCTATACCAGTGCTATCTCTGTTCTTCATGACTACAGATAATTAAAGTGAAGTCTGCATTAAATCTACTGCTTTTCTATGGTTGACTGAACTCCAGAAAAATTGAGATATATGAGGAAATATGAAAATTTTTTCTAGTACTTGAAAAACTCTTTTACAACAATATCCAGTGGTATAAGCTTTTCTATTTTATGACAGGGAAAATGGTATTGGTTGAGGTGAGAAAAGCTAAAAAAATGATAGGGAGGAAAAAAACTTAACTTTTGAATTAAAATATTTTTTATTTCATTAACAATATTTGGTCTGATATAGAAGCAAAGGGACTTCCAGCTAAAGGCAAAAAACTAAGAAAATGACACAGTCTTTTAAAGTTTGTAGTTCTTAGATGTGATTGAATATTAGTGAGGGTAAGACTGATATTAATACCCAGGGCCCAAGGTAAGAATATCCTGTGCCATTAACTTTTCCCAATACCTATAAAGACAAAAAAAAGATATAAACAAAGCTTGTTGGAGTTATATGAATACATATTTTATCACTTAAAACTATATTATATAACATATATATTACATTATGTATTTTATTATTATTAGCATAACACCAATAGCAATTTGAATGGAAAACTATAAAAGACTCCTTTTGCCATTAGTCATCAGACATTTGCCATCACCTGTCTTCTTCTAATTTTAAGTATTTTAAACAGAATTCTTATAAAATCACAATTAAATTTAACATATAATTTTGTTTTGTATTTTAACATGGTTTTATTTCACAAAACAATTTCTACTAATATATGCATCATTATTTAAAAGGCAAAATACCATTTCAATAATGTTTTCCTTTAATTGTTTGATATAAGAACACTGGTACTTCTTTTTCTTTTTCTTTTTTCTTCTTGAGACAGCAGGATTTATTGAGAGAACAGAAAAGCTCCCACAGTGGGAGGGAACCTGAGGGGGTTGCTTCCTTTTTCTTTCTTTTGGTTTTACTCCTATTTTTTAAATCAACGGTTGATTATATTTTTTTCATTTGGAATTATTGGGTTGGAATATTTAAATGAAGTGGAGCAACTACATCAAAAATTTCTGTTTCTCTCCAAATAAAGTGTATTACATTCTAATTCTATAAAGTTTATTTGAAAACCCAATATTGGCTCTTTCCTTTTTATTGTATAAGGAATACTATTTTGTACTCTTTGTGAATATAACAATTTTTAAGTTATTTTCCATTCTTTTTAGTCTTTGATATTTTTTACTGGACATTAATTTATATTGTTAATGTTATATTATTGAATATCTTAGGATTAAGTGACGTTCTAAATACATGGTTTTCTAGCAGACACCATTTATTCTTCCATTTCATGGGTGTATATTGAGACCTTACTTGGTACCATACTTTGTGTGAAGCACCAGGCATTGTGGATATTTGCTGTTTTGCCCCTCAGTCTTCACATTCACTCCTTATGGTAACAAGCTTATGGTTTGGATTTAGATGATCTACACTTTTTCCATTCAGCCCACCTGTGTTAGGCAAAGTTGATTTCCCACCCCACAACCCCAAACTACGTGAGTAGAGCCTGTCAACTAAATATGTCTATCAGTACATTTCCTTCTTTAGCCCTCTGACACTTCAGAAACAAACACATTATCTAATGGAACTAAATTCAGGGAGAATCTTCTTTCTTCTTACAGCACCCAGAACACAAATGTCTGGAGAAGCAGACCTGCAACTGTCACAGAAAACTTCTCCTGAATCCAACCCTCAGAAGTCAGAGTGCTGAAAAAAGACAGCTTCAGTCCGGCTACATTGTCTGAGAATGGTTCCTCATACAAAGGCTAGGCTTATCCAACAAAACCACACCAGTCTGTATATTCAGCTTTAGCTTAAGTCACAATTGGATTAATTTCTTAGTCACTTGCAACCTAAAGAATATTAATACAAATCTTAAGTTCACACTAAATAAGATATTGAAACCATCTCACCATTCCTGTATTTAGTGAATTACAAGGCCAAAAAACTAGAGTAATATACAGATATTATCATATAATTATGAATATGATAATTTAATTGTAGCTGTGGTAAGTGCTACAGTGTCTAATAATTCAGATCTCTCTAATTTAGGTGTATTCACATGTGGTAGTCTTCAGTTATTTGCATACATACAGAGAGAGAGAGAGACAGAATATATATGTATATATGAACAGGTAAGTAGATAGGCAAAGGCCAAAGAATTGGGATCACATTCTAAACACAAGAAAATAACAAACAAAACCCCAAAGCAAGAAGAAGCCTAAATAAAAGAAGGCTGTAATATCGGTGAAGAGTTAGAATTGAGGTTTGAGTGGAACAAGACTTGTGTCTTTGAAAAGCATGATGAGAATTTTGCTAATTATCTTCTGCACAAAAGCAAAACAATGAAATGCTTTTGGAAACAAGCACATATGATGAGCTTTGCTTTTTAAACAGGTAACTCTTACTGTAATGTGGAGAATAAAATGGCTGAGGGAGAATATCAGGGCTAGGGTGCTGCTAGATTAGATGTGGTGGGGAAGTCATTTATGAAAGAATTGAATATTTTAACAAAATATGCACACACACTCATGCAAGATAAGATAGTGTAAATGAGAGTAGTCAAGCCAATACTGATTTTGACATTTTGTTTGAAACATAAATCACCTTAAAGCTATTTTCAAACTTTCCTTTTATTTTACTATTTTTTTTTTCCGTACACTATGAATGGGGAGAAACTGAAGCAAATCCAAAATATGCTTAATATTTTTAAAAAATGTACACACACTTTCACAAAATACTATTTAATTAATTTAGTGATTCCCTAATTTTATAACATACTTTTCACAAGTAAATACAGTTAGAAAATGTTTTAATAAAACTCATTTTATTTTATTCTTATTTCATTGACTTTAATGGGTACAAATAGTGTTTTGGTTACATAGTTTCGTGAGTATAGTGATAAAGAAGTTAGGGCTTTAAATGTACCCATCACCACTACCTGTGCACATTGTACCCAGAAGGTGATTTTTTTTTTTTGTCATTCCATACTTTTCCCACTTTCCCCTCTGAGTTTCCAATGTTCATTATATCATTCTGTGTGCCTTTTCAGATCCTTAGTTTAGTTCTCACTTATAAATGAGAACATGCGATGTTTAGTATTCTAATCCTGAGTTCACTTAGAATGTTGTTTTCCGATTTCATCCCAGTTGCTGCAAAATACATTATTTAATTCTTTTTAATAGCTGAATAGTATTCCATCGTGTAAACATATCACATTTCCATCATCCACTGATTGGTTGATGGGCATTTAAGCTGATTCCACATCTTTGCAGCCATGAATTGTGCTGTAATGAACGTGTGGATACAGATGTCTTTTTTATATAACGATCTCTGTTCCTTTGGGTAAATACCTAGTAGTGGGATTGCTGGATCAAATGGTAGATCTACTTTTAGTTCTTTGAGAAATCTCCATACCAATTTACATAGCAGTTGTACTAATTTACACTCTCACCAATAATGTATAAGCATTCCTTTTTCTCTGCATCCATGTCAGCATCTATTGTTTTTTGATTTTTTTTAAATGGCCATTCTGACTGGTGTAAGGTGGTATCTCATTAAGGTTTTAATTTGCATTTCCCTGATGAGTGATTTTAAGAATTTTTTTCTTATTTTTTGGCCATTTGTATATCTTCTTTTGAGAAATGTCTATTCATGTCATTTGTCCACTTTTTAATGAAAGTATTTGCTTTTGTCTTGTTGGTTTTAGTTATTTGTAGATTCTGGATACTAGTTTTTGTCAGAAGTATAATATGCAAATATCTTCTTCTATTCTGTAGGTTGCATATATGCTCTGTTGATTAATTATTTTGCTGTGCAGAAGGATTTTACTTTAATTAAGTCTCATTTATTAATTTTTGTTTTTATTGCATTTGCTTTTGGGGCTTAAGCCATAAATTCTTTGTCTAGGCTGATATTCAGAAGAGCTTTTCCTAGGTCTTCTTCTAGGATTTTCAATGCAAGGCTGACATTTAAGTATTTTTTTTTTTTAATCTAGGGATTGACTTTCATTTTTCTGCATGTTACTGTCCAATTTTCCCAGTACCATTTGTTGAATAGAGTGTCTTTCCCCCAGTGTATGTTTTTATTGTTCTGTTAAAAATCAGTTAGTTGTAAGTATTTTTAGTTATTTCTGAACTATCTTCTCTGTTCCATTGGTCCACATGTCTGCTCTTATTCTAGTACCTGTTTTGGTAAATATAGGCTTGTAGTTTAATCTGAAGTCAGGTAATATGATGCCTCCAGCTTTGTTTATTTGTTTGTTTTGCTTAGGATTATTTTGGCTATTCTGGCTCTTTTTAAATTCCATATGAATTTTAGGATTATTTGTATAATTCTTTGAAAAATGATATGTGTAGTTAGGGATTGTGTTGAATCTGTAGATAACTTTGGATAATATTGTTATTTTAACAATGTTGATTTTTCCAACCCACAAACATGGAATATTTCTCCATTTCTTTGAGTCCTTTACAATTTCATTCATCAGTGTTTTGTAGTTCTTCTTGTAGAAAACTCTTACTTCCTTGGTTAAATATATTCCTGGATATTTTAGCTTTTTGGCTGCTATTGTAAATGGACTTGAGTTCTTAATTTGATTTTCAGCTTGGTCGCTACTGGTGCATAGCAGTGCTGCTGATTTGTGTGTGTTGATTTTGCATCCTGAAACTTTACTGAATTCAGATGTCAATTCCAGGAGGCTTCAGGATTCTCTAGGTAGAAGGTTATATTATCAACATACTGAGATAGTTTGATTTCTTCTTTTCCCATTTGTATGCACTTTATTTTCTTTCTTTTACCTGATTGCTCTTGCTAGAATTTCCAGTACTATGTGGAATAAAAACATAGTGAAAACAGGATCATGGTAAGAGCAAGCATCACTGCCTTGTTTTGTTCTGAGTGGAAATGCATTTAACTTTTCTCCATTTAGGATGTCCTTGGTTGTGGGTTTGTTGTATATGGCTTTTATTATTTTGGTGAATGTTTTCTCTATGCCTATTTTGCAGAGGGTTTTTGTCATAAAAGAATGCTGTATTTTATCAAATGCTTTTCTGCATCTATTGAAATAAGCAAATAATGTTTGTTTTTTATCTGTTTATGCAGTGGATCATGTTTATTGATTAGTTTATATTTAACCACCCTTGCATCCCCAGTATAAAACCCTCTTGGTTGTGTTTGTGTGTGTGTGTGTGTGTGTGTTTTAATAATGTGCTGTTGAATTTGTTTTGCAGATATTTTGTTGAGGATTTTCATGCCTCTGTTCATAAGGGATATTGGTGTGTACTTTTCTTCTCTTGTGTCTCTCTTGTGTCACTCTTGTTAGAGTGATATTTGCTTTGTAGAATAAGTTAGAGAGAATTCTTTCCTTCAATTTTTTGGAATAGCTTTGGTAAAATTAGTACCAGTTATTTGAAAGTCTGGTAGAATTTGGCTATGAGTCTTTCCTATTCTGGACTATTTTTTGTTGTTATTGTTGGGGGACTTTTAATTATTATTTCAATTCCATTACTCATTATTAATCTGTTCAGAGTGTCTATCTCTTCCTGATTCAAAGTTGTATGTTTCCAAGAATTCGTCCATTTCCTCTAGATTGTCTAATTTGTTTGTGAAGAGGTGTTCATAACAGTCTTGAATGATCTTTTGAATTTCTGTTGTCTCAATTATAATGTCTCCAATTTCATTTCTGATTGAGCTAATTTGAATCTTCTCTCTTTGTTTCTTAATTAATATAGCTATTTGTCTATAAATTTTGTTTATCTTTTCAAAGAACTAACTTTTTGTATCATGAATTCTTTGTACTGTTTTCTTGATTTCAGTTTCATTTAGTTCTGTTCTGATTTTCATTATTTCTTTTCTTCGACTAGCTTTGGGTTTCATTAGTTTGTGTTTTTCTACTTTGAGGTGTAACATTAAAGTTGTCAATCTGCAATCTTTCAGTTTTATTAATGTAGGACTTAAGCACTATAAATTTTCCTCTGAGCATGGCTTTGGCTATATCACTGAGATTTTGATAACTTGTTTCATTATTTTTATTCACCACAAAGACTTTTTAAATTTTTCATCTTCATTTTATTGTTGTCCATAGGATCACTGAAGAGCCAATATTTTAACTTTCATTTTTTGGTTTGATTTCATAAGCTTTTCTTGGAGCTAACTCCTAGTTTTATTCCACTGTGATCTGAGAAGCTGCTTGATACCATTTCAATTATTTAAAATTTTATTGAGACTTGATTTGTGGCCTATCTTACGGTCTCAGAGAATGTTCCATGTGTTGATGAGAAAAATGTATATTCTGTAGTTTTGTGGTAGAATGTTCTGCAGATGTCTGTTAGTTCCATTTGCCCTGGGGTCTAGTTTAATTCCAATGTTTTCTTTTGCTGACTTCCTGCCTTGATGATCTATCTATTGCTGTGGGTGGAATGTTGAAGTCTCCCACTATTATTGTATTGCTGTTTCTTTGTTTAGGTCTAGTAAAATTTGTTTTATAAATCTGGGGACTCTGGAGTTAGGTGTATATATATCTGAAAATATTATGTCTTGTTGAATTGATCCCTTTATCACTATATAATAATCATTTTATTTTTATTTTTACTGTTGTAAATTTAAAGTCTGTTTTATCTGATAAGAGAATGGCCACTCCTGTTCCTTTTTTTATTTCCATTTGCATGGAATATTTTCCCCTCCTTTATCTTGAGTCTATAGAAGTCTTTGTGTGTTAAGTGGATCTCTTGAAGGTGGCAGATATTTGGGTTGTGTGTTTTTATCCATTCTGCCAGCCTAAAACTTTTTAGTGAGGCATTGAGATAATTCATGCTGAGTTAATAATGATATTTAAAGCACTATTCTATTCATCTCACTTGTTGTTATCTGGTGATTTTATTCATTTATTTTCTCTATTGTGTTGGTGTTCCATACGGCCAGTGAACTTTGTGATTCCCAGCATTAGAAAAACTGGTGTATTTTGACCTTTTGTACTTCTTGTAGAGCCAGTATAGTGGTGATAAATTCCTCAGTGTCTACTTGTATGAGAGAAGCTTCATTTTTTCCTTTCCTTATGAAATTTAATTTTGTGGGATACAAAATCCTTGGGTGATTGTTACTTTGCTTGAGGTGATTAAAGATGTGGCCCCAATCCTTTTTGGCTTGTATGGCTTATTCTGAGAAGTCTACTGTTAGTCTGATAAGTTTACCTTTTGTAAGTTATTTGATGCTTTTATCTCACTGCTCTTAAAATTATTTGCTTAACATTTATTTGCATAACTGGATGATTATATGCCTTGGAGGTGAACTTTTGCAATAAACCTGACAGGTCTTTGATCTTCTTGTATATGGATGTTTAAATCTCTTCCAAGAACAAGGAAGATTTTCTTATTATTCCATCAAAAAGATTCTCCAAATATATTACTTTCTCTTCTTCCTCAGGAAGACCTATATTTTTAGATTTGGACATTTTACATAATCCCACATTTTTTGGATACTTTGTTCCATTCCTTTTTTTCTTATTTTTTTCTTGATTGCTATCTGATTGGACTAATTTGAAAGCTTTGTTGTCAAGTTCCGAGAAGCTAACTTCTGGTTGTTCTAGTCTACTGTTAACAATTTCCATGGCATTGTGTACTTCCCTTAATGATTCTTTTATTTTCAGAATTCCAGCCATTTTTTTGTTGTCTATATAAAAATTTTCTTTATATTAGTTTTCAACTTTATCCTGAAGCTTTTTGAGACATTTTATAATAAATCCTTTGAATTCTATGTATGGAATTTCAAAAATTTTATTTTGTTTTGGGTCCATTGCTGAAGAATTAGTGTAGTCTTCCGAGAGTATTGTATAATTCTGTTTTTTCATATTGCCGGAATTATTTTTCTGGTTCCTTCTCATTTGGGTCGACTATTTCTTCTTATTTCAGGTGGGCAGGTAGCTGATGTAGGCACTAGAGTTCTACAGTTCACTGTAGTTATATGTAGTCTTGTTGGGAATTTCTTAATTGCCAACTGTGGCAGTCTTGTGCTAGGTACCTGCCCTGGCTCATAGAATCCTGAGTGATACAAGTAGCCTGGAAAGTAGTGTTAGCTAGCATCTGGGTCAGATCTCCCCAAAGCTGAGGCGTTATATTAGATGTGATGGGCTGTGCTGTTTACCTCTGACCAGGAGGTGGTACTTTTGGTAGAAAGCCAGAAGCAGTGGTGTCTGTGGCCTTTCTCTTTGGTGTGTGTTGCTCTAAGGAAATGCCCAACTAGCGTAGGCAGAGGACAGGGTTCTGGGGATCAAATTTATCTGTCTGAATCTTCAGTGGGAGTGAAGGGGTAAAGGAGCTGGATGATCACCCTGCCTGTCTGTAGTCTTGTCTACCTCAGTGGGGATTAGGAGGTAGTTCCCAGCCACTGAGGTAATGCTGTTGTGCAGGGCAGGCACAGAAGAATTTACACAGGGAGTAAGAAGTTTCTATGGCAGCAAGTCCCACTCTGATCCCTGCATTAGCCTCGGGCAATTTGCCTTCTGAATGTCAAAGTGCAGCTGGCTTCAGGGTCTAAGGTGTTCCCATGGCAGCTTGCTCCAGCCAGGAATTGTCTGCTGCCAAAGAGTTTGTCCTTGGGGCCTATCCCCTCCTAGGCTGGCTAGAAAGGAGGCACTCACAAAGGTTGAGTTCTTTAGATATGGTGCCTGGAGTTGTTCAGGACTTTATTTTTTCTGCATCACTCCATGTGGTCTTTACAGAGCATGGTTATAGGTAAGGCACTCTCCCAGGAAGGACTGCAGTCCTGCAAGGCTCAGGGGGCTCTCCAAATCTACAGAAGGAACACAGAACTCCTGAATTTTCCTCACTCAACTTCCCCCTGCATCTGGAGGCTACTGATCTGTGCCATGATTCAGAGAAGAATTTGGTTAATTCCAACACAGGTGGCCTGATTTTTCTCTTCTTTGCACTGTGTGGCTATTATCACTTCTTTGGTTAGTCACATGTACTGCTGGTACTGATCCTTTCTGGATGCTGAGAAAATTCTCTCTTGGTTTACTCCATAGGAGAAACAAACTCCAGCTGCCTCACATTGACCATCTTAATCTTCTTAAATCAAGACACTGAATTTTAAAACTTGGAGTAAAACCTTTAGTCTTCCTTACTCTGTTCTCTTTTCTTCCTTGATGTACTCCAGTAATAATTTTAATAGTGATGATGATATGAAAAACTGATGAATTTCATGTATTATAGCAGAAATTTGCTGATTATTAGTTCAGCTACTATTTCATATTATAATTTATAACATTTTCAATTGTAAGTACAATATTAAATGGCATGAAATATAATTTTTCAATGAGCATAAAAGCTCCTATTTTTGTCTTTACAAATTCTTTAAGTTTGTATATCTTCTGCCAAGTTTTAGGGGATATACAAATGTATTGATTTATGTGGTTGTAATACAAATGAACATAATGAACACTTTTTTCCTACTTACTGTAATTTATTTGTTTCTTTAGCATTGCTATGACTATATAATATCTTATTGAATTGTCTGTCATTATATACATACTTATCTTCTTAGCTGACAATTTATTTCCAAATTTTCACCATGGTAATAGTTCTGTAGCAAATAATGTTTATATTTTATATCTTTATCACTTGGTAGTTTATTTGTGAGTGTTTGGTGCCATATGGTTCTACAAAGTCATCAATTTTTATACTAATTTTACCAAAGTTTCTTCAAGGTGGTGAACCCTTTTTTTTTTAGTTGACACATAATAAGTGTACATATTTATGAGATATAGAGTGATACTTTGACAGGTGTATACAATTTGTGCTTATCAAATCAGATTAATTAACATATCCATTGTCTTGAACTCTTATCATTTTTTGTGCTATAAGAATTCCAACACAAAATCTAGCTCTTTCCTAACTTTTTGAAAATATGCACTAATTTATTGTTGGCTTTATTAATCTTACAATACTACAGCCCACTAAACTTATGTGGTTATAATTTTGTGTCTCTTAACCAGCATCTTATCCTTACCTCACCAATATCATCTCAGCCTCTAATGACCACAATTCTACTCTTACTTCTAGAGACTCACTTTTGTTTAAGTTCCCACATATGAGTGAGAACATGCAGTATTTACCTTTCCATGACTGACTTATTTTACTTATATTCTTCAGGCTCATTATGTTACAACAGATGACAGAATTTTGTTATTGTTTTATGACTAAATAGTATTTCATTATTAATGAACACTTATGTTGATTATATATCATTGCTATTGTCAATAGAGCTACAATAAACATGAGAGAGCAAGTATCTCTTTGATATACAGATTTCATTTCCTTTGGACACATGACTAGGAATGAGATCACTGAATCATATAGTTCTTCTGTTTTTAATTTTTTGAGAAAATTCCATACTGTTTTCCATCATGACTTTACTAACTTACATTCCCATCAACAATGTATAAAATTTCCCATTCATACCAACATCTATTATTTTCCCTTTCTGATAATAGCATTCTAATATGACTGTGATGATATCTCATTGTGATTTTGATTTGAATTACCCTGATGAGTAATGATGCTGAGCATTTTTTCAAATACTTGTTGGCCATTTGTATGTCTTCTTTTAATAAATATCTTTTCAGACTTTTGATTATTTTTAAATTGGATTTTTCTGTTTAGTTAAATTTCTTATGTTTTCTGGATATTTGTCACTTGTTGGAGGAATAGAATGCAAATATTTTCTTTAATTCTACAGGTTGTCTTTTTACTCTGTTGATTGTTTTATTTGCTGTGCAGAAGCTTTTTAGTTTGATGTCCCATCTGTCTACTTTTGCTGTTGTCTGTACTTTTGAAGTCCTACCCATAAAATATTTGCCTAGATCAATACCCTGAAGCACTTTTCCCTAGCTTTACTTCTAGATGTTTTATAGTTTCAGCCCTTATGTTTAAGTTTCTAATCCATTTTGAGTTTATGTTTTATTAAGTGATAGCCCCTAGTTTCTTTTGTATATGGATAGCCAGTTCTCCGAGGCTACTTTTTGAAAAGGGTGCCCTTTCCCTAATGTATGTTCTTGTGAACTTCTTATTTTAAATTTGAGAAAACAAAAGTTGAGATGATCTAGAAATATAAGAAAAAAGAAGTGGAAAAAAAATCACAACATACTGACTGGAGAAACATGGCTGTTTTCACTAAATCACTAAATCAATCCCTTAGTGATTTAATAAGACCTTGAACAGAGTAGTCCTTCAAAAGGGGCCTCACGTATATAATTGAATGGTTATTTACAATGCACTGATACCCAAGATAATCATCAAACATATAACAATTTTTAAGATTAAAAATTAAAGATAAATTTTAAAGAAATTTAAGTATACATCCCCATGTCATCTTGGGCTATATACACACACATGCCAGAACCCGAGGCTTTATTGAGTATATAGAGGTGGTGGTTGACTGGAAATACAAACTTTTTCTAAATTTTATTCATGGACCAACCTGGCTATACACTTTGTTTCTAATTTTATGAGACACCTCAGGTGATACAGGATGTTTACTACAGTGAAGTCAGTAAATTATAATTGTCAACTACCATATCCATTTCCTTGTTAGAAATGCCTATCAATCAGTCAAACAGAACTATGAAAATCTGACAAGTTGCAGGAAACATTTAGAATGATGCTGAGTGATTTCCAAAGGCTGAGGCTGGCAACCTTTCCCCTTAGCACTGAGGAGTCACAGAATTAATCTGAATAGGCATGCATTTTAAAACATATTTCCATAATAATTACCAAGTTTACTTTGTTGTTCTGCTTGAAAGTTGTACATATATATTCTGTCACTGCTTACTTTAAAAATAATAGCCTATTTATAAAATTTTCCAGGAAAAAAAGAAAAAGTTTTAAGTTTTCTATAAGCCAAATGAACTTAAAAGGGCAAAACTGTTTTAACTAGCAATCATATTTTGGGACCCATCTTGTTGTGCTGGGTCTTACCAGTTTAGAGTCATATTTGTGACACTATGTCCTGATTGCACATTTCCTCTTACATATCTCTTCCAAGTTTACTTAGTTTACTGATTGTTCCCTTCTTTATATACATCAGCTCTTCTGCATAATTTTGAGATTCCCAATGCCGGGGAACCCGGGGGACACTTCTCCTAGGATTGCACTCGCAGGGCTCAGCTGTGCCTCTACATGGGTGAAACGCACAATGCCTCTTCGCTTTCGTCTCTGCTACTTGGTAGACCTTTGTGTAGCAATTATGGCTCCCTCCTGGCCCCTTCACCCCTGGAATTTCATCAGTAACTCTGTGCACAACCTGTGTGAATGTTCGGTGTTTGGAGAAAAGTATATGGTTTCCAAATCTGTAAACTTTCAAGGGCAACTCCAGGGACATGTTTTAGATATAGATTCAGCGATCAAACTTTCTCATTTTCCTCAAAGAGGGAATGTTGCTTTTAAGATAATCGTGGGAGGGCTGTTGTGGAGCGGAGCTTAAGATGGAGGCCAACAGGTGGAGCTCTAAGAATCTCTGTGGAGGCAAGTAGCAATAAAGACTCTCTGTGTGAGTAGGCGGGCACTGGTGGGAGGGTAAAAGTTCGTCTGAGGGATACTGGCTGCATGCACCTGAGTTCCCCCTCTGAGGGGGCCCCCACCGCACTGAAATTAAATTGCAGCTTTCAAGATCATGTGCAGAATCGTCTGCTACATTAAGAACGTGTCTGTGAAAAGCCTGCTGAATTCAGCTGATTCCCTGCACCTGGCACTGGGTGCACACCATCACCTGTCATACTGGACTGCTGGAGCGCAGGATCTGATTATTGGAGAGAGAGGATAGGGGAATCCGGAGAGGAATACATGCCTGGTGAGGAGCCACCCACTGCAGCCATTTTCCAGGCAGAGATTTGCATTGCCCCACCCAGCTCCCCCCACAGCCTCCGACTTGTTGCCTAAGCAGCACAGACAAACTATTGCCCCAGATGTTCCCTCACCATTGAAGTAGGAGAGAAACTGCTCCAAGCTTTGTCTCACCACTTCAGCGCCTAGCCAGGCACTGGAAGGGGTTGCGGACAGGTTCCAGAGGTCTGATATCTGTGAATGGTAGATCAACTGCTCAGGGCTGGATCATGGTCCAGAGGAAATATCCCGAGAGCACAAACTTCAGAGGGACCTGATGAGTGCTGAGTTCCAGGCGCACACCCCCTACCCTGATGCAGACATGGGACAAAGGGTGTGGTCAGAAAAGAATGAGGAAGAACTCCAAAAAGATCAGTGGTGAGTCTGGGGCTGACCTGAACCTCCTCTTCCCCAGCAATCCTCTGAACATCAGACCCACACACACAGCTAGGCCATGACTGACAGGGACAAACCCAGAGGGAGCCTGGACATCAGTGCAATAGGAGAACCCATTTTCAGGATAGGCCTGGCTGGGGCAACCTCGTGAAAGTACATACTCAGGGAAGAGACTATCCTGCACATCCCCAACAGAGATCTCCCTGACCATATGAGAGTGGGAGGGGAGGACTGCAGACCCACCCCCCACCCACCTCCACTGCCCCTCCTCCTTCCCTGCTTCATTCCCTGGGGAGAGAATGAAAGAGGTGGCTCTGCAGGAGAGATCTGATTTGAAGACCAATTACAGAGCCAGCCACAAGAGGTTAGGTTGTGTGTGTGTGTGTGTGTGTGTGTGTGTGTGTGTGTGTTTAATTTTCAATTATTTTTTAATTTTAAAAATTTTCTGACTGTTTGTTAGCTCATCCATTTTAAAAATAATTTTCCTTTGTGCTTGGATGTATATGTGAGGCTTTCATCTGCATGCCCACCCCCCGATTTTTTCCTTTTCTTTTTACTTTTACTTATCATTCTGTTTATATGTGTATGTGAATGATTGAGTGTTCATCTTTTGATTTTGTTGTTGGCTTTTGCTCTTTTGTTCTTCTGGGGTTTTTTTAATATTCATTTTTTATAGTTTAAGGGTTGTGTCAATATATGTGTGAGGGTTCCACCTGAATCCCCCCTTCAGTCTTTTTGTCTTTCTTCTCTATTCACTTTTTACTGGGCATGTGTGTTTGTGCTTAGTTTTCTTGGGTTTTGTTTTTGTTGTTGTTGTGGTTTGTTTTGTTTTGCTTTGTTATTATTTCGATTGTTTTGTAGTACGTGTTGGTTTCTGCTCTGCATCATCATATAGAGTGGTGGTGGGGAATGGATCTCAGGGAACACATACCACAATAAGTGAATATTTTAATTTGTAAGTAGTATCTGATTCCTAGCACCCCCTCCCCTTTACTTGGCTTGCAAAGACTGTAAGAGACAGCAAAACTTCCTATCCACCATCCTATTTCAGAATAGAACAAAACAAGAGGCCAGATCAGGAAATGGAGTACTAAGCAAATATCAGAAGGGAAAGACACTGAATAATAGAACTAAAGAAAAAAAAAAAGATATCTGTCACACATGAGGAAAAGTCAAAGGAAAACCTCAGGCAATTCCAAGTCTACCAAAAATGAAACTCCTGAGAAATCAGACCTTGGTGCCCAAACAATGTAAGTCACCAATGACTAGCCCCAGAATATGACAGGAATTAGGAGATGGTTGGAAAGATTGAATAAGACTCAAGAAAGACAAGATACAACACTAAAATAACTTGTAGCAGAGATTCTAGCAATAAAAATTTTCATCTAGGAAATAAATAACAAGATGACAAGCATGGAAAGCAGAATTTATGAAGAAAGAATCTCAGAACTTGAAGACCAGAATATAGAATTAACCCGATCTACAAAAAACATAGAAAGAAGACTCAGAAAGAAAGAAGAAAGCCTACAAGAAATGTGTGATTATATCAAGAAGCTGAACCTACACCTGATAGGTATCCCAGAAGAAGAAAGGGAAAATGAGAAGAACTTGGAACAAGTATTCCAGGAGGTAATCCAAGAAAACTTTCCTCATCTCACCAGAGATGTGACCAGTCAAGTACAAGAGATACAGAGAACCCCCACAAGACATCAAATGAGAAGACTAACCCTAGACACATAATAATTTGCCTACACAAAGTAGGCACAAAAGAAAAAAATACTAAAGGCAGCAAGAGAGAAAGGTCAGATAACCTACCGGGGAAAACCAATTAGAATAGCAGCAGACCTATCAGCAGAAACACTACAAGCAAGAAGGGACTGGAACCCTAATTTCAAAGTCCTCAAAGAAAAACAATTTCACCAAGAATTTCCTATTTAGCTAAGCTCAGATTCATCAGTGATGGAGAATTAAAATTCTTCCCAAACATCCAACATCCAATCCCTAAGAGATTATGCAGCTTCCAGACCAGCTCTACAGGAAACACTGAAAAAGGTATTAAGCACAGAAGAAAGAAAAAAAAAAAAGAGTGACCACATACTTCCCAAGAAACAACAGAGCACAGAATCAACAGAGCACAGAATACAGCACAACAAGAAACTTAAAAACACACACATACATTAATCCCAAAGTCAAAAGAAGACAAGCAAACAAAGGAAAAACTTTATAAGAACCTCGTGACAGGGATAAGCAATCACATTTCAATAATCAGTCTGAATGTGAATGGACTAAATGCACCACTGAAAAGACACAGAATGGTGGACTGGATAAGAAACCGTGACCCCATTATTTGCTGCATCCAGGAAACTCATCTCACTACAAGAGATGCACATAGACTCAAATATAAGGATGGAAAACAAGTTTCCAGGTAAATGGATCACAGAAGAAGGCAGGAGTTGCAACATTAATATCAGACAAGACAACCTTTTAGCTATCAAAAATTTAAAAATATACAAAAGATCACTACATAATGATAAAATATTCAATCCATCAACAAGAAATATCCATCCTAAACGTATATGCACCCAACATAAAAGCACCAGCATGTATAAAACAACTACTAAATAAACTAAAAAATGATATTTACTCTAATACTAATATAGGGACTTGAATACCCTACTGACAGCCCTATATAGATAATCTAGGCAAAAAATCAACAAGGAGATCCAGAATGTAAACTTGATACTTGACCAAATGGACTTAGTAGATACCTACAGATTATTCCACCCCCAAGCCATAGAATATACTACTCATCAACACATGGAACATACTCCAAGATCAGTCACATGCTTGGCCATAAATCAAGCACAAACAAATTCCATAAGGTTGAAATCTTGCTGTGCACATTCTCAGACCACAGTGGAATAAAAATAAATATCAAAACCAACATTTCTACATTTTCTACAAAGCCCACAAAGACATGGACACTAAACAGCATGATGCTGAACAATGACTGGGTCAACACTGAAATCAAAGAAGGAATTGAAAGATTCCTGGAAATAAATTTAAATGAAGAAACATCTTACCAAAACCTTTGGGATGCCATGTAAACAGATCTAAGAGGGAAATTTATATATCTACAAGCACAAATCAAGAAAATGGAAAGATCACAAGTGGAGAACCTAACAAATCACCTAAGGGAGCTGGAAAAAGAAGACCACCAAAACCCCAACTTTAACAGAAGAATCCAAATCACAAAAATAAACCAAATATGGGACATGGAAGACAAAAATATCATAGGAAATATCAACAAAACAAAAAGCTGGTTCTTTGAAAGAATTAACAAAATTGATGGGCCCCTAGCCAGAATGAGCAAGAAAAAGAAAGAAAAAGTCCAAATAAACACAATCAGAAATATGAAAGATCAAATCACAACTGATCCCAAAGAAATACAAAGGATTATCAGAGATTACTATGTACACCTATATGGAAACAAACTTGATAACCTAGATGAAATGGAGGACTTTCTGACATCACACAACCTCCCCAGGTTAAAGCAAGAAGACATTGAGACACTAAATAGACCAATAACAACCCAGGAAATTGACTCTGTCATACAAAAACTACCTACAATAAAAAAGCCCTGGACTGGATGTCTTTCCAGCAGAAATCTACAAAATGTACAAGGAGGAGCTGATAACAATCCTATTGAAAGTATTCCAGGCAATTGAGAAAGATGGAATTCTCCCCAAATCATTTTACAAAGCTAACATTACAGTGATACCCAAACCAGGAAAAGATTCATCAAAGAAAGAGAACTACTGGTCAATATCACTTATGAACATAGATGCAAAAATCCTCAACAAGATTCTAGCAAATTGGATCCAAATACACATCCCAAAAATCATCATCCATGACCAAGTACACTTCATCCCTAGGATGCAGGGCTGGTTCAACGTTTGCAAGACCATAAAGGTAATTAAATACATCAACAGATGTAAAAACAAGAATCACATGATTATCTCATTAGATGCAGAAAAAGCTTTTGATAAAATCTAGCATCCCTTCTTGATAAAACCTTCAAACACCTACGTATAGAATGAACATAATTCAAAATATGTGTCATCTACAACAAATGCATAGCTAACATACTGCTAAATGGACAGAAATCATTTCCCTTGAAAACTGGAACAAGACAAGGCTGCCTACTCTCACCCCTCTTGTTCAATATTGTGTTGGAAGTCCTAGTTCAGGCAATTAGATGAGAAGAAAATCAGGGATAGTTTCCAAATAGGAAAAGAGGAAGTCAAGTTATCTCTCTTTGCTGATGATATAATCTAATACCTTGAAAATCCAAGAGAATCTTTCAAAAAACCTGTGTGCACTGATAAAGGACCTTGGCAAAGTCTTAGGGTAGAAAATAAATGTTCAAAAGACAGTTTCATTCCTATACACCAACAACAAGCAGGCAGAGACCCAAATAAAAAGCACAATCCCATTCACAATAGCCACAAAAAAATGAAATACTTCGGCATCTTCCTAACCAGAGAAGTGAAAGGCCTTTACAGTGAAAATTACAAAATACTTTCAAAGAAATCCAAGAACATACAAACAAATGGAAAAGTATTCCATGCTCATGAATAGGAAGAATCAATATCGTTAAGATGTCCATCCTACCAAAGGCAATCTACAGATTCAATGCAATGCCCATTAAGTTACCAACATCATTTTTCTCAGACCTGGAAATGACAATACAGAAATTCATATGGAAACATAAACGACCACGAATAGCCAAAACAATCCTTAGCAAAAGAAACAAAGCAGGAGGTAACACAATTCCAGACTTCAAACTTTACTAAAAGGCTACAATAATCAAAACAGCCTGGTATTGGTACAAGAACAGGCACATAGACCAATGGAACAGGGTAGAGATTCCAGAAGCAAAGCCTCAATTCCTCACCCAACTCATCTTTGACAAAGCCTCCAACAACAACCACTGGGGAGAGGAGAACCTACACAGTAAATGGTGCTAGGAAAACTGGCTGACCACATGCAGAAGATTGAAACAGGACCACTACCTATCATCATACACAAAAATTAACTCTAAATGAATCAAAGACGTAAACATAAAACCTCAAACTATAAGAATCTTGGAAAACACAGGAGACACCCCTAAGGAAATTGGAACTGGGAACCAATTCCTCTTCAGAACCCTAAAAGCTAATACCTTAAGAAATAAGATAAACAAGTAGGACCTCATCAAATTAACGAGCTTCTGCAAAGCAAATGAAACCATCAAGAGAGCAGGGAGACAGCCCTCAGAATGGGGAAAATATATTTGCCAATATTATATCTGACAAAGGCCTAACATCTAGGATCTACAAGGAACTCAAAAGTGATGAAAGGAAAAAAAGCAAACAGTCCCATTACAAAGTGGGCAAAAGACTTGAATAGTCATTTCTCAGAAGATATACAGGCAGCCAACAGATACATGAAAAAGTGCTCAGCCTTATTCATCGTCAGAGAAATGCAAATCAAAACTACATTGAGATACCACCTAACCCCTGTCAGAATGGCCATCTTTAGTAAAATAAAAAACAACAGATGCTGGCAAGGATGTGAAGAAAAAGGAACTCTTCTTTTTCTGCTGGTGGGAATGCAAACTGGTACAACATCTTTGGAAGACAGTATAGTGATTTCTCAAAGAACTAGAAATTGACATTCCATATGACCCAGCAGTTCCCCTATTGGGAGTATAACCAGACGAACTCAAATTATTCTACAAAAAGGATACCTGCACACATATGTATGTTGCAGCTCTATTCACAATAGCAAAAACATGGAACCCATCGTGTTGCCCATTGAAACTGGACTGGATAAAAACAAATGTAGCACATATATACAATGGAATATATGCAGCCATAAAGAAGGACAAATATATGGACTTTGCAGCAACTTGGATGGATTTGGAGTCGATCATACTCAGTGATATATCACAGAAACAAAGAGCAGAGCTCCATGTGTTCTCATTCATAAGCGGATTTTGAACAATTAAAATGCTATAAGAAAGCGATTGGCTAGCTGGGCTCGGTGGCTCAGCCTGTAATCCCGTGCCTTTGGGAGGCTGAGGTGAGTGGATTGCCTGAGCCCGCGGGTTTGAGACCCGCCTGGGGAGCGAGACCTCATCTCTACAATAAATCAAAAATCAGCCGGCTGTGGTAGCGCATGCCTTTAATTCCGGCTACTCGGAAGGCTGAGGTGGAAGGATTGCCGGAGCCCAGCAGGTCGAGGCTGCGGTGGCCGGGAGTGGCAGAGTGAGACTCCAACTCAAAAAAAAAAAAAAAAAAAAAAGAAAGCGAGTGGCATTAATGGAAAACTATCAGCGGATGGGGTTTGGGATTGGCAGTTGAGGGAAACTGCTGGGGAGGAGGGACATACCTCACCACAAGGGTACCTGCATGATCAATGTTTATATACCTAACCCTGAATTGTACCCCACATCTTTATAATAAAAATTTTTTTAAAAAGATAATAGTAAAAAAAATATATTTGAGATTCCTTCACTCTGGTCTCAGGTGTTCCGTTTTTGGTTGAGAAGAGAATTCATCACTAATGTTTTTTGAGAGTAGATTCCATACTCTGTTTTGGGTACATCACTCTGTATCCTAGATAGCAATTAATAATTTGGGGGAAAATAATACTTTAGATAAATATAAACAAAAATTGCATTTGATGATTTTACCTTACCTGTGTCAAGATAATCACTCATTTTAACTATTGTGATAAGATAGCCCTAAAATGATGTTTATATTGAAAACATTGAAAATTAATTTCAGTAGCATAAGTATGACCAAAAACATTGAAGACATATAAAGATTCAAAAAATAGCAAACACTTTTGCTATTTTTTCTAAAAGATTTTTAAATGATAAAAAATAATCACGGCAGGCCAGAACATCACTCCCACAATGTTCATACCCCATCATTAGAACCTGTGAATACCTTTCTTCACATGGCAAAGGAATTTAGCAGATATAATTAAGGCTACATCTCTTAAAATAGGGAGATTGTTCTGGTTGATACAAGTAGACATGCTCTAATGATATGAGCTGGATTCAGAGAGAGATGTCAGAAGGAGAAGTCAGAGAGATTCAACATAGGAGAGAGACTCAATTTGCCATAACTTTTGACTAGTACACAGAGAAACAAATAGAAAATATAAAGTACTCAGGGAACAATTACAAACTCCAGACAAGAGCCAGGAAAAAAAAAAAAAAAAAGGACTACAGTACTGTAATACAACTGAAAGGAAATGAATTCAGCCAATGATTTGAATATATTGGAAATGGATTATTTCCCAGAGCATCCAGTAAGGAACAAAGCCCTTTGAAACTGTAAACCAATAAGATTGTGTTGTTATAAGACACTACATGTGTGGTAATTTTTTACAGCAGGGATAAAAAGCGAATGCATAAGTAGTCTTCTGAAGTAATAACAGGTATTTTCCTTACATATGCTACATCTAAAATATTGGTATTCATTTGGTTATTTATTTTTTGCATTTGTTTTCTTTTTTCTTTTAAAGATGTGCAGTACAATTCCGGGTTAGGTATTCAAATGTTCATTGTGTAGGTAAAGCTTGGGCCTCACTTTTGTCCTTACTTCGCCTGGTTTGAGATAAGGTACCCTTATTGATAAGGTGTAATCTAACACAGAAAGAAATAATTAAGTACCACAAGTACTCACCCATAAGCAGACCCTGAACAATTATCATAATACTATAAGAAAGGGATTGACAGTAGTGGGAAACTTCCAGGAGAGGGAGGGGGTCACATCTTATTTAGTTATTACTGAAAACTTATATACACTCTAAATACATATATCAAAAAAATATAATTTGTCTATTATATTATGTATATTTCTTCTACAATATAGGAAAATGAGTAGAATTTTGGCATAAATTAGATATTTAAGATCAAGTTTCTAAGAAAATCATTTTATGAGAGAAACCAGAATTTCAGAAGAAATGCTCTGAAAGAAATAACGGTTTTTTGGAATTGTATTTAGGACACTTAGTTATTACTTTTGAAAAGGCACATGCTAATAAACCCAGAAAATTGTTATTTGAAAGCTTAGTATCTAACTTGTTTATGTGAAGAATAAAAATTGTATGAAAGTTCTTATGGCTGGGCTTGGTGGCTCAGCCTGTAATCCTGTGCTTTGGGAGGCTGAGGTGAGTGGATTGCCTGAGCCCATGGGTTCGAGACCCGCCTGGGCAACTTGGTGAGATCTCATCTCTACAATAAATCAAAATATTAGCCAGGCATGGTAGTGCGCGCCTGTAGTTCTAGCTATTTGGAAGGCAGAGGCGGAAGGATCACCGGAGCCCAGCAGGTCATGGCTGCAGTGGTCGGGAGCAGCCACTACACTCCAGTCTGGGTGACAGAGTGAGACTCCAAAATAGAAAAACAAAAAAGAAAGTTCTTTTGAAGTAATTGACACATATGATATCAGGATTTCACAGCCTCAGCAGTATGAACATTTTGGACCAGATGATTCCTTGTTGGGGTGGGGAGTATATTGTCCTGTTCATTGCAGAATGTTTAGCATATTCCTGCTCCTGCCTACTAGATGCCAGGAAGAACCCAAGTTGTGACAATGAAAAATGTCTCCATCCAGTGGGCTGTCTCCCCACACAGTTGATGGTTTCCCTTGCTTGGCAAAAGCTTTTCAGTTTGATGAGGTCCCACTTGTAAATATTTGCCAACTCTATATCTGACAAAAGTCTAACATCCAGGATCTGCAAGGAAGTCAAATATACCAAAAGAAAAACAACAAACAACCCTATTAAAAATGGGCAAAATATATGAATAGATACTGCTCAGAGGAAGACATATGAACAAGCAACAGATACATGAAAAAAAGTTCAGCCTCATTAATCATCAAAGAAATGCAAATTAAAACCAAACTGAGATACCACCTATCTCCAGTCAGGATGGCCTTCATTAATAGCTCAAAAAACAACAGATGTTGACAAGGATGTGGAGAAAAAAATGATTTTACATTGTTGGTAGGAGTGTATATTAGTGCAAACTCTGTGAAAAACAATGTGATGATTTCTAAAAAATTGACCTCCCATACAACTCAGCAATCCCCCTTCTGGGAATATACCCAGAGTAACTCAAATCATTCTACGACAAAGATACCTGCATACTGCACACACATGTTCATCTCAGCATTAATCACAATAGCAAAAACATGGAACCAACCATGCTGCCCATCAAAACTGGACTGGATAAAGAGAATGTGGTACATATATATGATGGAATATAATGGAGTCATAAAAAAAACTAAATTATGGCCTTCACAGCAAATTGGATGGATTTAGAGTCTATAATACTCAGTGATCTATCAAAGAAACAAAGCTCTGAGTATCACATGTACTCACTTATAAGCGGACGCTGACCATTTATTATAATACTATAAGAAAGGGATTGGCAGTAGTGGTACACTGCTGGGGGAGGCCCAGAACATCAGTAAGGGACCCAATCTCAAACCAGGTGAAGTAGGGACCAAAGAGAGGCCCAAACTTTACCTGTATGATCACCATGTATGTACCTAACTCTGAATTGTACCCCTTTAAAATTAAAAAAAAAAAAAGTCTCTGGATATTGTCAATGTCCTTTTAGGAGAATGAGGAAGCAAAACTAGTACATGTTGAAGATTATCATCATCATCATCATTCTCTCTCTCTCTCTCTCTCTCTCTCTCTCCACACACACACACACACACACACACACACACACACACACACACATACACGCACACAACTCTTTGATTTTAATATATTTCATACCTAGTACCAATTAGTTGATTCCAGTTAAAATGTTCATTTAACTTAGTTTTATTCTTCTTACTCTAACCAGCTAATCCAATTCAATTGGTTATTATTATTACTGCTGTCATTACTTGGGTTTTCCCTAGCTACATGGTTTGCATATGTCTTCTGTTGAGTCATGAACAGTTTTTGCATCCTCGAGATGCCAGTTTTTTGTTGTTTGTTTTCAAAACTATCATGAAAACAGCAGTTTTCTTTTAGAATAATTTTGAAAGCTACCTTTTTTTGAGTTATGAGAATTTGCCTTGTTTTTACAATTCTGATGTGAAAGAAATGTAAATGAAAGACCTGTGCCTCTGCATTCAAATACAAAGCTAAAACAAGATTCTTTACAGACATCTATATATTCATTTATTCATTCAATCTTCATCCATTCATTCATTCACGTGGTGTCTCATGTATACATAGTTCTGAAAATACTATGGCAAACAAAAATCAGTCTTTTATCTTAAAGGTTTTAGTAGGTGTAGAAATCTGACATTTAAGAGTCAATGTCTAATAGAAGGAATTAATAACAAAGGTAAGTACTGAGCTAAGAGAATACAAACAGGCATAATATCCAAATTATTTATGAACTGAAAAGTAAGAGACTGAGTTAACTCTTGGGGTCATCATTAGAGAATTTTTAGGTAAATTATTGATTCAGAGTTAAATTTACAAATTTAAGACTGACATCATTAAATTCAGTAAGGCAAGCTGTTTGTTTTAACATACTTTTCCCATAGTAATCCTTGAAAAGTACCCCCAAAGTTATAGGCACATGGCTATCGATTTGGTTTGATTTAAGAATAAATTTTGATTTCATGAATAAAATCTTTATTCATACCATTTAGGATTATTTTTCTTGAGATGGATGTGACAAAGCATAAAGATATATTAGAATTTTTGGCAAATATTTCCAAATTTACATTCCATAAAGAACTTCTGTATAGTTTTATAATTAGAACTTTATAAATGTGATAATTATAATTGATTTTGCTAAGTTCAAATCAAATGTTCAACTTAAGAATATTTTTACTGTATCAGTTTTTTCAACAGCATATCACTTGCAAATTTGTTGAGTCAATCTTCAAAGTATATCAAGGAGCAGACAAAAGAATGCTAACTCAAGCAAGGTTGAATTAGAGTCTCTACAATTTTCTTAGAAGTGGGCAATAATTCCATTTATTCTACTCTTTGTATCTTAGTGGATAAAAGCAAACACTCAGGGTCCAGACTACCTGTATTAAAATGAATGTCAGCTATACAAGGGGGATCTCTCCCTAAACAGAATTTATTTAAAACAAGTTGTGTATTTATTCTGACATGTTTAAACTTCAGTCACCTTAAAAGTACTCTCCATTTGATGCAATAACTCTATCAAGATACTATTTCCACTACTCAAAACAGTTTCTGAAACATCAATTTTGATGTCTTTCATTGCTTCTGCCACTTTTTGTTTCATCTCCTCCACATTGGCAAAAAGTTTCCCTCTGAGGACTTTTCTCATCTGGGGAAACAACAACAACTACACAGAGTTGCTCAGGGTGAAATCAGATGAATAGAAAGAGTAGGGTCAATGACATTTGTGGTCAAAAACTTTTGAACACTCAGCCTGGTATGGGCAGGTGTCCTCATAAATCACCCTTTGCAAAATGGGAAAACATCTTGAAAGAATCTTCAAAAAAAAATCTACTGAAGTTGAATGAAGCCTCTCACAACAACACCAGTTTAAACACTGATGCTGATGGGTTCCTAAAACACTTGTCAAGCCTGGAAAGCCTGTACTACAAGGCACCTGCCCTCCAAAAGATAATTCTGTTCATTGTGGGGGGGTTCCCCTCAGAGTTGTGTGCCCTTTACCCAGATGTAAAATGGGGGCATAAAATTAAGTTCTACGTTGTAGGTTCTTGGTGGGAATTAAATAGTTTAATACATGGTGAGACCCACAGAACTACAGCAGATACATGTTAAATGTACAATAAATAGGATTGTAAGTAGTATTATAATTCTTCACACCTGTAAATCTACCTATTCCACTGTCAGCTACCTTAGAAAATGAATAATTAAAAATGTGAAGTTTTTTGGAATGTTAGTTTCAAAAAGCTTACAACTTCAAGCTTTTAGAAATCTTTTCTGTTAAAGTGATGTCAGATTATAGTATTTTAAAATATTTCTACATTATGGCATCTGGTTGTAGAAGATAACACTTTGTGCAAAAAGTTTTTCTATGCTTTCTGTTTTCATCAGAATATTTGTCTCCTGACAGCTTCAAGGACCTTTCAGTATTTTTACAGCATCAGGAAACAAAATAAGAATACATTCTGTCTAATTCAATAACGTATGATAATGTTTCAAAGATCTTCCCAAAATGTAAATTATTCCTTCTCTGTTTTATAATCTATCACATAATATTAATGTATAGAACTGCTCAGTCTTGGAAGAGTATTAGAATATTAATTTTGATTAGGTACATACTATCTATTTCATTATAAATTACCCATACTAATCCTATAATACATTTTAGTTAAAATGATCAGATATTTATTACATTGTCAGCTTTTAAAATATCAATGGTGTAATGCATTAAATTATTATTATTTTTTAAAATGCTAGTTTGAGTGGAGGGTCTTTTTAATTCTAATAACAATATTTTTCATTTTTTAAAAAAGTAGTTGTTCTAAATAACTATTTAAAAAAATAAATATGTACATTGTTCTTAAAGATCTGCAGATAGAAACATAATATAGAAGAAATGAATACATGATAATATCCTCATATGTTTCCAACACAGCAATTCCTTATAAATTAAAAAAGGTCAATGCTTATTTAATATTTTATGCTATATTTCTTAATATTATGGGTTTCTGACTAGTAAAAATGTGCTAAACCAGCATTTACAATATATACACATTTTTAAAAGTTGAAATAGAGAAAAAATGAGATTTAGAAACTCTTCATACTTCATTGCACTGTGGACATGCTTAATTATGGACACCTTCAGTGTTTTGTTTTCTTCACATTATTCTTGTGAAGCCAAACAAACATATAAACTAAGTCTCTGTTTTCCTTCTGGCAACTGAAAATTCGAAGTAGCAATTTTGCATTTCAGTCTTTTGAAAGTAGTGGTGTAATGAAATAAAATAATTCAGGCTCTACAGTTTTAACTCCTTTACTCAAGTTAAACAATCATAAGTAGAATTGTATTTTTAAGTGAAATGTTTTCACCAATCAAATCGATATTATTTTAAGGGGATCTTTTGGTAATTTCTATGGCTTCTTTTTGTTTTATAAATTATAGTCATCATTTTATAGAAAAACCAAAGGAAAAAAACACGTGTGTCATACTTAAAATATCAACCAAATACATAGCACTCTAGAGTTAAACTCTTACTGTCAACTAAGAAACTTTGAGATAGAAATAAGAACTTGTAGTGGAAAGATTCAAAGCCTTTTTTGATGACAAAGTAAGATTGTTCCATTGCATTATTTGTGGCATACAAATTCATTGGTCCTATAAGCCTCAGTTGTTAATAACACCTGACAAAAAGAGCCAAAAGAGCTGAAGGGAAGATTAAAGGTGGAAAAAGAGGGAGGAGTCAAGGTAATGAGAAAGGAAAGGTCTTATTTATTTATTTAAAAAAACATGGGGTACAATTCTAGATTAGATATACAAATGGTCATAGTAGGTAAAATTTGGGCCTGACTTTTATCCGCATTCACCTGGCTTGAGATCACGTCCACTTATTGATGAAGTGTGCCTCCAACCCCTCCCTGGCAATGTCCTGCTACTGCCAATCGCTGTCTTGTAGTATTATAATAATTGTACAGGCTCCACTTAAATGAGTGAGAATATGTGGTACTCAGTTCTTTGTTTCTGTGATAGATCGCTGAGTATTATAGACTCTAAATCCACACAAGTAACTGTGAAGTCCATAATTTTGTCCTTCTTTATGGATGTGTAATATTCCATCATGAATATATACCACATTTTTTTTGAATCCAGTCTACTTTTGATAGGCAGCATGGTTAGTTCCATGTTTTTGCTGTTGTGAATAATGCTGCAATAAACATGCAAGTGTAGGTATCATTTTTGTAGAATGTTTTGAGTTTCTCTGGTTATAATCTCAGAAAGAGGATTGCTGGGTCATATGGAAGGTCAATTTTTGATCTTTTGGGAATTTCCACACTGTTTTCCACGGAAGTTGTACTAGTTTATACTCTACCAACAGTGTTCTTTTTTCCCCTCATCCTCTCCAGCATCTGTTGTTTTCTGAGTTATTAGTAATGATGACCATCCTGACTGGAGTTAGGTGATATCTCAGTGTGGTTTTAATTTGCATCTGTTTGATGATTAGTGAGGTTGAGCATTTTTCCATGTGTCTGTTGACTGTTCATATTTTGAGAAGTGTCTATTCATATTTTTGCCCACTTTTTAATAGGGCTGTTTGTTTTTTCTTTTTAGCACTGAGTTCCTTGATGGAGATTCTAGATGTTAAGCCTTTGTCAGATATAGAGTTGGCAAATATTTTTTGCAAATATGTGGGCTATCTTCCACTAGCTTGATGCTTCTTTTTTTTTTCTTTGCAGAAACGTTTCAGTTTGATGAGGTCCCACTTGTCTACCATATCTCTTATGGCATGGGCATTTGGCATTTTGATCAGGAATTGGTTTCCTATTCCAATTTCCATTAAGATGTCTCCTGCATTTTCTAAGATTCTTATAGTCTGAGGTGTTACATTTAGGTATTTGATCAATTTAAAGTGGATTTTTTTCCTTGGTATGGTGATAGGTAGGTTTCTTCTTTTAATCTTCAGCATGTGGCCAGTTTCCCCAGAACTCTTTATTAAATAAGTTCTCCTTTCCCCAGTGGTTGTTAGTGGAGATTTTGTCAAAGATGAATGGTTGAGAAATTGAGGTTTTGCTTCCAGAATCTCTTTCCTGTTCTATTGGTCCATATGCCTGTTCTTGTACCAATACCCAACTATTTTTATTATTGTAGCCTTATAATAAAGCTTAAAGTAGGGAAGTGTAATACTTCTCCCTTTGCTTCTTTTGCCAAAAATTGTTTTGGGAATTTGTGGTCATTTATGTTTCCATATGAATTTCTGTATTGTTGTTTTCAGGTCTGAGAAGAATGATGTTGATAATTCAATGGATATTGCATTAAACCTATAGATTGCCTTAGATAGGATGGACATTTTAATAATGTTGATTCTTCCAATCCATGAGCATGGAGTATTTTTCAATTTGTTTGTGTCACCTATGATTTCTTTGAGCAGTGTTTTGTAGTTTTCATTGTAAAGGTCTTTCACTTCTCTGGTTAAGAAGATGCCAAGATATTTCATTTTTGTTGTTGTTGCTGGTGCTAATGTAAATGGGATTGTGCTGTTTCTTTGGGTCTCTGCCTTTTTGTTGGTGGTATATAAGAATGCAACTGTATTTTGCACATTAATTTTGTACCCTGAGACTTTGACAAAGTCCTTAATCAATGCAAGAAAATTTTTGACAGATTATCATGGGTTTTCAAGGTATAGAATCATATCTTTAGCAAAGAGGAATAACTTGACTTCTTATTTGGATAACACTGATTTTCTTCTCTTTTCTGATTCCTCTAGCTAGGACTTCCAGAACAATGTTGAACAGGAGGAGTGAAAGTAGGCAGTCTTGTCTGTTATAGTTTTCAGGGTAAATGTTTTCAATTTCTGTCTTTTTAGCAATATGTTGGCTGTGGGTTTATCATAGATGGCTCTTACTATTTTGAGGTATATCTCCTCTCTGCCTAACTGTTCAAGAGTTTTTTTGAAGAAGGGATGTTGTATTTTATCAAAATCTTTTTCTGCATCTAATAATATAATAATATGATTCTTATTTTTAAATCTGTTGATGTATTTAATTATATTTATGATCTTGCAGATGTTGAACCAGCCCTGCATCCCAAGGATGGAGCCTACTTGGTCATAGTGGATGACTTTTGAGATTTGATACTCTTGTTGAGTATTTTTGCATCTATGTTCATTAGGGATATTGGCTTGTAGTTCTCTTTCTTTGTTGGAACTTTACATGGTTTTTGTACCAGTGTGATGTTAGCTTCATAAAATGATTTGGGGAGAGTTCCATCTTTCTCAATTGCCTGGAATACTTTCAATAGGATTGGTATCAGCTTCTCCTTGTTTTGTAGAACTCCATCGGAAAGCCTTCTGATCAGGCTTTTTGTTGTTGTTGTTAGGTAGTTTTCTTTTGATGGAGTTGATTTCTTGGGTTGTTATTGGTTTATTTAATGTCTCAATTTCTCCTTATTTCAACCTTGAGAGGTTGTGTGATGTCTGAAAGTCCTCCATTTCATTTAGGTTTTTGAGTTTATTTTCACACAGGTGTGCTTAGTGATCTCTGATAATTGTTTGTATTTCTTCAGGGTCCATGATGATTTGATCTTTTGCATTTCTTATTGTGCTTATTTAAACTTATTCTCTCTTTTTCTTGGTCAATCTGGCTAGAGATCTATCAATCTTATTTATCCTTTCAAAGAACCAGCTTTTAGTTTAGTTGAGTTTTTCTATATATTTTTTTCTCTTTGTCCTGTATTTGAACTTTTACTTTGGTCATCTAGATTCTTCTGCCAAAGTTAGGGTTTTGGTGGTCTTGTCTTTCCAGCTCCCTTAGGTGATTTAACTAGTGATCTTCCATCTTCTTGATGTGTGCTCGTAAAGCATTGAATTCCCTTCTCAGTGCTGCTTTCATGGCATCCCAGAGGTTTTTGTAAGATGTATCTTTATTTTAGAAATCTTTTTATTTCTGTTTTGATTTCTGTATTGACCAAGAGTTGTTCAGCATAATGCTATTTAGTGTTCATGTCTTTGTGAATTTGGGGAGAGCTTTGTTGGTATTGATATTTATTTTCATTCCACTGTGGTCTGAGATGGTACATGGCAGTATTTCAATCCTATGGAATTAGTTTATGCCTGATTTTTGTCTGAGGATGTGGTTGATCTTGGAGTATGTTCTGTGTGGTGATGACTAGAATGTATATTCCATGGTTGTTGTATAGAGTACTCTGTAGATATCTATTAAGTCCATTTGAGCAAGCACTGAATCTTCTTGTTGATATTTTGCCTTGATGATCTATCTAGGGTTGCTAGTTGGGTATTTAAGTTCCTAGTTGTGATAGTGTTAGAGTCAATAACTTTTTTTAGTTTAACTAGAAGTTGCTTTATGAAAGCTGGTGCTCCTATGTTGGGTGTATATATTTTAGGATGGATATTTCCTGTTGTTGATGGGTTGGAACTTTTATCATTAGGTAGTGATCTTCCATATCTTTCTATGTTTGTCAGTTGGTTATTTATTTTACTTACTCTATTCTCTACTGCCATGATCTCAGTCTTCAACTCCTTCATTCTTTCCTCTTTTCTCTCCTCATTTCTATTCATTCTATCTACTAATATCTTGATATCTGGCTTTGTGGTTTGAGACCAGTCATTCTGGGGGCTCTTCATTGTTTGAGCTCTGGTCTGTATTCTCAGCTATTCCTGAGAGTCTGGATGGGACCTGTAGTCCTCCTTTGGTTCTTCTTCATTTGTGATGATTTCCTCCCCCCTTTCCCCCATAATTCCACTGCTTAGTGATATGGGGGAAAGCTTTCACTTCTGTTTGCTCAATCCTTTGTTCTTCCTTATGTAGGTCTTCTGAATTTGTTCAGTTCTGAAGCTGGAATGGGGATGAGGGGGCTTTGCTTTTTTGCAGTCTTGAGGTTTGATTAAGGTGTGATGGAGGAGCTGTGGTTCAGAAACTATCTGCAGATCACAGTATCTGCTGATGTTGTGTGGGCCCCCTGGAACCCACTTACCACCACCTTACAATCTATTCATGCAGTGGGGATGTATGTAAGCCCCCTGAAATCAAAATGAGATAAGAAAAAGGAAAAGTACAGAAAAAGGAAGGAGATGAAAGGAAGATAAAGAGAAGAAGAAGAAGAAGGAGGAGGAGGAGGAGGAGGAGGAGGAGGAGGAGGAGGGAAACAGGTACACCAATTAATGCATAAACAAAAAAGCAAAAGCAAAAAAATACAAAGAAACATATTAAAAAAAAACCTTATGGTGCACTCACCCTCAAAAACCCCATATGCAAACAGAAAAAAATGAAAATGCAACAAAATATAATAAAAACAAAACAAGTACAAAATCATAAACAAAAACAGACAGAAAAAAAAAATGCTCCCTCTGTGGCCATTTCTGGATCTTCAGATTCCTTTCCCAAGCACCAACTCTGCTTTTGGCTGCTGCCACGATAGAGTAGGGAGTGGACTCCAGTCTCCAGCCCCTTCCCTCTGCTCCCTGTGCAGGCTGATCAGGTTGCTGTTAGCATGGGTTAGATGCCCCACAGACTGCTTTGGGAGGAAGGTGATTCAGATCTGGACACACCCAACTCATCCATTGCTGCTGCTGCTGCCAAGTCTCCCAGTCAGATCAGGCAGGTCCGTGCCTGATCTAGTGTTGGGTTGGGGTGTTGTTCTCTCCGTGCCCTCTCTTGAATTTTTCTTTCTGGGCCAGCAATGGTGTGGAGACTGCATCTGAGTTTCAGGTAAAAGGATGAACAGAACTTGGCGGGCCAAGTCAGGTCTCTGTCGGGTCCCAGGACAGAGGAAATGGTGGTAATCTGTGTATCCTCGCTGACGGCAGGTTTCATCTCCAGATTTCCTTACCACACCTTCTCCACGGTTCCCACTGCTAGTGCCCACTCGCTGCTGCATGTGGTGAGATGGGCCAGGCCCCGGGTGCTGAGGAGCAGCTGATCTGTGCCTCCTCCAGAGAGACACCGAGAATGGCAGACAATCCTGCATGTGAGGACTCCGATCTCAGGGCAGTGGTAGGTTGCAGCGCCTCTCCGGAGGGGATCCTGGGGTGCTTGATATTGAGTTTCCCCTCAGATGGACTTTCACGAACCCACCTGCACACACTCACTCACGCAGACTGTCTTTATGAACACATGCCCTTGCAGAGACTCTCACACTCCCACTGGTTCCATCACCATATTTCCCGTTTCAAAGGAGAAGTCTTAACAGAGCCAGTTTAGGCGATATTATGTTTCCCAAAGAAGTCATTGAAGTTTCCAATTATTCTTAGTAATATGCCACCTTGAAAAGAAACTGACAGAGTTAATGATCTAGTGGCATACAGTCACGTAGAGTTTAAGAGAAGATTTCAGTTGACAGAGAAATTCCCATGGGATATGTGGGGTCAAATAGAGAGATCAGAGACCTCACAAAGTTTCAGGAATTTTTTTAAATCCCAGGAATTAGGGAATAAACCCCATTCAAAACAATAAACCAGAAAGAACTTCCAGCCAAGAAGCTATCTTTAAAAAGAAACCTGTGACTCTAACCCAGCTACAGGGAGTATATTTAAAATTATAAGAATCTAAATCTGTTCCTCTGTGCTTCGAGGACTGTCATTGGGAGCAGAGGCTCAGGGGTTGACCTCACCAGTGGACCCCTGATAAGTCATCTAAGAGTAAAGGCAAAGGTCCTCAGGATGCACATTTGGTGTCTTGAGCGAGAGGTCTAGGGGTGCAATGATAAATCATGTACACCATAATTGTTAAAGAAAAATAAATTATTCATGGCACTTGTTAAAGATGAGAAGGATGACATTATTCAAGATATACTACAGTGGGGCCATTGCAGTAGGAGAGAGAAATCAGATTCAACTCCTAATACAACAAGGATAAGTGGAGATTTATAGTCAAGAGGTCATTTGATGGGAGATAACTTGACATCAAGGCCCAACAGGATTCTTGCTGTAGGCAGGCCAGAGTGATAAGGTATGTGTTGAGATGAGGAATTTGATTGATGTGGATAGAGACCAGATACCAAGAGTGAATGATTTTCCACTAATCTGACTCAGCAAAATAATTTTTAAAACTAAACTAAGCAGCAAAGGAGAGAGCCCAAGGTCAAGACCCTGTTAAAGTTTGGTCAAAGAAAGAATCTTTGTCATAACCAAGGCAGAATCTTCTTTTCACTCATTGGCATATAGAGAGTTTAAAAAGCACTATCCAATCTACTCTGAGTATATGCAAACAATGACCACATGGGAACTTCTCAGCAATCCTTTGAGCCTTTTAAGAAAACAAATTGTAAGCGGTCTAGACAATACCGCAAGATCTTGTCTCCAAAACAAACAAACAAACAAAAAAACCAAAAAATTTAGCTGGGCATAGTAGCACACACCTGTAGTCCCAGCTACTTGGGTGAAAGGTGAAATGATCACCACCCGAGTCCTGGAAGCCTAGGCTGTAACAAGCTGTGATCATGCCACTGCACTCCAGTCTGGGTGATACAGTAAGACCCCCGACTCAAACAAACAAAAAGGAAAAGAAAACAAAAGAAATTTGAATTGTAAGCTATGTGACAGAAGAAATTCTGTTTTTATATAACTTTTGTTTGTTTGTTTTTGAGTTGGAGTCTCACTCTGCCACCCAGACTGGAGTGCAGTGGCCGCTCCCGGCTACCGCAGCCTCGACCTGCTGGGCACCAGCGATCCTTCCACCTCAGCCTTCCAAGTAGCTGGAACTACAGTCGCGCACTACCACACCCAGCTAATTTTTTATTTATTGTAGAGATGAGGTCTCGCCAAGTTGCCCAGGTGGGTCTCGAACCCATGGGCTTAGGCAATCCACTCACCTCAGCCTCCCAAATCACGGGATTACAGTCTGAGCCACTGAGCCCGACTTAACTTTTTATCTTATGCCCCATCTCCATCAAATCACACAACTTCTTTTGTACAACTTAGGTATATAATACATTCTAATTTGACTACAAATTGGGAAAGTTGCCTCAATGCTTTTTACTTTCTGAAGACATTTGCAATATACAATGACAGTGGGTGCATATTCCGTGCTCCACAATTCTAAAAGAATCAAATAATAGAAACTATCCCTTAGGTGAGAAATATTCAAAATGATCTGAATAGAGAATAAACTATGAGTACGCAGATGGTAACTTCAGAATGAAATAAAAGAATACAATTACCAGTGTTTTCTCTAAAACAAACAAACAAAAATAATAATAAAAAAGACCTCAGTCTTTCATAATGTGATAAGCTTGAAATCAATTACCAGTGAGTACATTGAACTACTAGGTTCAAAAATCTTAAGAATAGTCTAATAGGAACAAACAATCTTTATAAAGTATCTATTGCAAAAATATCAATAGTAATCAAAATGGATAATAAAGGCCTGCCATAGGCAAGTATCGAAATTGAACAACGTAGCCAACGACACATGTACAATTATAAAACATAAGAAAGTGCATAGCATATAAAGCTAAACATATCAAGTTGTACCCACTCCATTTTTATAAAAAATAAAAATCTGATTTGAATTAAAACAACCTCTGGAGATAGACTAATGTACATTATAAAAAACGAGTAAGTGTAATGCGTGGGAAAAGTTCAGACATTCCTTCCGCATATTGAATCAATTAATAGCATGTACAAGGAAACCCTGATTATTTGAAGAAGTGGAGAAAAATGACTTGATTCTTTACAAGTAGTACAGACTATTATTAGTATTCCAGATAGACTGTGTTGTAGAGAGTCCATCATATGCTTTGATCTGTCTGCATCCACAGCTGGAAACTTTGCACCGGCCCTGGAAGCAGCATGATCTGACAGTCGCTTCCATCAGGAAAGTGAATTAGTGGTTGCAAATGTTAATCAGTGGATCAAAGCACAAAACAGAGCAAAATTGGGTCCTTTTTCAGTTCTGATTTAATTTTCTATGAACCCTAAAAATTAAAACATTCATAATTTATTTCAAAACTTACCCCATACTTTTTATTTATAACTCCCTGGTCTGCCCTCCTTTCTATCGTCCTCTCTTTCCTCTCCTTCTTTCCTTCCTTCCTTCTTTGCTTCCTTCCTTCTTTTCTTCCTTACTTTTTTCTCACTTTCTCTCTTTTCCTTTTTTTTCTATCTGTAAATTTGTTTCTAGCTTAACGAATAACCAGGGTTTCAAGTTATTAGGAATTTTAAAAAGTTACTTAAAATATAATATAATGTAATTTTAATATGCACACCACACACATACACATATACTGTAAACATATATGTCCATTCTCAATGAAGTTGAAAGTTTATTTAAATAAGAGAAGCATCAAATACGTAATTAGAGGTGTGGGTCATTCAACATCTAAAAATTACCAAGGCAAACAGGCCAAAATAAACAAATGAACTTGTTTTTCTTAATGTTTATGTACCAAACATTCTTGCATTTTTAGAACTGCTTGATTTTCAGATTTTAATTTTTCTCTGAAATATAATCCTGTATACTAAAAACCTATGGTAAGGGCTAATGGTAAGTACTGAGGAAGTTCTAAAATGTGCTGTGATAATTAGAAAATGAAATTAATTCCTCTTTCACAGAATATTATTTCTATTGTTCCACTAGTTGAAAAGCTGATTTTTATAATACAAAGTATTTTATGGTGAATGACAAGAAATGCTTCAATGGAAGTAGATAATTTGGTGAAAGTCAGAGAATCCATGTTTTGACAAGTTGAAGAGATAATATATGAAAATAATATTTCTCTAAAATTCCATAGAAGCAAATAATTCATGATGTCAATCAAGTTAAAATGACCATGTTTCAACCTGAATATAGTTAACTTTAAAAGTTTTATATTTTTATATGAAAAATTAAAAGAACAGTTTTAACCAATGTGCCCAGATTCACAGAATATATTTTAAAAATCATCCTCACATATATTACTTCTCTTTTCCCACCTTCAACTCTTACATGCCACCTTCCTCCTGTCTTTCCCAATTGTCTTCCCATATATAGTACTTTGTTTTCCACAAGATTTTATACGTGTATTGCTTCAAGGATGATAGTAAATGTTTCATTTCTTGGATCATCAGTCTTACCTATATCGGAAGTACTGATACTTTCTCACCTATAGAGTTTAAAATTTGTCATGCTTATTAAGTACATAAAAATACAGACTATTTTCTAGTGATAGTATATTGTGGCACTTTGTATAATGGAAACTATACTTATAATTATCCTTCTGTGTTCATTCTAAAGTTAGCTCCAATATTGCTTAAATTTTAAGAATAAAATTTGAAATTTAAATATGTATTACTGAAATATACAACATAATTTAATGTTACTTTTATTATTTCTAACTCCCAGCCAGAATGGTGAATGCAGAGCACGTCACCTTGTCTCAGAATCTGAGCACATTGATCAATCAGCTATCATTTAACCAAACTATCCTAGCATTACAAAACAGCTAAATACTAATTGTTTAGAAGACTTTATGTCTAAACCCTCTGGGAAATATTTCACCCCAAACATTTTATATTCCTGAAATCAGTACTTAATAGTTTTCTACTAATGCTCATGTAATTTAGTATCAATTGCAGTTATATTGTATATGCCATACATGTCATTTATTTTATTATGGATAATTTGCCACATTGATTTTATAGGTTTATTAATGAAATACCAAAGATTTGAAGATAGTTTAAATGTTAACCTAAATCAGTAAACTAGGCTAAGAAGCTCTGTTTTTTATTCTGACAGCATACATAATTGACTAATAAAAACTGTATTCCAACGTGCCTAAACTCTAAGGTTCTCTGAACTTATTTTTATTTTTTGTTGTTTGTGGTGAACATTTTTTTATTATCATCATTATTATTTTGCTCTTCTATTAGATATTGTCACCAGGCCATCAAACTTTTTTCTTAATCACTTTTCCTTTTATTTGTGTTTCTTATTTTTGTAATTTTTTTATTCTTAAGCATACTTGGTAAAGAAATTTTTATCACATTTAAATGAGAATTCTTTGCCTTAGGAATGCTATATTAGAAGATTTTTTCAAAAGATTTAGAGTAATGACAGTTCTCATTGGTCTTTGATTTTCATTAACACAAAGTACATGGAGAGTCTGCTTTTGGGGGTTACTCTGTGAAGATGCTTTGTGAAGATCTTATTTATTAAATACTGAAGTTGGAAATATACTTTTATCAGTTCACTTTTGCTGTGTAATATATTATTCCAAAATGTGGTATCTTTAAACAACAATAAATTACTCGTGATTCTATTGTTTTGCTGGTCATTAATTTTTTTCCAGATTAACTTGATTGATACTGGCTTGCCTGGCTATTTTGTGATCAGCTGGGAGTGGGTAGAAAATTGACTAGTGACAGAATAAAATAGAACATGCTCACTAATATATGAAGTATTTAGCAGGCTGTTGACCAGACTGTTAAAGACAATTGGGATACATATCTCTGATCATCATGCAACTTAACCCAGCAAAAAGAGAGCAGGCTTTGTTGCATAAGCATTTTTCAAACATCTACCTGCATCATATTTGCTAATATAACACTGGCCAAAGCAATTCACAAGACTAGAAAAGATGCGAGGTATGGAGAGGCTCCACCTCCTGACAAAGGCTCTGCCTCCTTACAAAAGGGGAATAATGTATTGACATTTTTGTAAACTATACCACATTAAACTGAGTTTTGAGTTTCAATCTTTGCAATGTTGGGTAAGTATTTTCTTTTTTTAAAATTTTTATTACATAGATGTGGGCTACATTTCAGGGTTAGGTATATAAATATTGATCATGCAGGTACCCTTGTTGATGAGGTATGCCCCTGCTTCCCCTAGCAGTTTTTCTCAACTGCCAATCCCACGCCCCTTCCCTGACAATTTCCCATTAGTGCCAATTGCTTTCTTATAGCATTATAATTGTTCAAGGTCCATTTATGAGTGAGAACATATGGAACTCTGTTCTTTGTTTCTGTGATAAATCACTGAGTATGATCAACTCCAAATCCATTCAAGTGGCTACAAAGTCCATGTATTTGTTCTTCTTTATGACTGCATACTATTCCATCGTGTACATGTACCACATTTTTTAAATCCAGTCCAGCTTCAATTAGCAACAAGGTTGGTTCCATGTTTTTGCTATTGTGAAAAGGGCTGTAACAAACATACCTGTGCAGCTATCTTTTTTGTAGGATAATTTGAGTTCCTCTGGATATATTCCCAATAGGGGAATTGTTGGGTCATATGGAATGTCAGCTTCTAGTTCTTTCAGGAATTGCCACACTATCTTCCAAAGAGATTGTACTAGTTTGCATTCCCACCAGCAGTGTAGAAGAGTTCCTATTTCTCCACATCTTCTCCAGCATCTGTTGTTGTTTGTTTTATTAATGATGGTCATTCTGACAGGGCTAGGTGGTATCTCAATGTGGTTCTGATTTGCATTTCTCTGATGATGAGAGAGGCTGAGCACTTTTTTCCTATGTCTGTTGTTTGCTTGTATATCTTCTTTTGAGAAGTGTCTATTCATGTTTTTGCCCACTTTTAGAAGAAGCTGTTTTTTTCCTTTTGGCACATTTGAGTTCCTTGTAGATCCTAGATGTTAGGCCTTTGTTGGATAAACAGTTTGCAAATATATTTTCCTATTTTTTGGATTATCTCCCTGATCTCCTGATGGTTTCTTTTGCTTTATAGAAATTCATTGATTTGATGAGGTCCCACTTGTCTATTTTATTTCTTAAGGTATTGGCCTTTAGGGTTCTGAAGAGAATTGGTTCCCAGTTCCAATTTTCCTGAGGGTGTCTCGGTGGTTTCTAAGATTCTTATAGTTTGAGGTTTTACATTCAGGTCTTTGATCCATTTAGAGTTACTTTTTGTGTATGGTGATAGGTAGGGGTCCTGTTTCAATCTTCTGCATGTGGTCAGCCAGTTTTCCCAGCATCATTTACTGAATAGATTCTCCTCTCCCCAGTAGTTGTGGTTCTTTGTCAAAGATGAGTTGGGTGAAGAATTGAGGTTTGCTTCCGGAATCTCTATCCTGTTGTTCCATTTGTCTTGTACCAATACCAGGCTGTTTTGATTACTGTAGGCTTATAGTAAAGTTTGAAGTCTGGAAGTGTGATACCTCCTGCTTTGTTTCTTTTGCTAAAGATTGTTTTGGCTATTCATGGCTGTTTATGTTACCATATGAATTTCTGTATTGTCATTTCCAGATCTGAAAAGAATAATGTTGGTAGTTTAACGGGTATTGCGTTGAATCTATAGATTGCCTTTGGTAGGATGGACATCTTAACAACGTTGATTCTTCCTATCCATAAGCATGGAATATTTTTCCATTTGTTTGTGTATTCTTGGATTTCTTTAAGCCATGTTTTGTAATTTTCATTGTAAAGTTCTTTCACTTCTCTGGTTAGGAAGATGCCGAGGTATTTCATTTTGGTGACTATTGTGAATGGGATTGTGCTTTTTATTTGGGCCCCTGTCTGCTTGTTGTTGGTGGATAGGAATACAACTGTCTTTTGCACATTTATTTTCTACCCTGAGACTTTGCCAAGGTCCTTTATCAGTGCAAACAGGTTTTTTGACAGATTCTCTTGCATTTTCAAGGTACAGGATTATATCATCAGCAAAGAGAGATAACTTGACCTCTTTTTCTATTTGGATATCCCTGATTCCTTCTCTTGTCTAATTGCCTTAACTAGGACTTCCAACACATATTGAACAAGAGGGGTGCGAGTGGGCAGCCTTGTCTTGCTCCAGTTTTCAGGGGAAATGATTCTAGTTTCTGTCCATTTAGCAATGTGTTACCTGTGAATTTGTTGTAGATGACACATATTTTGAATTATGTTCATTCTATACCTAGGTGTTTGAAGGTTTTATCAAGAAGGGACACTAAATTTTATCAAAAGCTTTTTCTGCATCTAATGAGATAATCACGTGGTTCTTGTTTTTACATCTGTTGATGTATTTAATTACATTTATGGTCTTGCAAATGTTGAACCAGCCCTGCATCCTGGGGATGAAGTGTACTTGGTCATAGTGGATGATTTTTGAGATGTGTATTTGGATCCAATTTGCTAGAATCTTACTGAGGATTTTTGCATCTATGTTCATAAGAGATATTGGCCTGTAGTTCTCTTTCTTTGTTTAATCTTTACCTGGTTTGGATATCAATATATTGTTAGCTTCGTAAAGTGATTTGGGGAGAATTCCATCTTTCTCAATTGCCTGGAATGCTTTCAATGGGATTGGTATTAGCTGCTCCTTGTAAATTTTGTAGAATTGTGCTGGAAAGACCTCTGGTCCAGGACTTTTTTTTTGTAGGTAGTTTTCATATGACAGAGTCAATTTCCTGAGTTTTTTTTGTTCTATTTAGTGTCTAAGTGTCTTCTTGTTTTAACCTGGGGATGCTGTGTGATGCCAGAAATTCCTCCATTTCATCTAGGTGATCAAGTTTGTTTCCATATAGGTATGCATAGTAATCTCTGATAATCTTTTGTATTTCATTGGGTTCAGTTGTGATTTGATCGTTTGTATTTTTTATTGTATTTATTTGGACTTTGTCCTTCTTTTTCTTGCTCATTCTGGCTAGGGGCCCATCAATCTTGTTAATTCTTTCAAGGAGTCAACTTTTTGTTTTGTTGATGTTTTCTATGATATTTTTGTTTTCTATGTCCTGTATTTGGTCTCTTATTTTTGTGATTTGGATTCTTCTACTAAAGTTGGGGTTTTGGTGATCTTCTCCTTCCAGCTCCCATAAGTGATGTTAGGCTCTCCACTTGTGATCTTTACATTTTCTTGATGTGTGCTCATAGAGATATAAATTCCCCTCTTAGAACTGATTTCATGGCATCCCATAGGTTTTGGTAAGATATTTCTTCATTTTCATTTGTTTCCAGGAATCTTTCAATTTCTTCTTTGATTTCAGTGTTGACCCATTGTTCAGCATCTTGCTGTTTAGTGTCCATGTCTTTGTGAGCTTTGGGGCAATGTTTTTGGTTTTGATATTTATTTTTATTCCACTGTGGTCTGGGAATGTGCATGGCAAGATTTGAACCTTAGGGAATTTGTTTATGCTTGATTTATGGCCAAGGATGTGATTGATCTTGGAGTATGTACCATGTGGTAATGAGTAGAATGTATATTCTGTGGTTGTTGGGTGAAATAATCTGTAGGTATCTACTAAGTCCATTTGGTCAAGCATGAAGTTTAGGTTCTGGATCTCCTTGTGGATATTTTTCCTTTGTGATCTATCTAGGACTGTTAAGTGGGGTATTCAAATCCCCTCCTATAATAGTGTTAGAGGCAATATCTATTTTTAGTTTATTTAGTAGTTGCTTTATAAATGCTGGTGCTTCTGTGTTGGGTGTGTGTATGCTTAAGATGGATATTTCTTATTGATGGATTGAATTTTTTATCATTTTGTAGTTTCCTTTTGCATCTTTTAAAACTTTTGATAGCTTAAAGGTTGTTTTGTCTGACATTAAGATCATAAGTCCTGCCTTCTTTTATGATCCATTTGACTGGAAACTCATTTGCCATCCTTTAACTTTGAGTCTGTGTGCATAATGAGATGAGTCTTCTGGATGCAGCAAATAATGGTTTCTTATCTAGTCCACCATTCTGTGTCTTTTCAGTGGTGCATTTAGACCATTCACATTCAGGTTAATTATTGAAATGTGGGGATTTATCCCTGCCATGAGGTTCTTATAGAGTTGTTGTGGTTCCTTTTTATTTGTTGTCTTTCCTTTAGTTTTTGGGTTGATTCATGTGTGTTTTCCACCTTTTCCCTGTACTCTTGTGAAGAAAATTTTCATTCTTTTCTCCTTTTCATTTGTGTTTAATACTTTCTTAAGTGTTTCTTGTAGATTTGGTCTGAAGGCAGCATAAGTCCTAAGGAATTGGATATCTGGGAAAGATTTTAATTCTCCCTCACTGATGAAGCTTAGCTTGACCGGGTAGGTTATTCTTGGTTGAAATTATTTATCTTTGAGATCTTTGAAGATTGGGCTCCAAGCTCTCCTGGCCTGAAGGGTTTCTGTAAATAAATATGCTGCCATTCTAATTGGTCTTCCCTGGTAGGTAGTCTGACCTTATTCTTTTGTTGCCCTTAGGATTTTATCTTTTATACCTACTTTGTTTAGGCCTATTATTTTGTGTCTGGAAGTTGGTCTTCTCATTTGTTGTCTTGTAGGAGTTCTCTGAATCTCTTGTCTTTGAATTTTTCCATCACTGATGAGATGAGGGAAGTTTTCTTGAATAATTTCCTGGAATGCTTGTTCCAAAATGGTCTCTGTCTCTCTTTCTGCTTCAGGAAGTTCAATTACTCTTAGGTTCGGTCTCTTGAAGTAATCATTCATCTCTTGAAGGTTTTGTTTTGTCTTTTTTAACCTTCTTTTCTATGTTCTTGACAGTTTGGGTTAGTTCTGTATTTGGTCTTCAAGCTCTGAGATTGTTTCTTCTGCCTGGCATTCTGCTTTCCATACTTATTAGTTTGTTATTTTTTCAATCACATTATTCTTTACTGCTGTTATTTTAGTTATCAACTCCTTCCTATTTTTCTCTTATATCTCCTCAATTCTTTTTATTCTCTCTATTAATGTCTTGATGTCTGGGTTTGTCATATGTGACCAGTCATTCTGGGGGCTCTTCATTGTGTTCTGAAGTCTGTTTTCTCAGTGTCTCCCATCTACACAAATGAAGAAAAACCAAAAGAAGAATATAAGTCTCCCAGGGGTCTGTGTGAAACCTATATTCTTCTTTTGGTTTTTCTTCATTTGTGTAGATTTTCCTCCCCACTTTTTGCTCCCCCCACCCCAGTCTTCTTTAATTCTGTTGTTCAGGGGTGAAAGGTTTGCTTTTACTTGTGTTTGTTCAATCTCCTATTCTTCCTTATGTATGTCCTCTGTTTTATTTATTTATTTATTTTCAATTCTGGAGCTGGACTGTAGGTTGAGGGGTGATCCTTTTGCAGTTTTGAGATTTAATTGAGGAGGGAGCTGTGATTCAAAATCTATCTGCAGATCCCAGTATCCACCAACAAGTGTATGGATAATCTGGAACCCACTTCCCACTGCCTTGCAATCTGTCAATGCAGTGGTGTTATAGGTTTACTCTCTGAAAGCAAAATTAAGTAAGAAAATGGAAAAGAATGCAGCAGGGAGTGGGGAGAAGAGGGAGATGGAGAGAGAAGAGTAAGAAGGAAAATAGACAAATGTACCAACTAACAAATGAAAAAAGATACAAAGACAGATACGAGTGAAATGAAAAACAACAACAACAAACCAACAAACATATGAAAAAACTAAAACATACACTCATACAGACATACAAGCCAACCATCCTCCTTATTGGTGTCCTATTCACCTATACAAACTTGAAGTCTAAAGGAAAAAAAAAGAATAGGGTAAAGTCAGTAAACTAACAGAACACAAAGCAAGTATGAAAACGTTATTAATAACAGTAAAAAGAGAGAGAAAAGGGAAAAAAAGATGGGTAAGACAAAGAAGTTTTAAAAAGCATTAAAACAGGGGAACCAACACACACCGAGACTTTCCTTTAAGTCCAATGTCCTTTCAGCTCTGATTTCTAGTTCTCATTGCAGGTTGGTAGAGTTGTTCACAGTTAGGGTCAGTTACCCCTGACCTGCTGTGGCCAGTAGTTGAGATCTGGGCTGCCTGCCAAATCTGTCACTCAGATCTGGCCTGTGTCTATCTAGCATGGGGGAGGGGCTTCTGTCCCTCCAATTTTGATGTTACCTTGGATCCCAAGCTGGGAGATGGGCTGAGCTGGATGGAGCTGGTCTTACAGCTCCAACTGGTCTCTTTTTCTGCTGCAGCCCGAGACTGCTGGGCAATGCAGGCCAGCATAACACTGGGCTACATGGGCTGGGCTGGGTGGAAGTCCGAGGCTGCCTGTGGTGGGAGGGAGCAGGCAACGGTAGCAGTGGTGGCAGCTGCTGTTTCAGTGGTGCATGGGAGGAGGTCCACGAGTCTGGCTTCGGGTGAGGGGTGGAGCCTGGCAGTGGCAGCAGCAGTGGCAGTTTCAGTCATGTGGGGGTGACTTCACGGGTTTGGGAGCCATGGGTTGCCTCAGGCGGGGGTGGAGGGGAGAGGGGCGACAGTGGCAGCAGCAGTGGTGACAGCTGCAGCTGAGGCAGTGCCTGGGGCGGTAGCCAAGCAATGTTTGAAAAGCAGGCTGGCAATGATGAGAGCGCAGCTCCAGGGGACAGCAAGAGTCTTTATGGGTGATCTCTTTTGTGGAGGGTCTCATTGACCAAACTGCCCTTTCGCCATCTTGTTAGAAGTGGTCGGGTAAGTACTTTCTAAAATATAATTATAATTTTTAACTTTATAAGTATATAGTAGCTGTATATATTATGGGGTACATGTGATGTTTTGATAAAAGTAATTTTTTGTTGTTGTTGTTTTGTGTTGGAGTCTCACTCCTTTGCCCAGACTGGAGTGTGGTGGCACCCTCATAGCCACCCAGCAATCACCCACTGGGCTCAGGTGATCCTTCTGCCTCAGCCTTCCAAACAGCCAGAACTACAGGTGCACGCTACCAAGTTTGGCTAATTTTTTTATTTATTGTAGAGATGAGATCTCGTTAAGTTTCCCAGGCTGTTCTCGAACCTGTGAGCTCAGTCAATCCCCTCACCTCGACCTCCCCAAGTGTTGGGATAGCAAGTTTGAGTCACTATGCCCATCCTGGGTAAGTTCTTTTGCCGCTGTGTTTTTTTCTGCTTCTGTAAAATAGAAAATGTAGCAATGCATGAAGTTCAAGTTCTCCTCTGCTCATTTTGTTAAAAAAATCAAACAAAAATTGAAAATCTATATTACTATACCATTTTTTCCATTATGATCTTTAATATTCTTAATATATAAAGTTTTACAGTTAATTAAATTAATAAAAGTATAAATTTATGTATCAAATTCTTTTTTTAAGAAAACGTATGTTAAAACACATATATCTAAATGTTGGTTTGCTGTTTTTAATTGGATTTGAGAGAGTTGAAAGAATTTCAACTGATGAATTACATAGAACTAAATTGATCTTCAGTAACTAAAAATATAAATAATCAGATGTTTAGTGTCTAGTATTAATTCATATGCAAATAATTTGCTATCAGAACAGATATGTTCTTTCAACATACTGTAACATCTTCATTTAAAATTATAAATTATAAAAATTGTGTGTATAATACACACACACATACATATGTAATATAATGTAATTTAATTCAGCGCAAGATGTGGACTTTTTGAATTGTCAGTTTTAATCCTGTCTTTCTGCTCTTAGATAACAAATCTTCAGTCCTGAGGAGTTAGACACATTCACTTTTGCTATTTTTCCTGAAATGTTCAGACTGAAAAACAAAAAAAGATTATTTTTGTTATCATGATTGTTTCTTTCAAAATGCAGGAAAGCCAATATTTAGAGAAGCTGTCAAAGGCAACTTGCTAAAGCCTCCCTGAATTCAAGTCCACAATCCTTTTGTCACTCTAAATTCTTTAATCATTAAGATTTACCCTGCAGGCGCTTTCAACACCCTTGGCCAACACTCCACTGCTGAGTACTCCATTACTCTTGATGTTAAACTTGGAAGTAAGTACATTTGTTTACATGTCACATGTAGGCCCATTGTCTTGCCAACATTTGAATTAATGTGCCACATGGTTTGGAATCATCAAATTCTTGGTTCCAGTGTTTGCTCTGCAGTTTTATGAATATAAGGAGAATGTCTAGTAAAGATCACCAAAACTCAGTTTCCTATTAAAACATTATAATTAATAATACATTTTTATAATACATTTTTGTAGGATGCTGGAATACTAAATAAAATTATCCTGAAGAATGCTAGAGCAAGCATTCAATAAAATATAGAGATATTATTTCTCTTACAAGAAATAGCCAATTTCCTAGGATCATGTTTCACAATCTCCAACTTTCTGTGAGATTTGACTATGTTGAATAAACAAGTAGTTACATAAGTCTAGTCTATTTTTCGTGATGACATGGAATCTACAGAGTCTTAACTTATTGGTAAATTATAATAAATAGAGCATTGTCTTGGCATTGTTTACCAATATTCAAAAATTTTTGTAGTTTTCGTACATATTGCCAATTGACAACTATAATGAAACTACTAGTACAATAAGCACATAATGCTATTTTTATGATAGTTTTTTCTCTTAAAGTACTTTATTTATTATCATATGTTTATATCAGCACTTCTAGCATTTTAAATGATCAAATGTTAAAATTAATGACATTACTTATTATTAAAAACAGGTCTTTTAACAGTCTTCTTATATTTATTTATTCTGAAGTATTTTAGGGGGAATATTTGCTAAAATTATACATATTTTGGGTACAAAATACTGGACTGCAGATTATGCCCAATGAAAGGGCTCCATTCCACCGAGTCAGGTGGAACTCCTAGAAAAACTTTGAAAACCCAACCCGATTCCATGGACACTTCCTTCTGAACTTTCTGAACATATTTTTTCAAAGCATTTTGTTCATCCCAGGGTCATAAAATAAAGGCTCCAAGTAGTAGCCACATATTTTTGTATAGCTTTCTATAAGTTTATTTTATTTGTTTTATATGGAGACAAAATTATACCTCTATATATTATCTAAAAATACAGGCAAATTATCCAGATTCAATTTTAACTCATGCATCTCTTGATTGTTTTTTTTTTTTTCTGTTGTATTCTTGCAAAAACAACTTTTAAAACATTTTAAGCAAACTATTTGCATTTACTAAGTGGAATTACTTATGTCTCCATTTAGTGATTCCAAATTTCACCAGCCTATACTATGGCAATCTTCCCCCTTGAATCACAAAAAACTCTGAGATGGTGTCATTCTGAACCCTGGATACTACACAGACAAGTATAGTTTTGAATCAAAATTGATTTGTGAATAATCTTTGGAGGATTTGGAATCTATTAGTTCAAATATTCTTTAGCAATATACTAGAGAATTCACATATATTTTTGGCATTCTTGCATTGAAAAACACTGAGAACCAATTGTTTGAACCGGATCAACTTTTAGGAGCACTTATCAAGATATTCATGGTACCGCGCTTTGTTCTATTTGCTTAAAACAAAGTGCTTTGCTATCTGTCTCAAGGTATTCTTATTTTGTTATGAGATAAAAATGAATTACGAAATGAAAAGAAATAAATAGTGTTAGTGTAATATGCTTGATTCATGTTAGTGTAGTATGCATTATTCATCAAGCATACTACAGAAAATATTTGACATTAATATTATTTCTCTTTATCACCAGATTCTATATATGTGAGGAGTTCCTCTTTATTTAAAAAAAACCTATTTACAAACACATTTGACATCAATGGCATAATAGTTTCTGTACAGTCTATTTTTACTATTTGTTATACTACTAGATAACTAGCAAGATAAAACTAGCTTCTATTTTTCCTAGGAACTAGCAAAAATACACAGCTTTGTAATGCTTCAAATTCTGTACTTTAGTTACAGCAATATATATATGTATTTAAAAAAAATTTTTATTTTAAAGATGTGGGGTACAATTCAGTGTGAAATATACAAATGATCATTATGCAGGTACCATTGTTGATGAGGTGTGTCCTCATTCCTCTGGCAAAATTTGTAAAGTTACAGCAATATTTGTAAAGTTAATTTAGAAAAGATATTTTGAGAAAAATGTTCAGAAGAATAAGCTACAATGACTTTTATAATTATTAGAAAACACAGAATTATTATTTCTATTTCTTCCAAGAAACTTTTTAATACTAATAAGGGTATGGAAATTACAAATAATCCTATTGTCAATTAAAATTGTTTTTAATATTTTTAAAAAACTGCAAGTCTTTGTTATTCTCAAGACACTTGTGAAAAATATTCAGATGTCTTCGGTCTCCAAATATTAGGGTTGTCCTTTTCTCCAATTTCCCAAATGTCTACTTATACTTTTTTCATGTTTGGATAATACTTAGACCTTGGTTTTTACCACATCAAATTAAAATCAAAGTTATTTTCCCTTTGTTTCAAATTCAGAATCTTAGTGTGGTATGTTCAAATATAAGGTCTTCATTTTCAAGAATAGAAACTGAACAGTATGATTCATTTAAGATTAAACAATTTAATAAAATACATTTAAAAAATAAAAACTGATTAAATGAATGAATACTATATTTTTCTACTTGTATTATTTATATATTCAATTTACAACAATAATTTGTATGTTTTATTTTATGCATATGTATTTTATTTTGTGCATGATTTATGTCATAAATTAATCTTGTGTATATCATATTCAAGCTTTGCACTGATGCTTGCCACTTTTGCTTCACAAATAATTTAACAGTTTAATAATAATTTAATAATTTTTTGTAATATATAAGATTAAGACAAAATTCTAATTAATATGAATGCTTTCAGAATTTGTTTTTTAATAGAACGGGTTAAAAATCTTTGTATTTGGTACATGTTCAATGCTTATAATTTTCTTGTGAGAAAAGAGTGTCATTACAAATTCATTTATGATTAATACATTTAGACTCAGAGTTAGTTTAAGCTATCTGAAGTTATAGGCCAATTAAATGAGGAGCCATTTAATGAGGATCCATTTAAGTATTGTTTTAAACATTCATCTAAGAATAATATTTGATATATGAGTAAAATTGAGCACCAGATAAGAAGTGAAAGAAACTTGATGAATATGAAAAACAGCAAGAGACCAGTCAACAAAACCAACTGGTTTAATAGAAATAGAGCACTGAAAGTTAAAACTTATAAAATTAACATATGAGAGGAATTAGGAAGGAAGAAAGAGTTCCTTCCCTAAGCAAGAGTTGATGGATGATATCTGCATATATAAACGTGTGTGTATGTGTATACGTGTGTGTGTGTGTGTGTGTGTGTGTGTGTGTGTAAAATCTCTCTCTCTTTCTCTGTCTCACGTCTATTCATCCATCCATTATCTACCTACCCATCAACTTCCTGTGTCACAAATACTTTATAAAAGTTGCTGATAAATTGTTAGAACCATTATTTTTCCTATTTCTGTAATTTGTCAGCTCATCATCTGTTTGACTTAGTAACAAATAATGAACAAATTGGCCCAAAATAGAAGAACTGAGGGAGAAAGTGTTGATGCTGTAGTTTAGGAAATTGAAAACAAGATAATCAGAATCCAAATAATAGAGAAAAGTAAATGTTAATTTTCCAAAAAGACTCTAAATTCCATTTGGAATGAAGCAAATTGGGGGAAAAAATGTAGTACTTTTAATGATTTCACCAGCTGTGGATTGAAGGACATGTAATACACATGGAATTTATTTTTTATATTTTTTCAGCATATGCAAAGACTTAGTTCCCCATCATCACTCATGGCGGTTGTTCAGCTAATTTTTGGCAGGTTGTAGGAACAATGTCTCCATAGTCACCAAGTGGCTCATTTCATTTATATAATGAACACCATTTAGCATTCAAAAATAAAAACACGTATCAAATACATTGAAAAAATACAAAGAGTGCATGATGAAGTGGGAAGTCACTAAATTACTATATACCAGCTTTTCTATTTTATTACCCATGTGAAGTAAATTTAACAATTCCATATGTTTTAAGGCTTCTGATAGATATGAGATAACTTTCCTTTATGTCACTCACATCAGTAAAACAGTTTCTGATTTTCTATCACTGCTAATACTATTGAAGAAGAGAGAAAAGGCTAGTTAATTGTGACTCTCATGGCCACCAAAAGTCCCACATTCCAAACCACCAATTTTTTCCTCTGCTTAATCTTTTCAGTTAAAAAAATATATATATCCCTTATTTAAGGTGGCAGAATATGCGGCCTCGATTATAAAATACTTTAGTAAGTATTGTTTTAGGCGTGAGCTTTCCTAGCATTTGGCTCACTTTTCCTACACTTTTATTTATTTAACTTTAGGCATAAAATATTTTTGTTTATTTGCTTGTCAGTTTTGGGGAGAGGGGATGTCAGTGTAACTAGGCTCTAATTTACAATTTAAAATATCAACCCTTGCAATTGATTTGGATAACTGAGTTTCAAATCTAAGTATTTTAGATTTCTAGCCTATACAGTTTTAAGCTATGACTAGGAAGCTTATTTGATTTTCTAATGATCTTGTCATATACTTTTTGGGTTTTCTTTGATTTGATAACTAAACTGGGATAAGAAAAAAAAAATCATTCTTAGTCTTAACTTTTTAAATACATGTAACCAAACTACCCAAACTATTACTTATTCGCAGCACATATTAAAAACTTCATTTTTGTATTTACATATTTATGTCCTCAAAAAAGAAAAAATAAAAGAAAGCATCTAAATTAGCTACTAGTGACAATCATTGCCTTCTAATTACTTATATTATTTTTAAAAAATTTGGGCTGTAAATATATGTTGAAAGAAGGGCATTTTTTTCTCAATTTAAATGTACAAGTTTAGTGTATTTTATTAAGTCTTAAAAGTACTACTTGTATACATATAATGTTTGTGCATCAAGGTAGGTGAAGATATCTAAATTTCAGAAAATATACAGTCTTCCTATGCAGTGATTTTTTTTTCAAGCTCTATGTAGATACATCATATATCCTGATACAATAGATGGGGAAAATGAAGCATATAGCTAACTAAACATAATGTACTTAATAAACCAGTGGTAGCTTGACTCACATTATCTTAAGAGAGGGAAACTATCATTTAGTCCCCCAGTATCTGACTGTGTATGAGCTTTTTCTCATTTACAAATCATGACAGTCTTATAATTTAGTTATAATTAATTTTTTGACAGGTAGTAAATATAATTGTAAAGACATCTATGAATTAAGCTGTTCAAGGTATTATACTTTAAAGTGGTGAAATTTTACTTTTCCAAAGACGGTAACAAGTTCACAAAGAAAACAAAAATAATAAAGAACTGAGAGAGGTTTCGGAAGACACAAGCACAATGGTTATTTAATTTATCTTTCAACCAAAATGTCTTTGAGAATAAAAGGGGAGGTATTGATAATTATATAAGGACCAAGGTGAAAACTGGGACTCTTTTGAGTAAACTACGATGTATTCTAACTGTAGACATGAAGTAACTCTTTAGTTGATTTTGTATTACTATAAAAGAATACCTTAGACTGGGTAATTTATAAAGAAAACAGGTTTATTTAGCCCTTGGTTCTGCAGGCTGAGAAGTTCAAGGCCATAGCCCTGGCTTCTTGTCAGGGCTTTCAAACTACATCACACCATGACAGAGAAGATTGAAGGGGAAGCAGACATGTGCAAAGAGAAAAACCGAGGGGTGTCTTAGCTTTACAACAACCCACTCTCACAGAAACTTCTTTCTGAGTGAACTAATCTAGCCTCCTGAGAGTGAAAAACCACTCACTACCAAGAGCAGCACCAAGTCATTCAAAAATAACCCACAATCATGACTCAAGCACCTCCTACTAGGCCCTGCCCTTTAATACCACCAAACTGGGGATAAAATTTTAACATGAGTATTGGTGGAAACAAGCAAACCATAGCCAAACCATAACAATAACCAAGACAGACAAGAAATGCCCTTGTCTAAATTTAAACAGGGCCAAAATAACCCATTCATTTTTGATCAATTAATTAATTCACCATTCTTCATAAAAACAAAGTATATCTACTGAGTGCTCATCATGAGCTAGACTCTTCCTTAGTTGCTGAGTTTTTGGCAGTGATCAAGAAAAACATAGTTCCTACCTTCATTTGAGAGCTTTCATTCAAATGGGGCAATCGACAGACATGCAAGAAAATGAATCAAGTAATTATAAATAGTGATAACTTCTATGAAAGAACAATAAGCGCCAATTCATGTCTCTTTGAGACAGATATAATTAAGACTTGGTGTATCCTAGTCAGTAAGTGATGGGCTCAAGTCTGGGGGAGAGGATCCCATAAGTGAAATAGCCTCTAGACAGAGGAGGCTCTCGTTGGCTAAGAGCAACTCTCAGAGAAGAGCATGGCTGTGACTTGTTATCAGTGAAAACATATAGCAACTTGAGCAGGATCCTTTATGTAAAATGTGAAGTAAAAGCTTTCAGGCAAAAGGAAAAGCAAGTACACACAAGGCTGAAAAATTTTGCAGGCACCTTAAAGATAACTTCTTTGAATTGGGGGAAGGCACGTATATAATAGGGGAGTCTGGAAATGAGGTTAGAATCAGACTGGAACCAATTCACTTAGGGACCCTTATGGAGAACTAAGTTTAATTCTCAGGACTGTGATGACACTGAAGGGTTATAGAAAAGTAATATGATTTTTGAGAAAAATATTACTCTGCCTTTCTTCTTTATCTTTTTGCCTTAATCTGCAACTACAGTAATATTGTCCATATTATCTAAATATTAACAAAAAAATTTGTATAGCTTTTTCCCTCTTTATTCACATCCCTACTTTATTTTTCTTAAGGAAGTAAGAAACCACTCTAGAATATATATCTGGTCAGACTACAAGCATCCAACTCTCTTGAGGAACGTTGGTTACAAGTTAGTATTTGGGTATAATTTTCATTGTTTTGGTAAAAGTGAAGTAGAAATGCAAATATGATTCTGACTACTAGCAAAAAAAATTTCTATTCTCATTGTTGTAGGTAGACTTCAAATTTGGCTCCCCAAAAACTTCACCTGCTGATATTCATGCTCTTGTGTAATTCACCCCTCTCAATTTACACTGATCCTAGTGATCAATAGACTATAGTAAATGGATGGGATGTCAATTGTATAACTAGCTTACATACATTTGTGGAAGATCCTGTCCATTTGTTTCTTGAATTGCACAATTTGACGGAGCAAGCTGCCATATTGAAGAAACCAAATCACAAATAACTAAGAGAGGTGACCAGTCAAAAGCCAGTGCAGAACCGAATCCTCCCAAGTACCACTAAACTTGGAAGCAGATTTTTTTATCAGTTGGACCTTCAGATGAGAGCCGTGTGTGATTTGATTTTGATTCTGTGAGACCCTCAGAGCACCTAGCTAAGCCATACTCAGATTCCTGACTCAGAAACCATAAGGTAAAAATGTGTGTTGTTTTGAGTTACTGAGATTCGTGGTAATTTGTTATGCATAAGTAGATTACTAATGGACCCATGAAATACACTTTTACTCTCTTCTTTTTAAAATTATTTTTGAGTTGAAGTCTTACTCCATCTCCCAGGCTCGAGTACGGTGGCACACTCACGGCCACCCCAGCATCGACCTGCTGGGCTCTGCAATCCTTCCATCTCAGTCTTCCAAGTATCTGGAACTACAGGCACGCACAATCACGCCTTGCTAATTTTTTAATTTTCTTGTGGAGATGAGGTCTCACCAAGCTGCTTGGGCTGGTCTTGAACCCGCGGGCTCAGGCAATCCACTCACCTCGGCCTCCCAAAGTTCTGGGATTACAGGCTGAGCCACTGGGCCCAGCCTACTTTTACTCTCTTAAAACAGAGACGTGGTTGTTATTTTACCCCTTTCTATAATGTAGGATTTATAAACCAGAAAGGTAACATAATATATTATCATTAAGACCTTTAAGGAGAGTAAATGTGTTTAAATGAGAAGGTACAGACTCTTAAGCAGCAACTAGCTTCAAATCATAAATAAGTAATATGATTTAACTTCTTAAGAAAAAAATACTTGTTTTCAAGTACTTTAAAGACAGTTTGAAATGTGTTTGTTAATTAGTAATCTCAATTATTTCATATTCCCTCTGAAATGCAACAACTGTGTTTCTCAATTATTTTATTGTCAGGATCCCTAGAAGTACAACCTGAAACTAGAGATTGTGTTTGAATGTTTTATGGAGGGGAGTGCTCTGAGAAGAAGAGGAGTGAAGGAAATAATAAAGCAAGGAGTGAACTAAACAAAGACATTGTCTCAGTAGGAGACAAATTTCGGTCTGAAATTAACATTTCTGGGATACAACTATACCCCAGAGTTAGTTTTTTCTTGAGGGAGGTGGTCCAGCTTTTTACATCCTCCTGGACCAGTTGTAAGGGAGCACAAATTCCACATAGAGAATTCCCAGAGAAAGCAGAAGCTCTTAGGTGGTATTAGCCAATTCTCACACAGTATCTAGGGAACATGTACCCTGCAAGCAAAGGACAGGAGTATGAACAACATCTACTACAATGGTTAAGTATTCTGATTATTCTTTTTACTTTTTAGATATACAGCAGAAATGGACATACACAACTGTTTTAGTTATGGCACTTCATAAAAGTTATCTATAAGTGTTATCTTTAGCACAATAAGAGTTTTGAAGATAAAATCAATTTGGGGGAGAAGGACATATAAATAATTATTTAATAAATATTTATTGAGGAACTTCTGTATGCAATCCAGTTACTGAATATCGTAAGAAATTCAAAAGTGTCTTTTATTAAAGAGAAGCATCTTTAACTTACATTCAAGAAAAAAAGTCTTTCAGATATTTCCTTATTGACACAAATGTCTAAAATGTACAAACTAAAATTACAAACACACACACAGAGGCAAGCATACAGACATACGCACATGCATAAAATTTCTTCCAAACATTCATGGAAAATGCATATTACAAAAAACTATCTATATATTTCAATTGTTTTGCACCCACATAAATTCATACTAGCTTTTTATAACATAGTTCAACAAGATCTAGTTTGAGGCACTAAGAAGAACAAGATATCAGTTTGAAAAAGTCCCTGTCAGAGCAACATGAATTTGAAAAAGTTCCTATCAGAGCAATATGAATTCTGCTAAAATTGAAACAAATGCAAACATTAAATATATGGCAAAGCTTGAGTGGAAGAATGATGAAATCACTGATGCTTTTCAAAATGCTTATGGTAACAATGTCTCAGAGTAATCAGGAATTCACAAACATATAACTTGTTTTAAGAAGGGACCAGACAATGTTAAAGATGAAGTCTGAAAAAGCAGATTATTCATACCAATTTGCAAGAAAAAATCTCATTTTGTTTTTGCCTAATTGAAAAGAACTGATGATTAATAGCCAACTCCATAGACATCTCAGTTGGTTCAGCTTACACAATTTTGACTGAAAAATTAGTTAAGCAAACTTTCCACTTGATGGGTGCCAAAATTTTTATTCCCAGATGAGCTGCAGATACAAACAAAGGTTTCGGTGGAAATTTTAAGTAAGTGGGATGAAGATCTAGAGGCATTTCTTCAGAGAATTGTAACAGGAGATGAAACATGGCTTTAGTACAATCCTGAAGTCAAAGCTCAAGTAAAGCAATGGCTACCAAAAGTTTGAAATGGTGCTGTCAAAGCAAAAGTGAACCAGTCAAGTGCAAAGGTCATGACAACAGTTTCTGGTGCCGTTAAAAGTGTTTGTTGATTTTCTGGAGGACTGAAGAATGACAGAATCTGTTTATTATGAGAATGTTTTGAAAAGTTAGTCAAAACTTTAGCAGAAAAATGAATGGGAGAACATCACCAGAGATACTTCTCCAACACAACAATGCTCCTTTTGTTCATTCTTGTCATCAAACAAGAGAAATTCTATAAGAGTTTCCATAAGAAGTCACCAGACATTCACCTTACAGTACTGATTTGGCTCATTCTGCCTTCTTATTATTTTCTAATATTAATCTCTAAACTACCCATTTTTTTCAGATAATAATGTAAAGAAGACTACATTAGCATGGTTAAATCCACAGGAGCCTAAATTTTTCAGAGATTGACTAAATAACTGGTATCATTGCTTACAAAAATGTCTTGACCTTGATAGAGCTTATGTTAAGAAATAAAGTTTATGTTTGTATCTTTATTCAATTTTTTACAAACTTTTTGAAGTTATTTTATATGTGTGTGTTTGATTAAAATTGAGTGGCAATAATTTTAAATATTAATAGCTCAGAATCTGTTACATTAATTTTAAATTATTAAGTAAAATTACAATCAAATCATTGAGACTCCATTATTCCTTAAACATCTCTAAACTCTTAGCAGCATGTAAAAATCTAAATGAAAATATGTTGTAAATGGCTATATGAGCAAATAAAATAGAAATTTAGAAAAATAAGCAAAAACAAAAGAAGTCAAATATGTGTTATAAATGAAGAAGATGACATTGTTGAATAATTGAATGCAAGGAGATGGCTTAGAAAGTAAGAGTAAATAAAGAGACAGAAGTAGGTTGTGCTTTAGGGAAAAATGTAGTTTATTCTATTATCAATTCATGGTTTCAAGATCATGTAACTACAATTATGGAACCTAAATAATAGTATTATATATGATCATGTAAGTCTTTGCATATGGTTCACCATACAACTTATATATTACCTAAAGAAAATCTTTATATTCACCTTCACATATACTGAGTTCTTGCTTATATACTCTTATATAGTGGCATATGCCTACTATATTTGTTTTGAATATGGCAGTCCCTTGAGTTAACATTTGTTTTCCCTATGGAAGACTATTGTTTGGCTTCTGATAAGCTAGATCCTGAATTTTCACTCTTTAGAAAATGCATTAAATTTCTTTCTACTTTTCTTCCCACTTTTTACATTAGGTCAGCCCACCTCTGAAAGCATTATGTTGAAATGGCTGTCTTTATATATCCCTTTTTGTTGTTCTTTGGTGGAATTGTCACTTGGAGGTCAAATTAGAGCTCACTCAACCAGAGCCGCAGCAGCAGCAGTAATCAACCTCAGGTTATTTTTTCCACTTGAGAATTTTCAAGGCAGTCACTGTAGTTCATTTCATACTTTTACAAGTATGGTTGCATTGTATAATGAATCTGAGTTTGGGCTTACAGTTTTATAAATTTACGATTCCAAGTTATTCCTATTTAGTTTTAGTCCTTGACCCCAGGTTTTTTTTTGTTTTGTTTTGTTTTTACAAAATATTTTTTCCTTTTAATGTTTTTGTAGTAAATGATATTATTGATCAACCCATTGCATATCATTTTGGTGCATGATTATTCTCTAATCTAGGAAATTTTCCTCATAAAATTTACCATCAAGGAACATGTGCAAGTATTCTATGTATTAATGAAATGAATACCACTCTTTTTTGTACATTCTATAATAGAAAGAGTTAAGACACCCTGACAAGTCATACACACACTCTTTCTTTTGAAGTAAATCAGTGCTAACAATGAAGGAGCAAACTTGCTGTGTTCAAAGAATTGTATTTTTTTTCAGATACTTCTCTTTTTACGAAGTTCAGGAAATTATACTTATTTTACAATTTGAAAAATTTAACTATGAAGAATCACTTTTTTAAAGGAAGATAGTCTTCAAAATTTTAATCTCATATGTGTTTTACCCTTTTACATTTCCAAACAACTGTGCTGTTTTAAGTCTTTAATAGCATTTTAGATAAATTGTCATTCTATTAATAAGGCCCAAATTCATCAGCATAGAAGTGGGTGGTTTCAGTCATTTTAAACTCTGAAGGCACAGAAATGAACAGCATCATTTCAGTTCAATAGGTTGAAAGAATGATCTTTGAAGTTTATATATGTTAACTAGCATAATAACACTGAACATAGTTAATTGATCACAATGTGGTACCTCAAATTGATAATCCATAATCTATAGTTTATTAATCTGTAAATACTGAGGAGACTAAAATATCTGTCTTAGAGGCAAAATAACTACAAACTAATTTATGAATATCTATGTAATATTTACTCTATCCCTTTTTGTTCCTGGCCTCATGTCTCTCCAAATTCAGCGGATTTCATGACTGACCACATCAGTGTTCTCCCATCATTCTCCTGCACACTTGTCATCCAACCTCCAGGTCAGTCTCAAGGTTTTCTCTTGAAGGAATGGGGAAGAAGATGAAGTAGAACATAAGTAAGACAGCTCTACTCAGGGTGACTGTGTTCTTTTGCATGTCATACAGGTATCAATGATGTAACAAGTTTAACTTGTAACTCATTACTTTCAATCTCCAAACCTACTACTTAGGTGATGCCAACTCAGTTAACCAAAAGTACAATTTTAGGAAGTTTCTAAATTCCTATTGACATTACCCTTTAAATACATATTTAGTGTACCACTCATTCTCTCATGTCAACTTTTCATAGTTCTTGCATGATTCACTGGGGTTTTGAGCTCACAGCTTCAATTTTTTTTTCTTTAATACAAACATGATTATAAGATTATACCTTTTTGGTTATTAGAACATTTTGATAATTCCTCCTGATTCTTAGAATAAATTTCAACTCCCTTAGAATGGAAGAATCTATTACTTACCTATAACTTAAATCTACTGCTTCATTCCCCTGTGTTAAGTTTAATGACTTAGTAACATAGAGTTCTTTGATCTCTCTGTACATACTATTATCCTGTGCCTTTATTATTATTTCACTTCATTTATAAAATTGCTTCTCCGACTTTTTTTGATTTACTTACTACTTGGTAAAGGACATCTTTGCCTCCAGAAAATTCTTCCCTCACTCTACAATAGGCCATTTTTCCTACTCTGAAGTCTATCATTTCTTATTTCTTTCTTAATACTTATAACATTATTGTAAAAGATCAATTTTCTCTTTGTGTTGAATTAGAGTCCTTGAGAGCAGAAATTATATGGTAATAATTATTCTTCATAGCTCGTTCTTAGTATATAGTGGCATACATCCTTACACAAATGCTTGTTGAAACAAAATTTAGCACATTAGTCTTTACTGTTATTTTCAAAGTTCCAACTGCTTCTTCTGTCTTTATTTTTAATTGTAGCTAATTGGTGTCAAATTTTCTTAAATTGCATGTACGTAAAATAGATAAGTAATGCAAGAATTATGCAATATTATTACTAACACTATTGGATGAGTAGTCCATATTTTACTTTTAAAATTCCATTTCACAAAGCCTATCCAATATTTGTTCCATTAGCTCATCAGTACAGAGTTTCAAATTTTTGTTGTTGCTGTTTAGTTTTGATTTTTTAAACTATCAGCTTCACAAGCAGGAGGGACAGTTGTGCCTTGCATACAATTGCTGCACAATAGAGGTTTCTTATGAAGTGTACTATAATAATAGAATTGAAAAATACTGATGACCCTTATGTTGCAAATTCCCTTCTAATTTGAAGAATATGGCTTCTACCCTAGTGTGCAGAGGAATTCTTAAATCTGCATGTGAAAGAGACCACGGGACAAGCAGATTCACAGCTATATCTTGTTACATTTAATGTGGTACTTTCTCAATTTCTTTTTTCTCCTACTTTTCCTCAAATTATATCAGTACATGGTTAACACCCATAAAATTATATACCAAATTTTAATTTTGATTGATTGATTTTTAAATGGTAGTTAACTCTCTACAGGAGGGAAAGTTATTGTCTGTAAGAACATTTTGTAATCTTTAGATAGTTTTCAGTACATGTGAAAACTTTCATATTGCTAGCTGCCTTTGAGTTAATTTCACAGGTTAAAATTTTATAAAACATGGAATTATGTGTCTTATTAAAATAAAGACATATAGAGAATTTATATGTTATTGAATTTTGATTCATCTTTTAATTTCACAACTCTATTAAATATGTAATTTGCTTTTCCTGGTATAAAGCATTTTTATATGACTCTATTGCATACTGCTATGATTCCATTACTCTAACATGTTTACAGATATTATTTTTTATTTGTTACATTTTTATACTGCTCAAAGTAATTGTAAACCCTTGGTATATGCCTTGAAAAAGTTCTGAAGATTTTTTTTTTTTTGAGTTTTTAAACAGGTAGATGATATAGTTATAATTTCTATAAAAACTTTCTTTTAAATGTATTTATTTCATAGTTTTTATTCTGTGTTAGTATTTGAAAAATAGCTAAAACAAAGTGAACATTTACTAAGTATAATAAATTTCCATCTTTGCTATGATGATAATTAGAAAATATGCTGGATAATCAATAAATATAGTGACAATCAGAGTATACTGTTTCTTAAACAGCATAGCACATAATTTCTTATATTCTCATTTTTCTCATTTTTATTATAAAAATATGTTTACTAGACTTTCATTGCATACACTTAACTTTTAATTTTATTTATTGCTCTTAATTTTCTAATGTTGTCTGTTAAATAGGCCAAATGGAACATTATCCCAGAAAATGGAAAAATAAAACACAAAACAGGTATGCAAGTGGTAAGCATTTTTATTTAAAAAAAATTTTTTTTTGTCTTCAGATTTAGGACCAGTACTTTCCAGAGTCATAGGAGATTCCAAATTTGACAATAGTTAGGCATTACTGATTAGAAAAGGTGTTTATTAACTGAGTGAGTAAATCTGGTTACTGTTTTTGTCTGACATTTGAAATATGTGAGTATCAAGTATGACTGTGATGTTACTCCTAACAATTAACCTCCCTCTTTTATAAGGCCTTTTTTTTTAGGTTAAAACTTCTTTGGAAATAAACGTTCTCAGATAAGAAACTTCGTCTTAAATTCCACTGTCTCATTCAAGGATTTAGCACAGAGGACACCACAAAAACACTCCTTAATTCAAACCGTAGCAGGGCTAGATGTATAGTAATGCATGCCCTCTGACTTTTTATAATTTCTATCATTTTTTTTTTATGGTGGCAAAGTCATCATGTATTAATCTATAACAAATTCAGGGAGTTTTGTTTGGCTGATTTAAAAACATTTTCTTCCAAATGCCTATAAAAATAGAGACTATAAATTGGTTAGCATGGATTGCCCATGGCAGCATATTTTTTAAATGAAAATTTTCATTGTCAATGGATTTTATGCAGTGCCTTTAGAGGTTGTTCAAATCGCCAGCAGTCAATTTAACCATGCTAATCTTTATACCTGAGGGCCTAATTCTCAGAAAAGCTTTTGGCATGTTTTCATAGACTACTCATAATAATTATATGGATGAACTGTGAATTCTAGTTGTCTGTATTATAATCGCCTCATTTTATGTTTTGGAAAATAGAAAGAAAAGTCACTTTCCCCCCAATTACACACCATGTACCCACACACAAATGGCCATAATCTTTTGGAATAAGGTTCTGAGCACCCATCTGAAGTGAATAAATATTTCTTTGTAAAGATAATATTAAAAGTGGAGTGTGTATACATTTGAACTGAGCTAGTCCAGCTATAAACATGTGGTCTATTTGACCATTTTATACAATTGTTTACAGTTTTACAAAACATACATAGTTACCATAGCAACAACTCAGAATAAGCATGGTATAAGACTTATTCTACTACAGGAAAGAAAACCACTTTAACAAAGTGTGTGGCACACATTGTAAGTGGAAGCCAAGTTTTTCCTATTTTTCTGCAAATTCTCCTAGATACATCACAGTCTGTAAAAATTTACCATCATGAAAACAAATGTGTAGTTCAGTGCTCAAGTAGTCTAGCCAAAAAGACTATACCTAATCCACTCTATATAAATGGTCCTCGGATGGGTGGGAACTGCCATTCAAGGAAGAAATTGTGATTATCTGTATACTTATTTTTATTTTACTAGTCCCTTATTCTTACAATGAAAAATTATATTTGTTTCCGTCTAAATGAATGGTTCTATATCTTAAATATGTTTTTGTTTTATAGGAGACATAAAAATAGCTTTATTATTATAATTCCTAAAAATTATAAAATTCTAACAAGTGTTTAAATTGATCCAAGTACTATTCAAAGCATGAGGTTTCAGATAAAAACAAAACACATATATTTCCTTTGGAACACACTGTCTCTTTTGTTCATTTTTTTTTAATTAAAAGATATGTCACCTTGGATTTTGTTTTTAAAAAGGCATTTTTAACCATACTGTAACCCACAATTTTAAAATAAAAAATATATATTAAATAAATAAATATATAAAAATCTATTTTTCCTATTTTTAACTTTATTTGAGGTTCATGCACACACATCTCTAAATACTTATGTATGTGTATTTAAGTGTGCACCACATATTTGATGAATAATTCTTGATAAATCACATTTGAAGACTGTAGCACAAGTATTTTTATTTTAATGGAAACTGGAAGATATTTAGTTCTTGATAATGCATTGGTTAACTTACACTAAAATAATAAAACTTTACTTAGCATATAAAATACACAAGGCATAGCACCAGCCAAAGATGTGTGAGACATAATCTCTGACCCCAAGACTCTTAATAGAAATAAAGAAAAATAGGACAATATAATATGCCCATGAGTAACTGAAGTCTACAAGAGTATGTATTAAGAAACATATGATTAGGACATGACATAACTGCCAATAATTGAGGGGAAAAAAGATTTCTTTCTCTGAGGATGTGTTATGGAAAGCAACATAACCTAGAGGTGACATTTGTTCTGTGTCTCCAAGATTATGTAGGGTGATTGGTAACTCTGACTAAACATTAAATTAACATTGAATTTAAAAAAATAAAAAATTCAAATGGTATTTTCTCTCATATAACGTCAATTTTTAAAAATTCCTGAAGACCCATTTCTAGACAATAAAATAAAAAAAGAAAGTCTGCATCTCACATACAGGTGACTTTTAAGGTTCTCATTTAAGTGAATATGCAGCTCACATTGAAAGCCACAAAGGTAAACATTCTACTGTTTACCTCTGTGTGCAATGTGCTCTAACGTGTGCAAACATATTCTAGAAAGAAGAAATAATATTTGCAAAGAATAGAGAGAGGAAAATAAATGTAGCACACTCTGTAACATAATGGATGAAGTGAAATATTGAAGTACTCTAGGAAAAAGGAGATTAATTTTGAGGCTATGAATAGGGAAATATAAATTTATTCAAAAGTTCATAAATTTTAAGGAACAACTAACAAAGGGAAGATGAAGAAGCAGAAAGAAGAGAAAAAAGTAAAAATCAGTTATATTTTATCATTCCTAACATTTTGTTTACTATCTTCTACACTAAGTTGGATTCTAGTGAAATGCCATTTTGATTCAGCCTTTTGGATTTAATGCTACCGTGACATTTAATACTCTTTTTCATATCTTCATAGCATTCAATTCTAAGACTGATCTTGACACATTTGTATAATATTCCAATAACATAGAATGTGAATATTATTAAAGAAAAATAATTATTTCACAGGATATACCTTATAAGTGTCTTAACTGGTTTTTAAAGTTTTACAATTTGACATTTAAATGAACTGGTCAGTGTGTTGGGCATTTATTATATTTATAGCATGGTTCTCTTTAGAGTTCTTTACTAATTAAACTGTACCATAGCTATGCAGCAGAACCCTTTTAGAGAGAGAGGACAATGATATCTTCTGTTTGAGAGCCTCTTAGTGATGTTCCATTCTGATCAAGTTACTCAGTGATTAGTTAACATACAGCCTGCTTCTGCTGAATACTTTTTAACCTGTTGTGGGTGTAAAATATTCAATATAATGTATATCATCCCATTCTGATACTAAAAGAACACTCAATGCAGGTAGGTGAAACATTCAAATGAGGCCTAATAATCATCCATCAAGTTTACCTGATTTTCAGGGATAACAAAGCATTTCTGATTAAAGTTAATTCATGTATACTCATTTGCTCAAGAAATTTTAATTTTTTTATACCACGTACATTCTCTTGCTTTGCTTCTTATTTGCTAAAAAATATTCTATTCCTTACTGTGTTTATTCTTTGCTAACCAAGTTAGTTTAGAATGACACAACCTGACTGAAATCGTAAAGCAGTCATAAATTGATATTATATGAGAGAAAACATCATTTGAATATTATATTTCTTAAAATTCTTCTCACTTGTATTTGGTGATTATAAAAGGTCTTAAGATAATATGTGTGTATGCATATAATATGTACTGTGACAGATCTTTGAAGTACATGATTTATATCCTTTAGCACATATTTTCACTGTTTTCAATTCTGCTAGGTTTGCATAAGATTGTGCCCTTAATTTGAGTGTTAAAAATCATAAAAGAGATTGAATTTACAACAGAGTTAATTGCAGAGGACATAACAGTTTTTGCATTATAGTCAACGATTGGATACTTAGGTTTGAAAAAATGTAAATTCCAAATCTTTGTTTTTGAGTTTCTCTGTCAGTAATAGGTAATTATTAATATGAGACATTTTAAAATGATACGCAATTTGATCAGCTAATTGATTTTCAGGATCTTTAATTTTACCTTTATCCTTACTTTTTCAAAGATTAACTTCACATTGTATAAATTTCAACAGCACATAAAAAGGCAATATGTTGCTTACTTTCAAGACAATTATTTCAGTACAGTGGTGTTAAAGCTTTCTCAATCCTGAATCCAACCCACATGGTATCACTTTGAATCCAATTTAGACAAGTTTGACTAATCTCACCCTGCCTAAAAAAACCATAAATATTAAGCTGTGACTAAAAGCTCTTTGTGATGTTTCTGTCTCCTCTTCAACTGCTGCCTTCCTTTTAGTTAATTTGCAACAGCTTCTACATCTGGTAGGTGACTTGATCCATGCTCCACAAAATAATTTCCAATTCTTCAGACTCCATAAAGTACGTGTGTCATCAATAATCATAATTTATATTTACCTTTGTTTTCCTCAAATATCAGGCCTTTTAAATGATATCATCCAGTTTGAAATCCACTAATTTTATTTTTATAACATACATTTGATTCTCCTCATTTTTCAGATAATGAAAAGTCAATATGGGAGTTAAATGTCAGTTGCAGCACTCAGAACAACAAGGCAGGGGGAGTGACTTTTGCCCCTTTGGTAGAATGTTGAGTAATTTTATCTTAATTGTACATATGGCAAAAATAAGTAACTGGATATCAGAGAAACTAAGAATGTACTGCAAGAATCAAAAATCCATTCAGCTTATGTCTTCTGGTAGAATACATTCTTCTCTAGGCTATGCTATTAGTGAAATACAAAAACATTTGTAAAAATTGTGCTATTATAGTTAAACTCTCCATCCCTCTTTTGAGAGTGGCTTTAATTTATTGTGGTGGTGCATTGGATGATTTCAGGCATTGCCATCACCATTATTATTACAAAAAACAATGCTGTCAAGTTATTACATTTGTCAAAACCATTTTCTGTAAACTGAGGAGTACACAATTTTGTCAAAGTCACCTTATAATGTGTATGCAGCATTTAGCCTTAAGATGTATGTTTGCCAAATTCCCTTATGTTTACTTGTTGGTTCAGTTCATCCCTTTCAAAGTTAATGCAACTACAATCCAAACCGGTAAGCATTTTCAGTTTTTTCTCCCTAAAATTTTGATACCTCAACAAAATGTCTCAGTAACTCCTAGCAATATAGTAAGTTACTTCTGAAATGCATTGCTGATTCTGATAGAGATACGTTTTCTATTTGGATTTTAAAAACTCTGGTCATGGATTGCCTTAGCCTGCGGGTTCGAAACCCGCCTGGGCAGGTGAGACTTCATCTCTACAATAAATCAAAAAATCAGCCGGGCGTGGTAGCGCATGCCTGTAATACCGGCTACTTGGAAGGCTGAGGCGGAAGGATCGCCGGAGCCCAGCAGGTCGAGGCTGCGGTGGCCGGGAGCGGCCACTGCACTCCAGTCTGGGCGAGTGAGACTCCAACTCAAAAAAAAAAAACTCTAGTCATCTACCCATTTTCTGGAAAAAAGTAAGGTATTGAATATAGCATATTCATGTAACTACTTCTCTGACAATTCTACCAAAAAGTTAAAGAGGGTACAGAATTTGCTTAGTGATAAGGGTATAATCTAATAGTAAAATTTTTAATATTCTTGGTTTTCTTTGTGATATGACTCTAGATTTTGTAGAAAGCCTTCCTTGATCTATTTCTAGCACAAAGGCATCTGGATCAGTAGCCCTTAAGAAACAACCACATTTTTTGGATCATCAAAGCCATGCATCAGTGTGGTGAATGCATCCTCTCCTGAAGAAGAAAGAGAGCTTTACAGAGAGCAACCGATTGTAGCAGATCAGAAGAACTATGTTTGACCCTGTTTGATAAAAAAAAAAAAAAAAAAAAAAAGGAGAAAAAGCAAAGAAAGAGGAAAGTTTAATAAATAAAAATACCACCACCAATGTGCAAACTTTTATTGATTGATGGATGCATTCACCGAGTATTTTTTTGTTTGTGCAATGCTTGACATATCCTAAAAGGAAGATGAAATATCTAAAACTCATCTTCAAGACATGTATTTTTGTGACTGTCACAAGGTTTCACTTCTGTCACTAAATTTACTGAAAGTGTTAAAAAAACTCAGGAGAGCCACAGATGTTTGCAGTTTTTAATATGCAGACTTGAATATTTGCAACTAGTTAACACATATGATTTTAGTTGATAATTATTTCCATATAAACTTTCAATCGGTATTGCCTATAATTAGAAGGAGATTTGTAATTTTTTCTAAACTGTTCTGGGTTAGGTCAGGTATTTATGTTCTATATTTCTATTGCTTATTTTTACATTAAAAGATTTTGTTCCTACAGTTTTCTCTCCATTTTCATTCTTCCTACCTCATTAGTCCCCTACTGTCAACCTTAGTTAATATCATTGCTTTGGAAGAATTCTCCTAATTATCTAGTACACAGAACATATTGAATAGGTTAACAATTCTGTTGCACAGTTATAAAAGGTATTAGTATGTACAAAAACACTTGCAATTGTAATAAAAAAATTAAGACCAACTCAAATATATTGATATTTTAGTGAATCTTATTTGAGATTGTGAAAGACTAGATGAAACTATTTTATATTTTGACATAGGATCAGCTTCTAAGTAAAAAACAAGCCCATTAGAAGAAACACATAAAACTTAGAAACAAAGGGGGAAAATGGCTAATACTGAATTTTTCAGTGATAACATTACAGAACTATTCGATATTAATTAATTTACCAAAATGATTACTTCTTAATATACACAGATATTGATTTAGGGAATTCAGAATATTAACTGATAGATAGCAGTTTAGTCTTGCATATTCAAGTTGATGATTTATTTCAGTGATGTTCTTTTTTTTTTTAATTCACTGGTAACAATTTCTTTGAATGAGGCAAGCCAACAGATATTTAAAGACACTTCTAATAATGAGAGAATAAGATTTTCAAATGTCAGGAATAAAATGAATTCTCTTAACATATATTTTTATTTTAATAATTTTTTATTATACAAAAATAACCCTACAAAGCAAGTAGCCTCATATGTGTGTATACATTTAATTTTCAACTGTGACCTTATGAAACAAAAATAGTTTTAAATTTTTTAGCATCAGTAAAATAACATGCAAGAACAGTGAGGATGGAAACTTGAAACCTTAAGAACAGAGAAATACAACCAGGGAGTATGTGTTTGACAAAAATCCATAGTACCTGGGGGTTTCATATTTCACTCAATTCCATTATATTCAATTCAGCAAAGCTTTGTGAAACACTATACTGTGGGAGATGCAAAGGTGGCTGTCAGAATCAACGTTTTTGAGATTTACTTCTTGAGGATGATATTTGAACGAGGAGGCACTAGGAAGTAACAGCTCATCACTGCATTGTCCTCTGAAATTAAGGGGCATAAAAATTCTTTTACTGTATCTTGTGCAGAATTAAAATGTGAGGAAGTCTGTCTTATATCTCCACAGCATGAAACAGGATAAGTATATTGAGTTAGTGGAATAGGTGAATTAGTAGCCTACCTGGAGTCCCAATTCAGTGCCTTTGAGTGCAACTGAAGTAACACAATTTATTAAAGTTCTTTAAACCTTAGTTTTCTCATTTACAAGTTTTATTCATTTTTATTTTTTTAACTTTTAAATTTTTTTATTTTAAAATTGTGGGGTACAATTCAGGGTTGGGTACACAAATATTCATTGTACAGTGCAGGTGCCCTTGTTGATTAGGTGTGCCCCCTCCCCCAGGCAGATTTTGACTACTGTCACTCCTACCTCCCCACCTCTCCTCCCCCCCCCGCAGTTTCACTACTGTCAATCCTTTTCTTAAATGACAAAAAAGATATCATTTATGAGTTTTAAAATATAAAATATGACTTGCCTTTAACTGCATTTGACTTACAAAGCATACAGTTCTATTTGATTCAATCTAGAAAAATGAAGCATTGCAAATTCAAGGTCACCTCTAAGGTGATCTTCAGGTACTTGAGATTGCATTTGGACGAGAGAAAAGAAAGTACCCAGGTGAGAAATTATTGACCATGGGTGGAGAATGAAAATGAGAGAGGAGACTTGGGAGAAAAATTGTTGAAAATGGGAAACTGGATCTTGAAAAATTGGGAACAATTTTTGTAATTCTACAGTTTGGGTTCATTGGGCTATTCCAAGCCTAGGTAAATAATATTCATCTGTAAGAAAACAGGAATAACTATATGATAAAATTCCACATTGTTTTCTACCAGCTCAGATGAGTAGAAGAAAATCTGAATACTACCAATGTCAATATATTATGTATGATAACTTGGATGTACAGTTAACAGCACTGGACATGAAAAGAGGAACAGAGTTTTTTTGAGAGGAAGTAAATGTCAATCTTTCAATTGGCATATTTCATTGGGAGTTTTTTTTTTAAAAATGTAGATTATAGTAGAGTCACTTATATAACTTTTTGCAGGAAAGCTAATACTTGCTTACAAATGACACAAACTAGGGAAAAACATATACATACACATGGGTGTGTATATATACACATATATACACATATACACATGCCTCCATATTCATCCATGGATAACCATATCCATTAAAAAGAGAGTATTTCCCAATTGGATGATCACTGTAAGATTCAGTTCTGATGAGGAAAGAATTAAGTATCCCTTGCATATAGCTTAAACAGCAAGATCATGATCAAGAACAATTTTGTTTGCTTTGTTCTTCACTTATTTGTGATTTTATACACATCAAAAGTACCTTATTTCCTGGCAATGAGAACAAGTCTGTTGGAAATGACAGTCAATGAAACTTCACTCTCTTATATTACTAGCATAATTGAATGCTGTCTGTAACTTAGACCTGTACAAACACTGAATATAAACGGTTGCTTGAGACATACTCAAGCATTTGCTTTTGGTGACCTTGCTTTCAGATATGTATATGCTGAAAAGCTTTTACTAAAATAAAAAAAGAAAGTCTTGAACAAAAGCAGGTCCTATTATTCTCATTCTTTAGGGTTCTTATAAAGCCCTTTCTCCTGGAATTGGAGTTTGTTACAGCTTACATAATAGTTAAAAGAAAAAAACAAAAACAAAAAAACAGGTTAGTCATTATAAATTCCCAGATTATTTAATCACATAAATGAAACTAGTCATTCAGTGAACTTTCTCAAATACCATATACACAGCATTTTTCTAAGCACTCCAATAGATTGCTACGTTTGCTTGATACAAGCACAACATAAAATACATATACTACAACCTTTGTCTCAACCACATTTGATATTTGTTTTGCCTTATCTGGTGAGAAGAAGACACAGCACGTTATAGAAATAAAAGAATAAACATTTAATGATAAATAATATTCAAATTTGGAGCAGATACCTCTTGATAGTCAGTTAAGAAAATACAAAATAGTGAGGCACTGTGAATTCAGAGTCAATTTCAAGCCCGATAAAATATCTACTAGGGCTACGGAAGCTAGTACACACATTTGATTCATAAGTTTGAGATGGTTGTGCAGATTCAGGAAGTGTTCCTCACTACTTCATCTAACCATTTATATATCAAATTTTATTGAATGCTTACCATTAGTCACATAATTTTATAGGTTCTGGAGTTGCAGATGTGAACAAGAGACTTAATATGTCTCTTTATGGTGCCTGTATTTTAGTAAGGGGGACAGAATATAAATAAATAAACAAAAACTACAACTTGAGGATTTCATGCTAAACCAAAGAGTAGCTGCACTAACACTTATATTCTGACATGAGGTCAATTTGATTATTTTAAAAAATAAGTCATCTCGAAATTATATCACATTTAGTTTCTAGTAAATATGTGGATTAATTAGAAACCGTAGTCTACTACTCAAGACTCCTCTTTAGGATTGAGAAGCTCATTCTCACAGCTGCCTGGCTGCTGATGGTTTACAGCTAAGCTTTTTTTGTCAAGGAATTGCCTTCAGAAGAACAGAGGTGCCATGCCTGCAGTTATCAGCGGCGGCTTGTAACCAGCAACTGGTAGAAGTATGTGTACAACAATTTGCCTCTCTAGACTCAATTGGGACAACTCTGAGACAACATCCCAGTTTCAAAGGGCAAGGAATCTTTTTGGATAGGAAGGATAATTGTTGTAACTGTATTGCTGTTCACCTTTTCTTCTGCCAAATTCTGCTTCTTTCACTCTCTTACCTTATACATGGCAATTCATAGAGAACATCCAATGATTTTTTAAAAGTGAAAATCACTATTTCAGATTCTATTTCCAAGAGACCTTGTTCTCAAATGGTAGGTCTTGAGAGAGGTACTTTAAGAGATTCAAATGTGTGTAGAAAATAATTTTGTTTAAGTACAAAGCTGAAATTGAGTACAATGATTTGTTTCAGTATTATATAAAGGTACCTTTCATAATATTAGCTGATGAGACCACTTGACAAAATGATACATCTTCATATTTTCTTCAAGATTGCTATAAGTTTGATATAGACTGAACAAGTTAAAAAAAGTAAAACTTTTCAGCTTTTGGAAATTCTGAACTCCAGCTCTAACCTTGAATCCAACATTTACTGAGCAATTACTAGACACCCAACACTGATTCCAGTGATGCACATTTAAAGTAATACAAATACAAACCTCAATCTTAAGAAGAAAACATATTGATTGTCATATGACAAATAAATACCTATAGTTATTAATTTCAAATATAAAGTGGTAATAATATTAATACCTGCATTATATAGTTGTAAAACATCAAATGACATAATTTAAAACAGTAGCAATTTAACACTGAGATAACTTGTAAAATATGTTTTTATAATTAAAAAAATAAGTATATAATATAAATAGTATGAATATGAATAATATAAATATTTATTATAGTTATAAAAAAATATTGGGAAGTTGGTGTTAAGAGCTTTCTGTTTGGTAGTTGGGCAGTTGGGTTTAGGATCCTGATGTAAAATGGTTCATTCAAGAAGCAGCTCTTACCTGTGAGCAATGTATAATTGTGGGAAGGAAAATTTATATTTCTATAGATATTTATTTTTTAAGCAACTCATACTGTTACAAATAAAATGTCTTGTCAACAGATTGTTCTAAATATCATCTGAGAAAGTAGAAACATAAAAGGAAGTGCTAACATTAGTTAATACGTACTAACCATTATATTAGCTAATTTGGAAGCTAGGAATATGCATAAAGCTCTCAAAAGAAAATTTAAGAACTTGAGTATGTAGTTAAATAAGGTCTACTTTTCCTGGATCCAGTCATAGATAGATGGCTCGTCTTTCATTATCTCTCAATGTATTTTGTGAGTGCTCTGCTATGCGGTAAAATCGACAGTAAAGGTATGCTACAGAAAAAGGAAAGTATTATTTTAATGAACTTTGAAAAGCTTGTAATTACATGGAAGGAAAGACAACTTATGATAAAGTTAAGCTTATAAAGTACATAAGAAAACCCAACAGAACTTTAGAACTGGATAGGCTAGGTTGCAACTTGAATTATAAATAGGTACTAGCCAATCTGATAAGACTGGAGTAGTCAGTATATATGTGTAGTTAAAGATAGAGTTGTGGCCAGAAGAGGTTTTCTGGGTGGAAGCAACATGAAGTTCAAGACTCAAAAAGCATCCTTTGTTTAGGCTGTTGAGAAGGGATAGGAATGTGAACTGTGAAAAACCATGGGCTTTGTATACTATTATACAAATTTAAAATATATGCCAAGGGCAATCATGAGAGCTCTTGGAGGAAAACAGAACCATTAAGGATGTTAAGTAAAGCAGTGTCATAATTTTAATTGTTTGCTAGTAAGATAACTGCTGTAAGTATGAAAGATTATTTTGACCGGAACAAAAATGAAGCCACTAAAACTAGTAGAAGTTTGTACAATATTCCAATAACTATGGTTGGTTTATCCTAGTGAAGCTAAACTTATTGGCTTTATTCATCAAAACTATGCTTAGACCCCAAGTACACTAAAAATTAACAGGATACCTTTCTGGGTTCTGAAGTGAATTGATGCCTTGCTCTCCTTGTTATATGGTTATTGAAAAACTTGACTTTGACAGGTTTTCACCAGTTATCAATCATATAAATATGAGATTATAATGACTTGCAGAATGCCAAATGGATCTGAGAAACAAATGGCTGTTTGCTGTTATGTACCAGGAAGAAAAAATAAACACAGCAGATACAAAGCTAGATTTACCAAAGCTGTTAAAAAGTGTACTCAGGAGAGAATTGAAGGATTATACTGTGAAGCAAAATGCCTGGAAATTAATGAACTTGCCTAAGAGGTGAAAGGAGACAAGTATGGGGCTGAAAATTGACCCATGGTCTAATAATGGAGGAAAAAGTCAATGGTCATGACTTGACCAGCCCTAACTTAAAGACAAACCAAGAGGATGAAGGAACATCGAGTCAGATTTGAACAAGAGAAGAGATAAATGTCAGTAAGTGGCTTCAGGATAGTGAAGATGGTCACAGCGTGAGGGTAGATGTTCACTTTGTAAATTCTAGATTTGAAATATCTTCATTGACATGTGCCAAATAAATATTTGATAAGATATGGGACACACTCTAAGTGGTAAATTCCCACTGTACATGGCTTATTATATTTGACACCGTTATTTGACTTTATTCTGATTTAGAAATGACTACAGGTACACAGGGTAGTGATCTGTCTTGGAAAATTACCGAGAAGCCATATTTGAGCTTATACCGACACAGTACATTGTATATAAAAAGGCTCAATAGTGACTTGTTGAAGGAATTACAGGATTGTTTCAAGTTAAAAAAAAAAAAAAGAAAAAAGAAAAGTTTTCATGGTGCCTGATTCCTTTGGAAACAATGCCAGGCGTACTCTCGATATTAATAGACTTTTATACCAGTTATTTTTTCTGTGAGTTTAGACAGACATTAACATTTATAGAAATGACTTGGTGTTTTTTTTTTCTTTCAATTTTCCCAAGGGTCTCTAAACCTCTTGTATTTTAGTAACAATCACTAGTATATGTTATCATTCTTAAAGTAAAAGGAAACCATAAAATAATATTTTGAATATTTTGCCCCAATAATCCCAATACAATCTGAGCTGCATGTATAAGAACAAATAAAATTGTAATCATATATATAATTTTATCTCATCACTCATTTAAAACAAAAAGATTGGTTGTTTTTAAACAAAATTCTTAAGCTGGATCAAAGAGGATTTTCTCCAGTGTAATTTTTATCATAGGGGTAAATCACTTGGTGACCAGAGTACAGATAGTTAGGTGGTATAAGGACTCCTACCAAGATAACTTGACAACAGAACCACTAGAGAAATGCCTTTTGAAGAATGTTTATATTTTAAAACAACTTCTCATTGCTCCACCTACTTGTAACTCTTGAACACTGTACTACTCCTCCTGATCTGACAGATATATCATGCTGATTAAAATATGTTGTTTGGCGGGCATGGTAGCACGTGCCTGTAGTTCCAGCTACTCAGAAGGTTGAGGCGGAAGGATCGCCGGCGCCCAGCAGGTCGAGGCTGCGGTGGCCGGGAGTTCCATGCACTGGGATATATATGCATGATTGGATTACTTTGGATGAATGTAAATATATCTGTATCCCTAAGCAATATTAGCGGTTGTTTTTGTTAATTAATTCAGAGTTCTCAGATATATGGAAGATTTTCCTGGATGTCAGGAAGATAGGAATCTAATTCTGGGTTCGCCACTGAGGACCTCTACCTCATTGGACAAGTCACACTAATGAATCCTTAGCTTTAATTTCCTCACTTATAAAAGGAGGGTGACAAAGCAGATGACCTTAGAAGGCTTCATCCAAGCATTCAGTCTATATTTTAAGGTTTTTTTTTTTTTAAACCAAAAATGTGATCTGTAGGATATTAGTTCTGCTAGATGTTAGTAGCAGCTCTATGATTATATACACCAAGGAAAGATTGAATTAACCAAAGCTGGCATATTTTATTACTGCAACATTTCTCAGGAACATTTTTATATTTTTATGAATGTTGTGACTATTCAAAATAATAGTATACAATGCGTTGTTTCCCAAAATCATTTGACCAAGAAACCCTTCTCTGCATTTAGCCTAACACATCAATCAAATATTCAACCAAAATACATTGTGAAAGTAAGCCACATCAGTGGAAAAACAAAAAACAACAGCAACCACAAGATAAAGTCATAACATGTTTCATAGCACTTACAGATCAGAGAGACAAGAACAAATACCTGATTTAACTGTGTTTCACATTAGGTTGTGATAAATGCTTTGGAGGAAAGCAGAAATAAGCCTGTGGTTTAGAATGTCTCACAAAGGCACCAATTAAGCAAAACTTGAGGGGACTGGACATGCTGAGTTAGGTAAGACAAAGAGAAACTCCTGTTTGTGGAACCAAGGTTTTTAAAAATGTGAAAATATTGAAGTGCTAAATTATAATCCAATAACAAGCATTTATCCAGCGAAGTGTTGGCACCAGTAATTCAGCGGGAAGGAATGCTGAAAGGACAAGGAATTATTCTAATGGTAAATAAAAAAATATAAGCAGATAGATAAATCAAGAAAACATAAAGATTATAGCTTTTTTTAAAGGAGCTTGCTAAGGGTTAACATTAAAAATAATATTTGGATATTTACTTTAAATAGAATATCTGAAAAGACTTCTTTGAAGTCATTGCATTTAAAATGAGGATAAGGGAAAAGGGAGAGCTAGCTATATGAAAAGTCATTGGAAGAATGTTGCAGTTAGAGGGTGTAAATTTAGCATTTTTGAGGAATGAGAAAAATCATGGCTGAATTATATTGAATAAATAGGAGACAGACAGACAACTATATAGAATAAGGAGCACTTAATGCACAGCCTTGCAAAGAGGTTTGAATTTCATTATTTCTTCAACAGAAAGCCATGAAAGGAATTTAAGCAGGAAAGTAACATCATCCTGCTTTTGTTTAATAGAAAAGATCTCCCTCTCAGAGTAGAACACTTTGGATGGGGGTCTGAGGGAAAAAAGGAGCAGTTAGGAGGCCTTTTACTGCAGATAGGGCAATGGCCTGAACATAGTTCTGGTAAACTGAGCATTTATACACTGTATAAAGTAGTAAGAGAAGTTTGGAAAAGAAATGTTAAAAGCTGACATTTCACCTACTGGTGAGAGGTGGTTGAAAAACCAAAAGAAAGTAGAATGATGGAAACAATCTAAAGAAAGATTGTTTAAGAAGACAGTAGTAACTGAAGTTCTCCTTTTCTATTTTATTATTAAAATGTTTTATTTGATTATTAAAATTTAGCCTATGTCCAAGAAGCTCGATACACAAATACTTCAATCTTAATATTTATTTCTGACAATAAAATTGCAGGGTTTTAGAGTCAAATCATATAACAAAAGAGAAAAATCTGATACATACTGGTGGTTATAACATTAAGCTTAGTAGTTTGAACAGTAGTTTAAGAACTAAGTTGACTCAAAAGTTTCCCCATGCCTCAACACCTTACCATTAAAAAACTATAATTATTTAAATTCATTTTTTTCAATATTTCAAAATATGGAGGACGGATAACAACTAAGGTCATGGAAACCAGTGAGTCTAATCCTAAAGTCATACCTCTTGTCTCTCAGTAATGGAGACACAGCCCTCCATCTGCAATCTCTTTGGTAAACTGCCATCTCTCAGGGAGGAATTTCAGTCTTTATGGAGATTGCCTCCATTTCAGTCAGTCAATTAGAGGTGAAAGGTATTCCATTTGTAGTCACCTAAGCCATAGAATCCACCTATTTTTCTCTTCATTCTTTCAACCAAATGATATCTTCTTATCTAAGGGGGGGGGATCTGAGTATCGTGGTCATTTAATTTGATCTTGTTCTGTCCTAGTTACTCTGTTTCCTTTGTTTCAAATGGCAGCATTCTCTGTAAATCAGATAAAGAACTGTATCATTATGCTATCATCTTTGAAAGCTCCATAATTGTAGCTTTTCTATCCAAGTCATTGAAATAAAACATCCATTTCTACACTAAATATTAATTTATTTCCAGTTGCACTTATTATATTATTTACCTAGATGATAGTACTTCCAATCTTTTTCAACAGTGACGTTATACTAGAAAGAACTATTTTCTAAATAACACATATCTTCACAAAAGACAATGAAAGCTGCACAAATTAGAAGTTATCCTTATTTATTACTGCATCCATAATTTTTTTTCTTAAAGGGTCTATAAAATACTCCTGTTACTGTTTTAAATTTAGTCACATAGGCTAAAAAGAAAGTCACACGGAAAGTGATTAGATTTAATTCACTTAATTTCTTGATTAGAGCAGTTAAAAAATAGATGCCCAATTCAAACAGATACCAACTGAATAAAAAAAACTAAAAGTAGAACCTAACTAGATTGTCTATACACACTAGTCTCAGGTGTGACCGCATCAAGGATCACTTATAACATTATGTCTTGTGTTTACTTTCCCCATGTCCTTTACACTTTTCCCCAAATCTGTCTCCATTGTAAAGTAGTTGATGTCCTCGAGATATCATTATGCTTAAAAGCACCTTTAAGGTTATATTTTTAAACTTTGACCAGAAATATTTTTTAGAAATCCTAGAATTGAACGGTTTGTATTACATATTTAGCTAGTCTTTAACTATTGTAGTCGCATCATGCTGCTTTGACTGTCAGGATGGCTTTCATAACCACCCTTGGGGGCAGCATATTATCAGTACCTTCTACCTGACTTGCATAGACTTAGAATATAGGAAAAATACTTCCTTAATGAAAGTTGAGTTACTCTTGCTCAAAAAAAGGGAATGGATGGTTAGCAGCCAGAAACTAGAGAAGTACACACAAACTTCTCAATTCCTTGACGTTTCAATTCTTACAACTTTTCTTTCCATTTGTCTTCATTTATCTTTTACATGACCATAATTTTCATTTCCTTAGCAGAGTTCTCCCTATAAAATTTGCACTCTAAACATTAATACTTTAAAGGAAAGCTACTATCTTTCTACCTTTCCAAACTCTTCATCTTTAATTATGTACATACATTTCACCATTTAGTCACTGTCCCCTTCACCAGTTATCTCTGAACTCATGTATATTTCCTAGACTCTAATTTTTTTCCTCTCAGTAATGATTTCATTAGCATTTTTGGTCTCATTTCCCTTTGTTCTTCCATGATTCATGCTTTGCCAATTCCAAATCAGGCTTATGACATTAGCTTTCCTGGATGCTTATCGTTGTTCAGCTGGAAACGTTGTAAATCATCACTGCTAATTTTCCTATGCATGCTTGCCAGTCAGCTTCAACTAGCCTTGTTTTATGTGTAAGACTCTTTTTTAAAAACTGTTTATACAATTATGGACATGTGACCCAATGCTAGTCAATGCAATAAATACAGATAGTTTGCTGGGGGACATCTCAGAAAGGTTTCATTCCTAAAAAAAGACACACAAGGGGCAAAGGTCCATATTATCAACCAGATGCCATTTTGTTTATAGATGAAGTGTGACATTGCTACAACAATCTTCCAACAAGGTATTTGAGACAAACTCAAAAACTGAGAACCTGGTCTGAGAATGAAAAGAAGGTAAATGGAATGAGGCTTGACTCCTTGAAGACAATGTTTAATAGCTGAAGACATAGTTTTGTTATGTGAGACAATGAATATTATTTATTGCTTATGCTACTTTTAATTACAGTCATGTGTTGCTTTACAATAAAAATACATTTTTGAGAAATGCATCATTAGGCGATTTTATCCTTGTGTGAACTTGATATAATATACTTACACAAACCCAGATGGGATAACCTGCTATCCACCTAGGCTAGTTGGCATAGCTTATTACTCCTAGGTTACAAACCTATAAAACATGTTACTGTACTGAATACTGTAAGCAATTGTAATACAATGGTAAGAATTTATGTATCAAAACATAGAAAAGGGACAGCAAAAATATTCTATAAAGTATTTAAAAGATAGTGCAACTGTATAGGGCACTTACCATGAATGAAGCTTGCAAGACTGCAATTTGTTCTGAGCCAGTGTGTGAGTAGTGAGTGAATTTGTAGGTCCAGGAAATTACTGTACACTATTGTAGACCTCATAAATACTGTAACTCAGTCTACACTAAATTTATAAAATACATTTTTAAGAATAAATTAAAGTTGGATTACTGTAACTTTTTTACTTTATAAGCTTTTTTCACATATTTAAGCTTTTTGACTCTTGTAATAACATTTAGTTTAAAACACAAACACATTGTACAGCTGTACAAAATATTTTCTTTATTTCCTTATTCTAAGAACTTTATTTCTATGTTTAAAGTTGTATGCATTTTTTTTTTTTACTTTTAAGCTTTTTTCTTAAAAATGAAGACACAAACATGCACACGTTATCCTAGGCCTACACAGAGTCAGAATCATCGGTATCACTATCTTCCACCTCCATATCTTATCCCTGTGGAAAGTCTTCAGGGGCAATAACACACATTTCCTATAAAAAACAAAAACAAAAACTGCCTTCCTCTGGAATACCTTGTGAAGAACATGCCTGAGGCTGTATTACAGTTAACTTTTTTTATAAGCATAAGGAGTACACCATAAATTAATGAAAAGTATAGTAATAAGTAAATATACATAGCAGAAACATAGCTATGCATTATTATTATCAAGTATTATATAGTGTACAAAATTGTATTGCTAGACTTTTATATGACAAGAGCATAGTATGTTTGTTTATTAGGATGTTACAATAGCCACGTCTCTAGGTGATAGAAATTTTTCACCTTCATTATACTCATATGGAACCACCATCATCTATGAGGTTCATTGTTGACTAAGACTGTACATATTTTGTTACCCTGAGACAGAAGCACCTGAACTGATAAGAACTCTGATCCATAATGTTGGAAATAATGGCCTATGGAAGAGAATTGACCTAAGCTGACAGTAACACTGATCTAAAAAGTAGTTCTTTCCCTTTTCTGTCCCTATTATGGGATCTGAACAATTAAGGCAGAGCTAGTGCTAGCACTCCATCTTGGTCATTGGAGTGCTTTCTACACTGGGTACAGCAGACAGTTTTCAAGTCTCTATGGCTCAGTCACAGTGGTTTCCCCCATCATTAAAAATTATTAAGGAATAAGAAAAGTCCATGTCAGGGCAGCCAGAAGATGTATTCTCAGCTGCAAAAATGTGAGACATTTTCAAAATCAGTCAAAGGAAATAGTATTCCTTATTAATGTGAATATTCTTTTTATTTTACCTACCGTTAAATTTTTTGTTTGTTTTGTCTTATGTATATATGTATGTATGTATGTATGTATGCACATATTTATTTATATATTTAAGGAGCACATGCACAGGTTTACTGCATGTACTGTATGATGATGAAGTTTGGGCTTCTATTAAGACCATCACCCAGGTGGTGAATGCGGTACCCAGTGGGTAGTTCTTTAACCCTCTTTCCTCCTCACTTCAGGAGTGAGCCCAAAGTCTGTTGTTCCCATCCTTGTGCCTGTGTTTATTCTGTGTTTAGCTTCCACTTATTTGGCAGAACACGTGGTATTCAACTTTCTGCTTCACTCAGGATGATGGTCTCTAGCTACACCAATGTTACTGCATACTGAGGACTCCTGTTTTATCCAAATTGTAGATATAATAATCATGTCTGATTTTTGAGTCAAAAAAATACCTTATGGGTATGGTGGGTTGAATCTCATGAAAAAAGAAAAGACATCAGTTATAATTAACTAATGAAAATTAGTATTGAGAACCTATTATATGATAAATTTTGCATTAGGTACTTATCACTTATAATCAAATGAGCAAGAAAGGCAAATCAAATTTCTTGTCTTCTTGGAAGTCATATTCTGGTTGAAAGGTAGAAAATGACTGTGGGCATACCCCAATCTCGCTTGGTGGTGGTTATGGAGACACAAAAACAAGGTGAAGAAATAGAGGGGATTAGGCTGGAGTCATTTTATTTTAGATGACCAAAGAAAGTTTCTCTGAGGATGTGATATTTGAGATAAGAACTATGAAAGAACAAATTGCAAAAACATGGGAAAAGAAATTTCAGGGAAGAAAAGGGGTAAATGCCAAGACCTTATGGTGAGAGAGACTCAAAAGTATTAAAGGGATAGAAAGAAGGTCAAGAAAATCAAAATGTAGTGAATAAAAGGGAAGTTATATAATACGACATCAAAAAAGTAAACACGGACAATCATTTGAAGACTTCTAAAGATAAGCCCTAATAAGTAATTAAAAATTTACTTTAATTACATTGGAGACTATTGCAGAGTTTTAAGCAGAGGGAAAAATATCCTGATTTATGCTTGAAAAGATCTTTCTGACTGTTCTATGGAAAAGAATTTGAGACACTTTTGGAAGCACGTGACAAAAGTGAAAGCACTTAAAAAGCATTTCAGTGATCCAGTGGATATATGATGTTGGTTTGAACTTAGATTATCTATAGTGTAAATAGTAAGAAGTTGTTAAATATTGGAAATAAGGCTGAAAGAAATGATGAACAAGAGATTTTAAGTTGAGTTTTGGATTTTCAAGCTGAACATGTAATATTCTTTTAAATAAGTGGAAAGAGACATCAAGAGTTCTGTTTAGATATACTTACTTAAAATACTTATTAACTATGAAATGTAGAATTTTTATTAAGATGGTAGATTAAAGGCTTTCAACATGCCTCATCCACCTAAACTGGGAAAGATAGTATGAAAAGCACAACACAATGAGCCTCAATTTAAGAAGAAAAATGGTTATTCATCAGAATGGCAAAGGATACCCTAGGTCTCCGGGAGAAGGCAGGTAAACAGCCCCAGTGATGATACTCTGCAGAAAAATGTGAGGGTGACTCTGGAACATGAGATGGGAATGAAAACTCCCTCTAAGACATATATTTCAATCAGGAATCTGCTTAACTCAGGTCATGCGAAAGCACTTTGTTTCTTCTGGGCTCCAGAGATTTCTCAGGGAGAGGCTAAGAGTTTGTACTCCCAAATCTGGGTCTGTAGGGTTGACGCCATTTTAGAACCAGGACTGGTGCCAGGAAGAAAGACTGGAGGTCAGTGTCAGATCTGTGACCCAGAATCTGTCTCTGTGTATCACTGCCTGGGTGTCCCACTCCAGCCTTCTAGGCAGTTGGAGCAAGGGGACCTAGAACATTGAAAAACACAGAATAGCAGCCTAAATGATAGGAGCCTAGAAAGGAGCCCCCATTCTCATGCTGCAGAATCTACAGCCCCAGCAGGAGAGTTACTGTAGATCCAGTCTCTCATGAACAGTGTGACTTGCAGCAAACATCAGTTTTGCAGTTTGAAACTGTTCAGCAAGCACCACTGCTAAAACCTCCAGCCACCCTCCAGGACTAGTTGGGGCAGCAAGCCCCAGTAATACTGAGGAAAAGGAGGGCTCCCACTCTGTTATATCTGGGAAAGTAGTCTAAGTGGCAGGAGACCAGTAAGAGGGACCTCACTCCTCTGCCCAAGGGCTAGGAGAGTTCCTCATCCTTTGCCTTCTCCTGGGTAGCAAGGTCTGTAACCAAGGTCAGCTCTATGACCCAGAATAAGGCTTCAGGTGCTATTGGGAGGTGGTAATCTACCCCTAGTCTTTCAGGGAAGGGTGACCCCCCCCCAGTACTAAAGATCTGGTGTCTCTCTCCTTTTCTACACACCCAGATTAGTAGCCTAAGCTGGCCTACCCTCCCTGTGCAGCAATTCTTGTGCAATGAGGCCCCCTGTGCTTCATGCCCAGGCACTTCCCACAGGAAATTGGAGTCTCTGCTTATGTGGACCAGCCTAATCTGCCGTATCCCTCTGGTGCAAAGAATTGTTCTGAGTGGCCTCTTTTGCCACCACCTCACAAAAGGGTATGTACTTCAACACATCTCCAGTCATTTGAAGTACCTGCTCATCTAGATCAGAAGCCTAAGCCTGCAGCCCATTCTGAGCAGAGATCCTACCAAGGGGAGGGCTCTTATGACTCCATGCCTAGTCATCTCCCTAGGCATTCAGAGCACCTGCCTGCTGGGATCAGCTGCTGAGCCACTGCACCTCTGGGGAACAGAGGTGGTGGTGAAGCAGTGCTTCTTCCGGTCAAAGACTGGGCACACTCCTAAGCATTTAGCATGCCTGTCTGGCCAGATCTGCTGCCTGAACCACCTCTTTTTCTCCTTGCAACAACTTTAGTGACACCAGTGGCTACTCTGCCAGTCACTGAGGAACCTAAGCTCAGGCAGATGAGAAAGAACCAGAGAAACAATTCTGAAAGAATGAAACAACAGTGTTACTCCTTCAAAGGTATACATCAATTTTTCAACAATAAAACCTACCAAAATGAAATCCCTGAAATATCAGATTATGAATTCAGAATATGAATTATAAAGAAACTCAGTGACATTCAGGAGAAAACTGATAACCAACTCAAATAAATTAGCAGAACAGTTCAGGAAGTGAAAGGAGAGATTGACAACATATAACAAACAAACAGAACTAAAAATCTTAATGATAGAAACACAAAACATAGTACAAAGCTTTAGCGGTAGGCTAGACCAAATAGAAGAAAGAACTTCAGAGATAGAAGAATTTGAATTAACCCAGTCAGACAAATATAAAGAAAAATAATTTTAAATAGTAAAATCTCCAAGAAATATGGGAAGTATACAAAGCTATGAATCATAGACATTCCAGAGGGAGAAGTTAAAAATATATAAAAACCTATTTAAGGAAATAATTCAAGAAAACTTCCCTGGGCTTGGAAAGATCTAGTCATTTGGATACAAGAAGCTCAAAGAACTCCCACAAGATACATCACAAGAAGAAGCTCACCAAGATGTGTAGTTGTCAGTTCTCCAAAGTCAAATTGAAAGAAAATATCCTAAGAGCAGCAAGAGAAAAGGGCCAAATCATTCAAAAAGGGAAGGAGATTAGACTAACAGATGACTTCTCAGCAGATACCCTAAAAACCAGAAGAGAATGGGGGTTTATTTTCAACTTCCTTAAGAAAAAAGATGCCTGCCAAAAATTTTATATCCAGCCAAAGTAAGCTTAATAAATGAAGGGAATCTCTCACCACTAAACAGGCTACACGAGACATGCTTAAAGGTGTTCTAAATACTTTTAAAAAATTACTCCCACTATCATAACAGATCACATAAGCAAGCACACAGAACCTGTAAAGCAACTACACACTTGAAAACACAAGGAAGCTAGTTTACAACACTATGGCAGGAACAAAATCTCACATATAAGTATTAACCCTGAATGTAAATGGCCTAAATGCCCTACTTAAAAGAATCAGAGTGGCAAACTGGTTAAAAAAAGAATACACAGCCATATGTTGCCTACAACAGACCCCCTTACTGGCCAAAAACAGTTAGAGACTCAAATAAGTGGATGAAAAATATATCAGATTAATGGAAAATAAACAAGCAGGAGTAGCCATGCTCATATCAGATAACTCAGAATGAGCAGAGTAGCCATGCTCATATCAGACAAGTCATACTTTAAGCCCAAAACAATAAGCGCACACACACACACACACACACACACACACACACACACACACACACACACCAGTATATTATATAATGATAAAGCATGCAAATTAATAAGAAGATTCAACTTTCTTAAAAATACACACATCGAACACCAGAGTACACAAATTCATGAACTTTAACTTAGAAAACAACTTGATAGTAATACAATAATACTGGGCAACTTCAGCACCCAATTGACATTACTAAACAGATCATCAAAGCAGAAAATTAACAAAGAAACACTGGATTTAAACTGTACTATGGACCTAGCAAACATCAACAGAACTTTCCCCCATTGACTACAGAATATACATTCTTCTCATCTCTGAAGGAAACATTTTCCAAAATAGGTCATAATCTTCTCCATAATACAAGTCTTAATAAATATTAAAACATCAAAAGTATACCAAACACCTTCTCAGACCACAGTGGAATAAAATTGTAAATCAACACTAAGGCCAAGCACAGTGGCTTAGCTTATAATTCCAATACTTCGGGAGGCTGAGGTGAGAGGATTGCCCGAGTCCAGGAGTTGGAGACCAGCCTGGACAATTTGGTGAGACCTTGACTCTACAATAAATCAGAAAACTAGTCTGTAGTGGTATGTGTCTTTGGATCCAGCTACTTGGAAGGCTGAGACAGAAGGATCGCTTAAGCCTAGCAGGTCGAGGATGCGTTCCACTGCACTCCAGCCTGGGTGACAAGATTAACACTCCAACTAAAAATAAACAAAGAAAGAAAAAAAAAAGAATCAACACTGAAAGGATCTCCCAAAACTACACTGCTATATGAAAACTGTACAACTTGCTTTTGAATGACTCTTGCATAAACAATAACATTAAGGCAGAAAAAAATTGTTGAAATAAATGAAAATAGTGACACACATACCAAACCCTCTGGGACACAGGATAAACAACACTGAATGGAAAGTTTACATCATTAAATAATTACAGTAAAAATATTGAAAAATTGAAAATCAACAGCTTAACCCTGCACTACAAAGATCTAGAAAAACAAGGAAAAAATGTAAATCTAAAACTAGCAGAAGAAAATAAATATCAAATGTCAGAAAAGAACTAAATGAAACCAAGACAAAAAAAGATACAAAAAACATCAATGAATCGAGAAGTTGGTACTTTGAAAAGATAAGTAAAATTGATAGATCACTATCTAACATGATCAGGGAAAAAAGAGGGAAGACTTAAATTCAATGAGAAATGACAGATGTGACATAACAATCATATGACAGAAGTATAAAAAATCATCAGAGATTGAGAGCAACACCTCTATGGCAATAAACTGGAAAACCTAGAAGAAATGGGCAAATTCCTAGAAACATGAGTTCTCCCAAGACTGAATCAGGAAGAAATAGATACTTAAATAGACCAGTGACAAGCAGTAAAATTGAATGTCTTAAAAAAAACCCAAACTTTCAAACATCAACAACACATTTCCAAGGCTAGATTAATTTACAGTCAAATTTTATCAGATATATTAAGAGCTAGTACCCATACTATTGAAACTAGTCCAAAAAAATCAAGGAGGGACTCCTCCCTAACTTGTTATATAAAGCCATAATAATATTGATAAAAATGTTAGACAAAGACACAACAAGAAAAGAAAACTACAAGCAATATCTCTAATGCATATAGAGGCAAAAATCATAAACAAAACACCAGTAAATTGAATCCAACAGTATATCAAAAAAATTATTCACCACAACCAAGTGGATTTTATTCCAGGGATACAAAGATGGTTCAATATTGCAAATCAATAAGCATGATACACAACATAAACAGAAGCAAATTAAAAAAAAAACCGAAAAACCCGTATGATCATTTCTATAGATGTAGAAAAGGAATTTGATAAAATCCATCACTCCTTCATGATAAAAATCCTCAACGAATTAGGCACCAAAGGAAACAACAGCCAACATTACTTAATCAGGAATAGCTTAAGACATTCCCCTTCAGAACAAGAACAAGTCAGGGACAACTCTCATCACTCTTATTTCACATTGTACTGTAAGTCCTAGCAAGAATAATCTGGCAAGTAAAAGAAATAAAAGGCATCCAAATCAGCAAGGAGAAAGTCAAAGTATCCTTGTTTGTGGATGACATGATTGTTCATCGTGAAAATCCTAAAGACTCCCTAAAGAAACTTCCTGACCTAATAAACTACTTCAGTTAAGGTTCAGGATACAAAATCAATGTATAAAAGTCAGTAACATTCCTGTACAACAATGCTCAAACCAAGAACCAAATTATTCATAGTAACTACCCCCCAACACACAAATACCTAGGAACACACCCAACCAAAAAGGTAAAGATCTCTACAAGGAGAACTGTAAAACACTGATGAAATAAATTGTAGGTGACAGAAACAAATGGGGGAACATCCCAGGTTCATCTTAATTGGAAGAATCAATATTGTTAAAATGTTCATACTACCCAAGTCAATCTACAGATTCAATATAATCCTTGTCAAAATATCACAGAACCTGAAAAAAAATCTTAAAATGTATATACAATTTGAAAAAGAGAATTCAAATAGCCAAAACAATTCTAAGAAAAAATAACAATTGTGGAGGCATCATGCTACCTGGCTTCAAATTATACTACACACTATAGTAATTAAAACAGCATGGTACTAGTACAAGAATATACAAATAGATCACTGGAACAAAATAGAGAACCCAGAAATAAAAATCACATACCTACAACCAATTAATCTTTGACAAAGCCAACAAAAATAAACAATATAGAAAGGACACCCTGTTCAATAAATAATGATGGAAAAATTGCCTAACCATACGCAGAATGAAACAGGACTGCTACATCTTACCACATATAAAAACTAACTCGAGATGGATTAATTCTTTAAATGTAGTACCTGAAACTATAAAAATTCTCCAAGAAAACCCAGAAAAATTCTTCTGGACATCAGTCTAGGCACAAAATTTGTGATGAAGATCCCCCAAAACAATTGCACGCACACACACACACACATACACACACACACACACACACACACACACACACACACACACACACAGAAAAGACAATTGGGACATAAATTATTTATTTTGCACAGCACAAGAAATAATCAACAGAGTGGAGAGAAAACCTATGTAATGGGAGAAAATATTTGCAAATTATGCCTCAAAGAGCTAATACCAAGAATCTAAAATTAAAAAAAACAAAAAAACAAAAAAAACTCAACATGAAAAAACAATGCCATTAAAAATTGGGCAAAGGACATGAATAGACACTTAAAAGAAGACACACAAGTGGTCCACAAACATATGAAAAAATGCTCACATCACTAATCACTGGAGATATGCAAATTAAAACCACAATTAGCTATCACCTTACACCAGTCAGAAAGGGTATTATTAAAAAGTCAAAGAACAACAGATATTGGTGCAGTTGTGGAGAAAAGGGAATACTCATTCACAATTGGAGGGATTATAATGGGAACCAGTATGGAGATTTCTCAAAGAACTAAAAATAGAATTACTGTTCCACTACTAGGGATCTACCAAGAGAAAAATAAATTATTACATATATAAAAAAGATACTTGTAGGTGCATTACAGCACTATGCACAATAGCAAAATTATGAAACTAACCTAAGTGCCCACCAATGATTGACTGGATAAAGAAAATGTGGAATATATACACCCTGGAATACTACATAGTCATAATAAAGAATTAAATCATGTTATTTGCAGCAACATGGATGGAACTGGAGACTATCATCTTAAGTGAACTTAGAAACAGAAAACCAAACACTGCATATTCTCATTTTATGTTGAAACTAAATACAAAAAAAATGAAAATAATAGACACTGGGGACACCAATAAGGGTGGGGGGAAGTGGGAAGGAGTGTAGGTTTCAAAAATTTTTCTTGGGTATAATGTTCACTATCTGAGGAATGAACCACCTGAGACTCAATTCCTACCACGACACAATATATCTATGTAATGAACATGTATGTGTACTGACAGAAACTAAAATAAAAATGGAAAAAAAAGGATATATGTGGGGATGACAAGTCATTAACTATATTAAAATCTGTTCTTGAGATATTAGAGTTAAAGTGTTGAAGAGGCAAATTTGGAGTTATCAGTTCAAGACTTAATTTATTAGGAGATATCCCAGAAATAATGATAACTTTTAAAGTTTTTTCTAAGATTTTCCCACTCTAGAGTATATTATTTGGCCTTAGTCATGCCTGCATAAACAACAATTTTTTGAACTTCAAAGTAAATTTTCATCTTCAAATAATGTTTATTTACTAAATCACAGAATTATTACTAAAAATACTAGAATAATAAATATAATAATCACTGAAAAATATTTAAAAATTAATTTTTGAAGAAGCATTCAATTAATTCATAGGACTATAGGTATAACATTAAAAATGTACATTAGATATAGACCTTATTTTTCAAGAGCTGAACAGTGTTACCCTTTATTTTGTTTTATATTATCTGAAGACCTGTATTTCTTCAGTTCTATAAAGATAAGCAATCTAATATCTCCCATGTTGCTAATGGAGCTTGAAATTAGGGTAGCTCCTTGTGTATCAGCTTCATGATGACATCAGCATTTCCCATGAAAGATGAAAGATACCAAATATCACTTCTGCAGCTACAAAAAAGTATTCCGCTTTTCATATTTGAAATTAGCTGACTGCTTACAATAATAGATAATGGAGAAAAAGAAAATATTCTTTATTTCTTGGTTTCATAAAACCAATAGCTAATTTGTTGGTGAAGAATCCTGTAAAACTGTGCACTTGCTGAAACATTTGCATTTAACTCCTAGGTCCACAATATAAAATACAATATTTAATATTGGGACCATATATCACTATAGGAAGTAAAGTTTTATAATTATTGGTGTCTGATACATCATATTTAAAGACCATTAATGATTTTTTCAACTAAATTACATGGAAGATTACAAATTATTCAATTATTCTATATTTAGTTCCTAAAAATACACGTGATAACTCAGTGTCAACCAAAGGCATACAATTAGGATCAAACAACAAAAATACTGATATACATTAGAAACATTTTTTTAAAAAGCACAAAGTATTTCAGATCCAATAATATTTATATTTGACAACAATTGAGTCAATAACATCACATTAATCTTTTCCTAGTTTTTAAGGGCGACTTCAGTGAAAGTAATAATCTTTTTTAAATAGAAACACAAATTTGTAAATAAAAACCAATCAGAATCTATTAAAAGACTCATCTTATTAGTAATCATTATTATTTGGAGGCTGATACTCAAACTATTCTATATGTGAAATGTGACTATGAATGTATGCAGGTGATAGTTCATAGCCATAAAAGAGAACAAAGAACCTGAAGAACAAAATATTTCTTTCCACAAGTTCCAAAACTGGTCTTCAGTGGAGATGGAATAATTAGTATATATTGTAGCAGATACTTATAAAATGAATGTGTATTTCAGCTTTGGAAAATGTTCAAAGAATGGACTGTGCATAAAATAATAGAGAACTTTGTCATCTGATATAAAGTATGACTTTGAAGTATTTTAGTTTGAGATTTGAAGATAATTTATAAACCTCAGTGCTTTGTAGACATATTGAGTTTTCCCTTCTAATGCTGCGTTTTAACCTAATTACATTGAAGTCTTGATATATTAATAACAATTTAAAATTTTACCTCAGTCTTTCTGTCCGCCCCCCCATTAGATCAGCAATGTGTAATGTGAGAAAAAAAAAAAAAAAACTTGTCAGATAACTTGGCATTTCAGAAAATCATCTCTTGTTCGCAGAGTAATTCTCTAGTTCCCTAAACAATGTGGTTTCCAGAAACCTATAAGAAAATTATATATATGTCTAATGATCTTATTTGAAAATCAACGCAACAATAGTCACATACTAAGTTTATAGAAAATACATATACAATACCATTTTACTTAAAATTTAGACTCTGAAATAAATATATTTTAAAGATGTGACAAATATCACATGACAAGTTTCAAAAGAAGCAAAAATGTATAGCAGGTGTTGCTCAAATAATTTTTCAAAGTCTCAAGCAACTGGTGAAACAAACGTTTTAGAAATGCTAGAGGGAGAGTAATCATTTGATGGGGAGTCTTAGCACTAACATATTTGTAAAGAATGCAATTAGAGGTTTCTAAGCATTCTAGGGGAAGGAAGCAATGTATGAACATTTCACTTAACAATACTTTGACAGCTGTCTTTTTCTTTCTTCAGGGGATTTAAATTTTTTTTTTTATTTTACTCTTCTAGGTTTCTGCTATTTTACTTAGATTGAGTTCTGTATAGTCCTTACACTTTAGTCACCATATATTTAGATTGTACTAGAATTGTTCATTTAGACTGTACTAGATTGTAGTCTTTTCCTTTAACCTGGTTTGACTTTTCAGTAATGTCTAGCAGTGCTTTCTGTTTGCTGAAGGACAATTTTTCTTTGACTTTCCTTCTGTGGCTCCTATTCCTTCCCTCTTCTATTTCTTCTATATACCTTGATGATATAGATGTCTTTTTGATTTCTTCATTCTAACTATTTAGTAGGTGTTTAATATATTATTATTATTATTATTATTTATTTATTTATTTTGAGTTGGAGTCTCACTCTGTCGCCCAGACTGGAGTGCAGTGGCTGCTCCGGTGATCCTTCCGCCTCAGCCTTCCAAGTAGCCGGAATTACAGGCATGTGCTACCATGCCCGGCTGATTTTTTGATTGATTGTAGAGATGAGGTCTCGCTGCCCAGGCGGGTCTCGAACCCACGGGTTCAGGCAATCCACTCACCTCAGCCTCCCAAAGGCGCGGGATTACAGGCTGAGCTATTGAGCCCGGCTTAATATATTATTTTGATTCGTGTTGAATTAGTACCATATGAAAATGTCAGAAATATATAAGCACATCAGAGCTAGTGTGAGAAATTCTTAATGATCAATCTGCCCCATCTCTCTAGATGCAGACTGTCCAAATTGATTCCTCAGTGACTCAGGTTTATATAAAATGATAGCCAAAGTTTACATAAAATGATATGCTATAATATAATTATTTTATCTTTTTAAAACATTTTTTATTTTGAAGATGTGGGGTAAAATTCAGGGTTAGTTATACAAATGTTCAGTATACAGGTACCCCTGTTGATGAGGTGTTTCCCCCCCCTTCCATGGCAGTTTCCCACTACTGCCAATTCCGCCTCCCATCCCGGGCAGTTTCCAACTACTTCCAATCTCTTTCTTATAGTATTATGATAATTGTTCAAGGCCCATTTTTGAGTGAGAAGATGTGGTACTCATAGCTTGACTAAATGCTGTATTAGCCTGTTTATTTTTCTCATTATGATTTTTACCATTTTTTCAAGTTAGGTTAAAGTAACATGTCAATATACCTTCTGTAAAATATTTGCAACAAAATTTGTCCATGAATGAGACAGTGCTTAATTTTATAAAATGCTACTTTGTTAACCTATGTTTTCCATTCTGTACTGTCTATTTAAATGTAATTGTCCTTCCAAATAATGATATATATTTGTTTATTTTAGTGGAAGAAAGAAGCTCAACTGAAATTGTACCCTTTACACTGAGGCGATTACAGCAATTACTCCTCAGTTGCTTATACTATCTTAAATCCTTAAATACTGCCACCCAAACCAGGCTCTAAAGTTCAAAACCATTATTTTCCAACTCTTAAACCTAAAAATAATAATAAATGCAGGAAGAATAAGAGAAATGGAGTTGATTAAACATCTTCTTGTGTTCCTAAATCAGGGTAAACATATTTCTTTCAACTTGCTAATTTATACTATGGAAATTTATCCTCAATATGTTTTTAACACCCTTTTGTTTCATATTGATAATGACTATTCTAGTCCAGTAACCATTCAAACAAATTCAATTATAGCTTATGGGTTTTTTGTTGTTGTTTTCTCTGTAGTTTTTGAATGTATTTAACTGATTTTTATCTTCTTCATTTACATTCAACTTAGTACGTATCTCTGTGATAATCAGTTAATTTTAGTATTTAAATTTTTCTTTTAAATAGTCTTAACTTCTCATTATCTATCATACATAATTTACATTTTTCCAGAGTCTTCAAATTGTCAGTAATTACATTTTTTATTGCTGCCGTATTTTACTCAGATTATTTGACTCAGATTAAATAGTATCTCCTATTTCCACATAGGTCATATAGAATTCTTACCCATATTTTAAAAAAAAAGTTATTTTGCCAGAAACTGTGAGTATATCTCCCTGGAGATAGGTAATTTAAAAAAAATATGATGCAAGATGAAAAGCTGAAGTTCCCTCCAATGCTTGGATTACTGCAGTGGTCGGTAGGACTTAGTTCTTACTGTAAATACCATATCCAGATAGCCTCTTAAAAGATGGAAGGTGGATTGCTCTATCAGAAAGCTTAACACCACATAGAATGGGGGGGGGGGTACTAAAAATGCAGAGTGAGCGTATTATGAAGAAAATGGATATACTTAACTTAATTTGAATTATCCATTTACTTGTGTTTTCATAAGTGTCCTATTAGCTAATAGCATGTTTTGATATACTGGGAGTGAATGATTCACATCACTCATTTTCACAGCAATAGATCTATCATGGAGCTTCATAGATTTATATTGTCAAAATCTTGAGGTTGATATTGGGTTATCCAGCATTCTATAGAGAGAGTTTTAGCAAAGTCTACCATATCACCACATCCAAGGTCATTTATGAATAATTAGTACAAAATGCAGAATTTAAATATTTTCAGATCTTCTGCCAACTCATATGACTTTTAAGTACATATTGCATATCACTTTTCTTTCTGTTTCAAGGGGCAAGATGGCTGTTGAGAGCAGCTGACTTTTGTCTTTTACGTGAAGAAACCAAGGAAGAGAGTCCAGCAGTTGGACCAGGATGAGGCGGAGGACGCATCCCATATTTTCTGGCTGCCCCTGCTTTTATTCTTTTTTTTTTGAGTTGGAATCTCACTCTGTTGCCCAGATTGGAGTGCAGTGGCCTCTCCAGGCCACCGCAGCCTCGACCTGCTGGGCTCCGGTGATCCTTCCGCCTCAGCCTTCCAAGTAGCCGGAATTACAGCCGGAATTGCAGCCGGAATTACTACCATGCCCAGCTGATTTTTTGATTTATTGTAGAGATGAGGTCTCTCCGCCCAGGCGAGTCTCGAACCCAAGGGCTCAGGCAATCCACTCACCTCAGCCTCCCGAAGGCGCGGGATTATGGACTGAGCCACAGAGCCCGGCTACCTGCTTTTATTCTTTAAGAACATCCTGAAGGTCTCACGGAAAATGAGATAATGATTATCCTCTACTATCTCTCACATTAATGGTCAACATATACATTTAAAAAAAAAGCTGCAACAAGAAAATTACTTGTTTGTTAGGTCGGGAGTCATTGACTGTTTTATATGTACTACACTGTTTTCCATATTCTGTAGTTCAACATCTACACAACACAAATTTTATTTCTTATTTCATTTACAATCCCAGGAAGAGAAAGGAAGGATTCAATGACACCTTAGTAAGATTGTAGAAAACCGGTTCTTGTAATAATCAGTGGACAGCCAGGCTTTGAGTGCTAACCTGTAAAATCTGATATATAAAGATCATGAAAAGGACAACCAGGTTAAAGAAGGGTTACCTTCTTTAATTGAAGCTAACAACTCATTACTGATATGATTAAGGTACCTCCCAGAAGTCATTAATAAATGTAAATGAAGACAGAAATTTTAAAAATGTAATGTGAAAAGGGAGTATGTTGAAATGAGATAGAATGATATAATAACAGGTACAAACTCAATGATGATAATCATCAAAGAGCCTGGGGCAGACAGAGAAAACAGAAGTTGAGGAAGAAGAACACATTAGTTTTGTCTATTACAGTCCCTAAGATGAGTGCATTCTAATTCTAAAAAATAAGAAGTATCCAAAATTGGTAGTGTATAATTCTTTACACTATCATTGTTGATAGATTTACCCTCACTGCATGTCTTCATTCTCATAAATTAATTCTTTATTTACCAAGCAACACTCAAATTTGGGGGGGATGTCTTGAAATAGCCTGTTCAAAAAGAAATGTTAATGACAAATAGTGATTTTTCTCTTTCAGTATATTTAGTGCGAACAATTAATCACTCACTTTCATTTTTATAAATCTTTCTTTTGAATAAGTGAAATATGTTTGTTTGTAATGAATTTTTAAAATCAGGACTCTACCTAAGTGGGAGATGGAGACTGAGTATAAAAAAGTCAAATTTCTCTTCCTGTTCTGTCAACATTAGTTGGGAGAATTAGGCCTCAATTACTTTACATGTTTATTATTATTAAGTACCTCCTTACCTCACAAGCTGTTATGAAAGATAATGATATATTTAAATTTAGGAAAAGCTATGTAACATCAACAAATTGTGGTTTATCACATAATTAACATTGGCAAATAGAATTAAAAGCAAATTTATAACTGCAAATGTGTGCAATGATGCAAAAATCTATATATGCAACCTTCTTAAATCTACTTAGGAATAGTAATCCTTGGTTCTTTGGAAGCTTAATAAGATGTCACAACATAGAAGAAAAATTGAAAAAAACTAAGGAATTATTCAGAAGAAAATAAAAAAACCCACTGTTGATTCTTAAGATAAAACAGAGAAAGTTAGAGCTATGAAAATTTGAATTCTCATTAAAAATATTCACTAGAGGTTGTAAAACCTTTTGCTTCAATGCTGTCCTTATTCATCAAGATCCATAACCCTTTCTTTAATCTTTTTTTAGCAGATTTTAGGGACCATCTACAATATTTGCTCTGGAAATATAAGTAATTTATTTTATTAATTGGAATATCTGCAGAATCTACATTTAAAAACTAGCACAAAGTTCAATAGAAATTTTTGAATAAATGGCTGAATACATTTAGTCATGGTACTGAAGCCGATGTCTTCCACACTAATTCTTTGCAGCCACTATGTAAGGTCGAAAGAAATAATTAAACATGAGTTTGCACAGCAATTGAGAGAACATATTTGTATATTAGAAAATAAACGGTCATTTTTCCCATTGTGTTCTCTTCTTTTAAGCCTCAGTTACTGCAAAACAAGTAAGTTAAGCTAGATTATAATAACTAATTCCATTTACAGATGTATTTTTAATATTATGTTTTGCATTTGTAATAAATGAGTAAGAATAAAATTGCAGAATAGAATAACATAACTTATATGATACTACTCTCTTTGAAAGGAAAGAGAGAAGTAAAAATAACTACAATTTGATAGATTTCCCTATTCTTCTATTTTCTAGCTGCTTGAGGTTGAACAAGTTATTAGTTTCTATGTTGCCATAATTTCATCATCTGTAAATTCAGAATATTAATATCACTTATTTCCCATTATTATCAAGTGTATTAAGTGAGATTAATTCAATAAATGTAAAATACATTTCACGAACGATAGAACAGAGTAAGAGCTTAATAAATATTGACTATTAGAATTATTGTTTGTTTTTATTTTACTGAATAATAGCAAGTAGGTAAAGGGATTACCTGTGTCTTATAAGTATTTTAGTGAGCGATTCTGCATTGTCTAACTGCACATAGATTATTTTTATTATCTGAAATAAAACTTTATTTTTTAGAAAAATGACTATATTTGGTGAGATATGCTTTTGATTACTGCATAATTATATTATTTCACTTGAATAAAGACTCACTTTTTTTGACTCACTGCTCTAAACATTGGCACCTTCTTCATGTAAAATGTGCTAACCTCATTCTCCTTTGCTTCTATTGAGTTATTTTAAATATCTTTTCAAAACATCTAAATCCATCACATTTTCATTAAAAACTTTTGCTGGTAAAAGTGTAAGTGATACAGAGAAGTTTCTTCTTTTCTAAACTGTATTATTGTTAGACATAATAATTATGAAATTCATACCTGGTAGAAGAGGATTCATTTATGTATAGAATTATAAACTATTAGGGAGAAAAATGGACCTAATTACTAAGTTATTTCAAATTCTTGAAGTTATATAGTGAAAATGATTGCAGGCCTTTTGGGGGCCAGGGCTGTTCATTATTCATCTTTATATTCTCAGCCTCTAGCATTGTGCATGATAAATTAAGTATTTAAATAGAATTAGCCAAGAAAGTTCTGATTTTTATGGCTCTTTGTAACAAAATAATATTTGATGATTCAAATCATAGAGAATGTCAAAAGTGAAGCAATTCATTCATTCTAAAAATGTGTCTCAAATATCTTTATTGTGCCAAAAGGCAAAGGAGAAATTAAAGTCTAAAAAAAAATGTATATGGAAGAGTTTTATTTTTACCAATAAAGGGTCTATAGAATCAACTAATCAATAAAATATTCCTCCAAAAATAATTTTAAATATTTTATATATAGTAAGTGCTGCCATTTCTCTGTAAATGAAAAAAAAAAGGTAGAAGCTAACACACACTTGTAGGTAAATTCAACAAGTGATGAAATAATTAGGTTTGTAAAAAACACGCTGTGATTTTGTTTCTATGTGTGGCTATTTTATCAGGATGGGCCTAGTAAGTTATCAAGAATTTACTATATAGATTTAAGGGTTTATACCTCTGGGGAATATACAGAAGGGAAAAAAAGAAGCCTCGTTTCTAGGATAACAGCTACTGTTGTGCCAACAACAGCAAAACAAGACATTTGCTGAATCATAAATACTGTGAAAGCTCCCTAACTAGCAGTATTGTTTCTTCCTGACAAAGTCACTCTATCTTTCCTACATAAGCTTGGAAACTACCAAATTCAAAAGGAACATGGGTGGAAGGATCACTCCTGAGAGCTTCACCTATTTCCTGTTGCTAAGGAAACCACTTCCTTTGTACATGTTCAGAATAGCAGGTTTCTTTGAATCCTGCCTTTCAAGCTCTATTTTTTTTAAAGCAAACATAAAGATATATAACCCATCTCTTAAGATGTACATGACTTTATTGTTTCTTTCTAGTATCTGTTTAAGAAGTTTTATGCAATTAAGGATAATATATACTTTCATATAAAAATATTGGGGGTAGAAATTTTCTTTTTGTTGTTTTATATTTTGTAAAATCTACAGTGCTTTCCAATCCACAAAAAAAGTCAGTTAATCTAAGATATCCTTATGATCTGTGAATATGTATCTCTCAATATTTTCTGAAATGTTGTAACTTTTGATGTTTGATAGGATTGGGAAAAATTGTGTTTGGTTTCTCTGTAGTGACAGGTGTATCATATATTAGCTTAATTGCTTAGTAAACTGTTAAAGAGACTGCAAGGGATGAATAACAATTTTTTCCTTCAGCATAGGTTTTTAGTGGGAAGAAATCTTTAAAACAAAATACACATTAATATGAGAAAAACAAACAAAAGTTGATTAACATTTATATTTCAAATACAGATAGAAAGATAGACAGATATAGACATACCCTAAAACTAAGTAGTTCTTAAAGAGATGGCTTTGAATTCTAGCTTATATAGTATTTTTAACAAAAGACAGTAATGTTTATTTAAATGACATGACAAAGAAGAAAAAAAAAAACTGAGTCTCTAGGGGCAAAATTTGTGGGATGGCAAATACATGCCAGATTAAGACTAGTTAGTAAAACGTTAATTCAGATGCCTATGATTGAGTCCTCTATGATTGTAATGGTCCAAAGTTATCTTCAGTTGTTAACCTTTGTTCTCCCTGGTGGAAGAGGTTTGGGGAAGAATACATTTGTCTTTGTAAATCTATGTCCTGCTTTTAAAAAAGGGGGAGGGCATAGAATTATTTTGCATCTGCTTCTTTTAAATTGTCCTCAGCTCAATAATAATTCATATTTTGGGATGTCATATTCTGGTCTCCCAGAAGACAATATTGTTCTTTGTTTTGTTTGGGTTTTTTGGTTTCATTTAAAAATAGTGTTGAAGTTCATTGGTTTAAACATGTTGTGGAAACTTTAGCTCAAATGCAAAATTTCAAAGATAAAAAATGATAATTGGAGTTCTATTATACTTCAGTGAATGCTGTGTATTTTCACTAGCCATTAACAACCACATGGGTGGACATTGGCTATAAATACTAGTTGATTTCATAACTTGGATTGTAAATACAATAATTATATGTTGCAATTCACATTATTCTACTGAGAATCAACATTCAGTTCACAGTTTTATTGCAACATTCTCATTAATGTCCTGTTTATTTGGGATCTTTCAAAGAATTCCTTTCAGCACCCATCATGTTATTTTTAATTATATTCTTTATATGTCTTAGAAATGTTTTGGACCTGTCTGACATGTTTTGCTGTACATGGTGTCCTCAAACTCATGCTAAACCCCCAAATTACATCACCACAAAGTTAAAATGGTTTGGGTTATTATATGTTTGATATAATTTCATTCAGTCGTTTATATCTATTCAGTAATTATGGCATTGCAAAAGTAGTCATAAAATAGAGAGCTGAAGCTTTAACAACAGCTCACAATCATGAGAGTTGAAATATTACAAAGTAAGGATAGTTTGCAGATTGATAGAAAGAGGATTTTCAAAGATGGGTTGACTATTGGCAGCCAGGAGCAATATAACAATGCTAAAATAAACAGTCTTTAAGTGTTCTTTAACAACACTTAAAGTGGTCAATGTAACCTACTGCATTCTGAAGAATCTAAATTGGCTGGGTAATTCTTATGACCTGAAGAACCACCAACAGGTTCAGAAGGTTTGGCTGAGGAGGGCTGGATGAGGCCTGGAGTTGAAATTCAAGAGCATGAGTGGCAGAAGAAAACCATGAAAAAAAATCTATAAGTTCATCTACTTAATGTTAGCTATGGTTATCTTTGATGGATGTGACTATTGGTAATTTTCTTTTTCTTTATGATGATCTGTATTGTGTCAATTTTCTATAGTGGACAGGAATTCTGTAATTATCGTATTTTCTTCTTTAATTTACATGAGAGGTCAACCATACAAAGAATACCCCTAGAAGGAACATATTTCACTGATTCCATCTTTGTAAGCATGACTTCTCAGGTTTATAAACCAGCTAGTAATGCAAGTTAAAGTATTAATTTAATATTGCATACATGTGAAGTCAGTTAAAATATATGTGATTTAAATTAAATATTACATTTCAATTCAAATAAATGTTTGAATTGAATTAAAAATTATGTGGAGTAGGAAAGAACGTTGCCCAATTTAATAAGTTTGGCTGTCTTATATACCAGTGTAGTGAACTGCAGTCATATGCTACATTAAAAAATAAAACAAAAAAACATTTTTGGTCAGTGATGGACTGCGTATATGATAGTGATCCTATAAGATTATAATGGAGCTGAAAAAATTCTATTACTTAGTGACATTATAGCCACCATAAAAGTATAGCACACACAAGTATTTTCAATACAAAATACTTGATAATGATAATAAATGGTTATTATTTGTTTATCTATTTATTATACTATACTATTTACCATTATTTTAAAGTGCACTAATTCCATGTATTGAGGGACAAAAGTTAACTGTAAAAAAGTCTCAGGGAGATTCTTCAAGAGGTAGTCCAGATGAATAAATTGTTATCATAGGAGAAGATAACTTTTCTTGTTATTTTTCTGAGACCTCCCAGAGGACAAGATGCAGACTGAAGGACAGTGGTATTGATGATCCTGATCTTGTGTAGGCCTAGCCTAAGTGTGTGTTTGTGTATTAGTTTATATCAAAATGCCTTATGAAGTTTTTTTAAAAAGAAATGTAAAAATAGAAAAACTTTTAAAAAATTATTTTACTTATTTATTTTTATTTTAAAGAGGTGGGGCACAGTTTGGGATTAGGCACATAAGTGGTCATCACACTGGTAAGGTTTGGGCCTCCCTTTGGTTCCCACTTTTCCAAGTTTGAGATTAGGTAGCCTTACTGATATTATGTAACCCCTCCTCTCCCCTGGCAGTTTCTCATGACTTCCGATCCCTTTCTTATGGTATTACAATAAATGTTCCGGGTCAGTTTAAGAGTGAGAACATGTGGTACTCAGTTCTTTGTTTCTGTGATAGATCACTAAGTATTATAGACACTAAAACCACCTAAGTTGTTGTGAAGTTCATAATTTTGTCCTTCTTTAAAGCTGTGTCATATTCCATTGTGTATATGTACCATATTTTTAAAATTCAGTTCACTTTCAATGGGGACCAGGGTTGGTCCCATGTTTTTGCTAATGTGAATAATGTTGCAATAAACATGCATGTGGAGGCACCTTTTTAATAGGATGATTTGAGCTCCTCTGGGTATATTCACAGAAGGAGGATTGCTGAGTCAGATGGAAAGTCAGTTTTTAGGTCTATTAGAAATCACCACACTGTTTTCCACAGAGGTTTACATTTCCACCAACAGTGTAGAAGTGTTCCCTTTTCCCTTCATCCTCTCCAGAATCTGGTTGGGTTTTTTTTTTTTTTTTTTGAGTTATTGATGATGGCCATCCTGACTGGAGTTAGGTGGTATCTCATTGTCGTTTTAATTTGCATTTCTTTGGTGATTAGTGTGACTGAGCATTTTTTTCATGTATCTATTCACTGCTCATATGTCTTCTTTTAGAAATGTCTATTCATATCTTTTGCCCAGTTTTTCATGGGGCTTTTTTCTCCTCTTTGTAAGTTTGAATTCCTTGTAGATCCTGGATGTCAGAACTCGGTCAGATATAGAGTTGGCAAATATTTTTCCCCATTCTGTGGGCTGTCTCTCCTCTCTCTTGATGGTTTCTTTTGCTTTGCAGAAACTTTTCAGTTTGATGAAGTTTCACTTGTCTATCTTATATCTTATGGCATGGACATTTGAGGTTTTGATGAGGAACTGGTTGTCTATCCCAATTTCCATAAGGATATCTCCTGCATTTTTTAGATTCTTATAGTTTGAGGTTTTACATTTAGGTATTTGATCTATTTAGAGTTTTTTTTATATATTGTGATAGGGAGAGGTCCTGTTTCAATCTTTTGCATGTGGTCATTCAATTTCTCAGCACCATTTACTGACTAGGCTCTCTTCTCCCCAGCGGTTGTTGGTGGAAGCATTGTTGAATATGAGTTGGTTGAGAATGTTGATTCTTCCAATCCATGAGCATGGAATATTTTTCCATTTGTTTGTGTCTTATTTATTTATTTGAGCAGTGCTTTGTAGTTTTTATTGTAAAGGTCTTTCACTTCTCTGAATAAAAAATGCGGAAATATTTCTTCTTTTCATTTTTTGGGGGGGCTATTGTGAAGGGGATTGTGGTTTTTATTTGATTATATGTCTATTTGTCATTGGTATATAAGAGTTGACTGTCTTTTGCATGTTTATTTTGTAAGACTTTGCCAAAGTTTCTTATCAGTGCAAGGAGATCTTTGACAGATTCTCTTGAATTTTCAAGCTGTAGTATCATATCATCAACAAAAGGGATAACTTAATTTCCTCTTTCCCAAATTTCTCTGTTTTTTTTTTCTTTCTCATCTGATTGTTCTAGCTAGGACTTCTTATGCTATGCTAAACAGGAGGGGAGAATAGACAGCCTTCTACTGTTCCAGTTGTGAGGGAAAGTGCTTCCATTTTTTCTGTCCATTTAGCATATGTTGGTTATGGATTTATTGTAGATGGCTTTTATTATTTTTAAGTGTGTTTCTTCTATGCCTAGGTGTTCAAGAGTTGTTATCAAAGGGATGCTGGGTTTTACTGAAAGCTTTTTCTGAATCCAATGATATAATCATGTGGTTCTTATTTTTATATCTGTTGATATATTTAATTATATTTATGTTCTTGTGGATGTTGAACCAGCCCTTCATCCTAGGGATGAAACCTAATTGGTCATGGTGGATGATTTTTGAAATGTGTTGTTGGATCCAACTTGTTAGAATCTTGTTAAAAAATTTTGCATCTATGTTCATCAGGGATATTGGCCTGTAATCCTCTTTCTTTGTTGTATTTTTACCCAGCTTGATTATCAGTGTGATGTTAGTGTCATAAAATGATTTTGGGAGAGTTTAGGGTTTCTCAATTGTCTGGAATCCTTTCAGAGAATTGGTATATGCTCCTCTTTGGATGTTTTGTAGAATTTGTCCGGGATGCCAACTGGTTCAGGGTTTTTTGCTGTTATTGTTGTTGTTGTTTAGGTAGTTTTCTTATGACAGAGTCCATTTCTTGGGTTGTTATTAGTCTATTTAGCATCTCAATTTCTTCTTCTTTCAACCTGGGGAGGTTGTGTGATGTCAGACAGTTCTCCATTTCATATAGGTTTGTGTTTGTTTCCATATAGGTATGCATAGTAATCTTTTATAATCTTTTGTATTTATTCATGAACAGCTTTGGCTTTTATCTTTTACATTTATGACAGTGTTTATTTGGAATTTTTCTCTCTTTTTCTTGGATAATCTGGCTAGGAGTCAGCCAATCTTGTTTATCCTTTCAAAGAACTAGCTTTCTGTTTTGTTGATTTTTTTCCTATGGTTTATTTGTCTTCTATGTCACATGTTTGGGCTTTTACTTTAGTGTTCTGGATTATTCTCTTGAAGTTAGGATTTTGGTGGTCTTGTCTTTCCAGCACCCTTAAGTGATTTGCTAGACGGTTAACTTGTGAACTTTCTATTTTCTTGATGTGTGTGCATAGAGATATAAATTCCCCTCTTAGTATTGCTTTCATGGCATTCCAGAGGTTTTGGTGAGATATGTGTGTGTCTATTTTGTTTTGTTTTGTTTTATTTGTTTCCAGGGAATCTTTTAATTTCTACTTTGACTTATATGTTGACCCAGGACGAAACAGCCTCATGCTAATTAGTGTCTCTGTGTTTGTGGGTTTGGAGGAATTTTGTTAGTGGTGATATTTATATTCCATTGTGGTCCGAGAAAGTGTGTGGCAGTATTTCAATCTTATCAAACTTGTTTATGCTTGATTTATGGCCCAGAATGTGGTTGATCTTGGAGTATGGTACATTGGTGATGAGTAGAATGCATATTCTGAGGATTTTGGGTGGAGTGTTCTGTAGGTAATTATTAAGTCCATTTAGACAAGTGTCAAATTGAGTTTCCAGATCTTTTTGTTGATTTTCTGCCTTAATAATCTATGTAGGGTTGCAGTGCAATATTTAAGTTCCCAGATACAATACTTGTAAATATCAATTTTTAGTTTACTTAGTAGCTGCTTTATAAAGCTGGTGCTTTTGTGTTGGGTGCATATATGTTTAGGATCAATATTTCTTGACGATAAGTTGAACATTTTATCATTATGCAATGTCCTTCTGTAACTTTTAAAATTTTTGATAACTTAATGGTTGTTTTGTCTGTTATTAAGATTGCAACTCCTGCCTTTTTTGTGATCTGTTTTCCCAAATATTTGTTTTTTATCCTCTAACTTTGAGACTGTGTGTCCTTTGTAGTGAGATGTGTTTCCTGGAGGAAGCATATTATTCAGTCATGATTTTTATCCAGTGTCATTCTCTGTAATTTCAGTGGTGCATTTAGTCCATTTATGCTCACTCTGATTTTTGAGATGTGAAAGTTTATACCTGTCATGAGGGTCTTACATAATTTTGTTGTTGCTTGTTAGTTTGTTTGTTGAATTTCTTTTGATTTTTGGACTGATATATATGTGTATTTTTAATTTTGCAATCATGATGCATGCTATGTTTATTCATTGTCTTCCTGCATTATTGGAAAGTGAGAGGCTTTTTTGTTTTGTTTTTTGTGTTTTTCATCTGTGCTTAACTCATTCATGACCATTGACATGAATTTACATCATTCCAAATTCTGTTCCTGATTGCTGCTGAAGTGAATTTACATCATTTAAAATTCTGCTCCTGGTTACTGCACATGAATCTACCTCATTGTGGAAGACTATCTTTTCAGGTTTATAATCTGAATAGAAATATAAAGTATTGTATGCTAGTTAGAGTGGTGTCTGAGGCATTTACTGGATAGCTCTGCAACTTTCAGCTGTATTATGAAAAGGGTGTCAATTTAGAAAAGACAATTTTACTTGTGCTTAATGACAGAAGTTTGTGGCAACAAGCTTCAGATTTTTATTTTCATCTGCTCTCAGTATTAAAAAGTGAAAAAATTGCTGGTCACAAATGTGTTAATAATTTTTCAATTGTTTCTTGTAGAGCTAGGCTAAAGGCAGCATACACTCTTAGGAATTGAATGTCTGGGAATAATTAATTCTCCATCACTGATGAAGCTTAACTTGACTGGGTAGGAAATTCTTTGTCAAAATTATCATTGAGAACTTTGAAGATGGGACTCCAGTTTCATCTAGCCTGTAGTGTTTCTGTAGATAAGTCTGCTGCTATTCTAGTTGGTCTTCCATGGTAGGTAGTCTGATCTTTCTCTCTTACTGCCTTTAGAATTTTTTTCTTTTATACTTACTTTTTGTATGCAAGTTACTATGTGTCTAGGTGTTGATCTTCTCATTTGATGCCTTGCAAGGTTTCTCTGAATCTCATGTGTTTTTATGATCACATCTCTGATGAGATGTGGGAAGTTTTCTTGGATGGTCACATGGTATGTTTTTTCCATGGTGTTCTCGTTCTTTTTTTCTGCTTCAGGGATACTGATCAGGCATAAATTTGGCCTCTTAATATAATCACACATCTCTTGAAGGCTTTGTTCTCTTTTTCAGCTTCCTTTTAATGTTTTTAACAGATGAGGTTACTTCCATATTTTGGTCCTCAACCTCTGAGAGTCTTTATTCTGCTTGGTTAATTCTGCTTTCCATGCTTGCCAGTTTAATATATATTTCATTGACTGTATTCTTTATGACTTTCATTTATGTAATTCATTCTTTCATGTTTTTGTCTTGCCTTCCTTCATTTGTTTTTTATTCATCTTTTCCAATCATTCCCTGATCTCTGTATTTGTGATCTTACACCAGTCAATCTGAGTGCTCTTGATTGAGTTCCAAAGCCTGTATTCTCCAGCATCACTTTTCCAGGGGTCTCTGTGTTACCTGTGTTATTTCACTGATTTCTCTTCATTTGTGATGGATTTTTCTTTTTTCTTTACTTCTGTTGCTCAGTGGAAGGGAGAATAGTTTTCACTTCTGCTTGCCCAATCCCTTATTTTTCCCTTGGTAAAGTTACCATATTTGTTAGATTTTGAAGCCAGATTAGCATTGGGAAGATGTGCTGTCCTATTGTCATTTTGAGATTTGAGTAAGTTGTGTTGAGGGGGTTGCTAAGGTTCAAAAATTGCCTGAGACAATCACATTGTTTGCAGACTAGAGTGTGAGGCCCCTGGGACTCACTTCCCACCACCTTACTGCATGTCTATGCTATGGGAATGTATGCATATTCCCTGGGAACAAAATAACATAAGGAAAAGGAAAGGAACTGAGGGGAAAGAGCAATTAAGAGAATGAAGTAGAGAAGGAAAAACAAACAAATCAATAAAGAATCAGACAAACAAAACATTTTTAAAAAGTGAAAAAAGAACTATAACTGACATTGTGAGAACATTTTCACACTCATATATGTCCTTGTGTAAAAACATAAGAAGGAGAAGGATAAAACAAAATGAAATACACACCCAGCAAAATGGAGAGAGAGAACAGGGGAGAACAAAACAAAACAAAACAATAACAACAAAAACTTTTATATTCCTTGAGTGTTCTCTTATGGCTGTTTCTGAAATTTCAGGTTCCTTGTTGGCATGACGATGACACTCCTGTTTTAAATTCACATTCAAGGGGAGGTGGCTCCGACCTATAGCTCTGTCTCACTGCTGCTCACCATGTGATCAGGAAGAAGCTACAAATCACCATTAACAGATTCACCTGTGTTTAGCCTGCAATGTGAGCACCAATTAGGACATTCCCTGCCTAGGTCACATGCCTTGCAAATTGCTGGGGTAAGCAATCTGAGTAAGTTTAAAACTCACCCCCACTCATCTGCTGTGGGCTGGGTTCTTCATCTCTGGCTGAAGCTGTGGACCTGCAAATGTTTCAGTTATGGAAATGGAGTGGTTGGGTCTCCTCATAGGGCCTGTCCCTGTGGGGAATACTGCATCTGGGGTATTTTCTCTGTGTTGACAGCAATCATCCTCAGAGAGATGCTGAATTCACTGTTCAGTTTCAGGAAATAACTCCACTGTTCACATGGGCAGGCCAGAGCCTGTCTCTGCCTGAATACAAGGATCAAGGTGGTGGTGTTTCTCTGCATCTTATTCTCCACTAAGACCCAGAAACTAGTTCCTCTGGTATATTTTCTCCAAGGTCCCCATTGTCAATGTCTAATTTCATGCCAAAGTCTGTGGTGGCAGGCAGTACTGTCAGTAGATTTTTTTTACTGTTTTCTTTCAGGTATGATTTAAGAAATGGTGCCTGCCTCTGGTCCATGGATGGTTCTGGGATTTAAGTGGCCACATGGGGCAGCTGCCTCAGCAGGAGAGCTCAAGTCACTTGTTCCATATTCCCATTCAGTTAGGCACTTACACATCCACTTGCTAACACTCTTGCATGCATATTCGTCCCTATGCACACTCCTTTATAAAAAGACTTACACACTCTGATCGACTTTGTCACCATCTTGACAAAAGCATTTAAAATAAGGGGATAAAGAACAAAATTTTATTGTTATAAAATGTGTTTTTGTTTTAAGTGAAGTGTTATGACAAAGGTCAAGAAGTTAAAAAAAGAAAAAAATTATAATAAGCTAAGGTGACTTTATCACTGAAGAAACAAATTTTATTTTTATAGATTTAGAATAGCCTAAATATACAGTGTTTATGGTCTATAGTGGTTTATAATAATGCCCTAAACTTTCACATTCACTCACAACTCATACACTGATTCAACCGGAGACACTTCTAGTCCTGAAGGCCCCATTCATGGTTAATATCCTATATAGGTGTGCCAGTTTATATACTTTATACCATATGTTTACTATATATTTTATATTTTTAGATATAGTTAGATTCACAAATGCTTCCTTTGTGTACAATTCTTTAGTATATTCAGTAAAGTAATATGCTGTACAGGTATGTAGCCTAGGAGCAAAAGGCTATTCCATTCAGGGTAGATGTGCATTAAGCTATATCACTTAGAATTGTTTGAGTATACACTATGATGTTCACACAAAGATGAACCCACCTAATAACACATTTTTCAGAAAGCATCTTCATTGCTCAGTGCTATATTACTGCATTTGTGAAGACTTTAACTCTTAGTGGTTTTCTCCATAGTAATAATAGCAAAGATATAAATATAACAATAAGGCAAATAAAACCTGACCTTCTTATCTGGGTGATATATACACTACCTCTCTGAAAACTACAAAAATTTCCCTAGTTAGGGTGAGGGTTAGGGTTAATATTATAAACACGTTTACAATATTAAAGACTCATAAGATACCACAGTGTGTATATATGATCTTCTAAAATAAGTGTTTTATTAGGATGATTAATAGTCATTAAAATGTATATTTTACAAAATGCATATTTGAAATGTGTATTGTATTTTTAAAAAATGCATATTAGATGGAACCACTTGAAACTGCCAATTGTGTTGGTCAAAACATTTGCATACCAGGCTTCATTTGCATACCAGGCTACTTACTTGTATGGTAGTTTTGCTATTTAAAGAAAAAGAAAAAAATGGTTTTTGCTTTTTTAAAAGAAAGAGTATACATGACAGTTTATTAGTTTGACTAGTGGATTATAATGTATCAAAACAAATTCTTACACTTTTATATAATATAACTAATAGAATATACTGAAGGTTGTTTCTTAGAGAAAAATATTCTGACCAATTTGATAATACTTAAATTAAAATATAGGCCAGATAGTCATAGAAAGTTGGTAAAGGCAGATAAATTATTAATGTTGCTGGAGGTAGCACATATCTAAACATAGAAAAATAGTTTTTGTTCCATGCTTAGTTTTTTAACATTTTGGTTAACTAATGTTAATTTAATATTTTAATTGCTGTTTAGGACATTTATAGTCAAATCATGAATCTTCAAATCCTAAATTCTCAAATGTATAATAAAAGGCAGAGTATGCCAAATGATTCTAAACATCTGAAATGTTAGAAAAAACAATATAATATTATCTGTATTTAATAATTTTTTTTTTTTTTTGAGTTGGAGTCTCACTCTGTCGCCCAGACTGGAGTACAGTGGCCGCTTCCGGCCACCGCAGCCTCGACCTGCTGGGCTCTGGCGATCCTTCCTCCTCAGCCTTCCGAGTAGCCGGAATTACAGGCATGCGCTACCATGCCCGGCTAATTTTTTGATTTATTGTAGAGATGAGGTCTCCCTGCCCCAGGCGGGTCTTGAACCCGCGGGCTAAGGCAATCCACTCACCTCAGCCTCCCAAAGGCGTGGTATTACAGGCTGAACCACCAAGCCCGGCAATAATTTTTTACATGTAAACACAGTGCAACAATTTGTTCACTTAAAGAATAAAAATGTTAAGAGATGTTTCTGAAAAGAGGCATTAGGCTCAAACTTATAGGAAAGGAGGAGAATACAAAATACATTCAAAAAACCTTCATATGGTGCTTGTTAGCTCAACTTTGTGAAAATACCAACATTTGTCTAGTTTTGGTCCACTAGCGTAGTTATTTCATATAATTTTGCTCCATATAAATAATGAGATATAGTTGTGATTAAGAGTAAGATTCAGATGCATTTTCAGGTTAGAAAAATATCTATTATTATATTTCCTATATAATATCTATTATTATCTAAAAATATCTATTATTATTATTATCTAAAAATATCTATTATTATACCTCATTAATGAGGTATAATAAATGAAATAACTGAGTCTCATGGCAGGAAACTAAGTTATAGTTTGTGTTCTTACACATAGTAGTTGTGTTATTTTGTATATTCATCCTACATTTCTGACTTTCAGGCTTTTCTTTTTAATCTATAAAAATTTTAATGGTAATTTGACAGAATAATGCATTTATCAATCTCTTATTCGGTAGAAACCTCTTGAAAAAAAAATATATATAGAGAGAGAGAGTTTTCTCTACCTCCCAGGAATTCTGATTTTTATCTTCTAGGAAAGCTAAACCTTTAAATTCCTAGTTTGGGGAAACCTTGTCACAGAAGTTTGTTAATATCTTTTGTATTCAACCGGAAAAAAATATACAGGTTATTAAGGCCTTGGAGGTCAATGTTTATAGAAGACTTCCTTGAGAATATATGTCCATTGAGAGGTATTAAAGTAGTCTTGCTGAGAACCTGGTTCACAACAAAGTTGATAAAGCTTAAGCTTCAGACCCCTCACTTGGAAATTTTTCTTTATTATACATTTTGTCTTGCCACATGACCACAGATGACCAAAAGAGTGACAATTTTGAGATCTAGGTAATTTTATTTTGGATTATATTTTGTTCTGGTTTAGTGGTGTGTGTGTGTGTGTGTGTGTGTGTGTGTGTGTGTGTGTGTGTGTGTGTGTGTGTTTTGCATTCACTTCCAATAGTTTGTTCTCAGTAGTTGGCCCAGTGTAAAAAATACTTTCCTATCCACTTCCCACTTGTGTCATGGACCATATACACAAAGAAAGAAGTCATGTGACAACATAAATGTGTCTGCTACTAAAATTGTTTTCCCAGTGATAAAAAAAAAAAAGACAAAGTTTAAAATTTTCATAAACATAGTCTACAGAAATGTTTTTCTACTTAACAGACATATTATCTTTTTTTTAAGTTGAAGACTTGGTTCTCCTACAAACTCAGTCAATAATGAGGTAATTTCTGCCAGTAATAAATAGCCACATCATACATTTTATTCTTTATTAATGGATTCACATAAGTGATTTTCTCAATGTTTTATCTCAAAGCTTTAAGCCTATAGCAATACTACAAATCATTAACATATTTTTGTGATATTGAATGTTTTATAAATTCCAACTATCACACAAAATTTTGATCATCATACATTTCTAGAAATTGGCAAAAAAATTGAAAGCAATATTTGAAAAAAAGACATTCATTTTTATAATCAGAAAGCTTATACATAGAGAAAAAACATTTGTTGATTTTGTGTGTATTTTAAGACATAAAATATATATCCTTACTTTTTTTGAGTAAGAAATATAGTTCAAAGGAACAGATAGATTTAAAAATAAGGTGAAATTTTGAGAGAAGAGGCAAAACAAAGTCACAAAATGGAATTCTCCAGAGATAGTACCTCTGCAGAAACATCAAATTGAACAACTATACATGTAAGAAAACATCTTTACAAGAACTAAAGAAATCAGGTGAAAGATCACAGTACCTGGTTTTATCACAATAACAAGAACAATGCATTGAAAAGGAATAAAAAGGAGAGTCTTGCATTGCCTATGGTACGAATTCCCTAACCCCTGGAAGCACAGCACAGAACAAAGCTGTATGCTTAGGGAGTAAAGAGTGATTGTGTGTGACTTTATGTTGGAACTTAGTCCTACCTCCACTACAGTACAATATAGCACCAGGCAAAACATCATGACTTTTGATACCAGGCCAGTGTCCATGGAGAGAGCATTTAGATATGCCCTAGGCCAGAAGGTACTGTGCTTCTCAAGTGGGAGAAACTTCAGTCTCAGGCTGCTTCACTACAGGCTGACTAAAGAGGCCTTGGGCCTTGAATAAATGTCAATGGTAACTGCAGTGGTAACTGGAGTTTTTGGGAAAACCCCTGTGCTGTGCAGGTCTGGGAGACTGTGGGCTTGGGGAGCAACCAAGTATGACTTCAACTATGTTGGCTATGGGAGTGCCCGTATCATGCCCTCCCCAACTTTAGACAGTGCAGTGCAGAGCAGAGAGATCCTTTTGCTTGGGGAAAGGAGAGGAAAAAGTGCAGAAAACTTTGCCTAAAAACCTAGTGCCAGCTCCACTATAGTAAAAAAACAGCAACGAGCAGAGCCCTGAGTCTTAGTGATTGGCAGGTAACCCTAAACAGTACTTCTAAACCCATTCCTGGCCAGAGAGAATCTGCTGCCCTAATGGGATGAACTGATGGACCCAAATCCTGGAGCCAGCATTGCCAATAGCTGACTAAAGTGACTCTGGACTCTGATTAAATATGAGTGGCAGTCACACAAGCAGCAGCTGCAGGCCTTGGGCTAGCTCCTGAGCTGCACTGGTCTGGACGTTATAGATTCTGGTTGTAAACCAGTATAGGACTGTTTGCCAGCTACAGTGGCCATGGGAATGCCTAAGTTACTCTTCCCTTAACTCAGGGCAGTGCAATGAGGAGATACACTCTTTAAGCCTGTAGGAATTGGAGAAACACTCTTTGATGTTCCCCAAGTCCTTTAAGGTTAAGGATCTAGGAGTCTTCAAGAGTGGCTGCATACTTAGGTTTAGGACACTCACTAGTGCTAACATTCTAGTGCTAGTTTCAGTGGTCTCAGGCTTAGGGAACTCAACAGTCATTCTCCTTTGAGCTCCTAGAAGGTCCTCTGAAGAAGAATAAGTATAATCAAGGCTGCCTATTAAGACTGGAATCCTAATTCTTCAATGCTCAGACATTGGTGAACATTCAAAGTATCCAGAACTTTCAGGACAACATGACCTCATGACACAGCCTGAATAGGATGCCAGTAACCTACCCCAGAGAGATGAAGATATGTGACAGTTCAGACAGAAAATTAAAAACAACTGTTTTTAGAAAGGTCAACAAACTTCAAGAAAACAAACACAAAAAATTCCCAAAATTTAAAGAGATTCAAATATTTTAAAAAATTCTGCAGCTAAAAATACAATAGACAAAAACTGAGAAAATATATTAGAGGGTCTCAGCAGCAGACTTAATAGAGCATAAGAAAGAATCAGTGTGCTTAAAAGCCAGCTACTTGAAAATACACAGCCAGAGAAGAAAAAATTTTAAAATAAAAAGGAATAAAGAAACCAACCAACACTGATGAGATCAATGGAATAGTATCAAAATAGAAAATACAAATCATTATCCTTAAAGTGGGAGTAGAGTAAGAAAAAAGGGTAGAAAAATTATCCAAAGAAATATTAACAGAAAACTTTCCCGAAACAGAAAAAAAGATTTAAATAAGGAAGATCAAACAGATTCAATGAAAATAAGACTACCTCCAAAGCATATAAGTAGTCAAGCTTCCAAAGGTCAAGGGCAAGGGGAGACTCTTAGAAACAGTAAGAAAATAGATGCAAATAACTATAAAGAAGCATTGATAACATCTGACAGCAGACCTCTCACTGGAAACTTGACAGACCATGAGAGAGTGAGACGACATAATGACATATTCAAAGTGCTGAAGAAAACAAACAAGCTTCCAACGAAGAATACTGTATAGAGCACATATAACCTTTAAACTTAAAGGAGAGACTTCTTCAGACAAACAAAAGATGAGGCAATTTATTACCACCTGACCTTTCTTACAAGAAATTCTAAAGGGAGTTCTCCAATATAAAGGAAAAGGACACTGATGTGAGGCAAAAAAAAAAAAAAAAAAAAAAAATCTAAAGGTATAAAGCTCACTAATAAAGGTAGGTAACGAAATTAAAATTACTCTAATATCTTAGTTGTGATGTTTAAACTACTGATATTATTAGTAGAAAGTCTAAAAAACCAAACTATTAAAAATAATAACTAAAACAATTTGTTAAGAGATAGTATAAAAAGATATAAACTGAAACACCCATAATATAGAGGAGGTTTGGAGTTAAAGTGTAGAGTTGCTTAGGTTTTTGTTTGCTTCCATTCTTTTATTTGCAATAAGTGAAACTGTTATCACTTTAAAATAGCTCATTATAAGATGCTTTCTTAAGACTGTTATAGTAACCATAAAGCAAAAACCTGTAGCAGATACACTAAAAATGCAAAAAGCAAGGAATTAAAACATACTTTTGAGGAGAATCACTTAGCCACAAAGGAAGAAAGAAAGATAATTGTGCAAAATAAAAAGAGATCAAGTAACAGAATAGAAGTAGTAAATTCTTACCTATGAGTAATAACCTTGACTTTAAATGGAACAAATTCTCAAAGTGAAGGACACAGGTTGTATGATTCAATAAAAAAAAAAAAAAAAATACAAGACCTAACTATACGCTGCCTGCAGGAAACTCATTTACCTATAAGTACAGGCATTGACTAAAAGTGAAGCAATTGAACAAAAATATTTTATATAAACAGAAACCAAAAAAAGCAGAAGCAGCTATACTTATATAAAACAGATTTTAAATAAAAAATATTAAAAGAAAAGGCCATTATATAATGATAAATGTGTCAAAACAGCAGAAGTTTTTACATTTGTAAACATATATGAACCCGGAACATCTAAATATGTAATGCAAATATAAACAGCTATAAAGGGAGAGATCAACTGCAGGACAATAGCAGTAGGCAACTTTAACACACCACTTTCAATAATACACATCATTCAGACAGAAATTAAAAAAACATCAAAACGGTTAACCGCACTCCAGAACAAATAGACTTAACATACATTTGCAGAACACTCCATTCAACAGATGCAGAATATATATTGTTCCAAAAGCATATAGAACATTTTTTAGAATAGCATGTTAGACCACAAAACAAGTCTTAACAAATTTAAAAAACGTAAAATATTATAAGGTATTTTTTCACCTCAATGCAATACATCTAGAAATAAATAACTGGAGAAATTTTGAAAACTGAAAACTTTAAACACATGAAAATTAAATTTCATCCTCATATCAACAGGCTGATAAAAATTTAAAGTAAAATAAAAATAAATATAAAAAAGATATTAAAAATTTCCTAGAGATTAATGAAAATAAAATCACAGCATATTAATACTCATTGAATATGTTAAAATCAGTCTTAAGAAGAAAATTTATAGCCATAAATACCAACACTAAAAAAATTGAACGAATTTTAAACAAATAACCTTTCAATACACCTTAAGGAACTAGAGAAACACGAACTATTTAAACTCAAAATAAAAACAAAAATTGATAAGAATCAGAGCAAAATAAGCTAAATAGAAACTTAAAGAAAAACAGTACAAAAGTTCAACAAAACAGAGAGCTGTTTTTGGGAAAGATAGACAAAATCAACAAATTATTAGCTAGACTAACAAAAGAGAGAAAGCTCAAATATATAAAATCAGAGCTGAAAATGGAGACCTTACAACTGATATCTGAGAAATACAATGGATCATAAGAAGTAACTGTGAACAACTATACTATAAAAAAAAAAACTATAAGAAATGAATAAAGTCTTGGATACATACAACTAACCAAGATTGAATTATAAAGAACTAGTAAAATATGAGGAGACCAGTAATGAGTAATGACATAGAAACAGTAATAGTATGACTTTTATCATACTATTACAATGGTGTTGCTCTTCAATCACCAATATTACATCTGCCAGATTTGAGGTCTGTACATGAGTATATGAGGAATAGATTTTCACATGCTCAAAACAATATAGAGTCATAACTCAGAAGATGAAAACATTTAATAAGAAATGCTCATGTTGGTATGTATTTAATCATAAAATAATTTCATAAAGAGCAGTGTCTTGTAGAAGATGAATGTGAACATATTTTCCAAGAAGAGCCATGCCTTAAAAGAAGAAAAAGCAGCTATTCATCATACTACAAGACTTCGAAATATAGCAAATGATCATGAAAGTCAGTCAACTCCTGTGGACTATCACGATGCAATTGCCCATAATCTATCCCTGCAACATATTATTTCATATGTTGCATATTCTTAGACGTTTCTTTCTTTTTTGAAGTTTTTATTCAAAATTTTTTTTTTTTTTGGAGTTGGAGTCTCACTCTGTCGCCCAGACTGGAGTGCAGTGGCCGCTCCCGGCCACCACAGCCTCGACCTGCCGGGCTCCGGCGATCCTTCCTCCTCAGCCTTCCGAATAGCCGGAATTACAGGCATGCGTTACCACGCCCGGCTGAGTTTTTGATTTATTGTAGAGATGAGGTCTCGCTGCCCAGGCGGGTCTCGAACCTGCGGGCTCAGGCAATCCACTCACCTCAGCCTCCCAAAGGCGCAGGATTACAGACTGAGCCACCGAGCCCGGCTCAAAATTTTAAATTTAAATTTTTAGCATTAATTTTTCAATTTGCTATGCGGCTTACTTTATAGTCACAACATTTCCAACAGTGGGGTTATAAAATTGTTAAGACTTTTGAAGAGTTCTAGCACATTATTTGCTTTTTTTTTTTTTGCAAATGTGACTCTATGTAAGGTCTTTACATGGAGTTTTGCATAAGCGCAAATGAAAAATGTTGAAACTTCCTCAGTAAACAAAGAAATGCCCTCTTTGTATATCTGTATTCATAAAAGATAAAATTTATAAAGATTTTATTTATTTGGGCTACTGGTGTTTTGGTGACTCAGTGGTGACCCATTATGGTCTTCGATAAAGCACATCAAAATACTTAGATTGTCCATCACTCTATTTCAGATGACTGCAGTTATAAAGCTGGGTGCACACTATTTCCAACCACAATGATATGCAGCTATACAGTTCACCTTTTAATCTATTCCTTTATAAGGCATCTGTTTATAACTATTATACTCATATGACTGTCATTAGTATATGGTAGTAGTTATATTTGCAAAAATATATATGGCATTATTGCCCACTTTATTGTGTAAAGTGACATGACATATGAAGTCTTTTGCTGCATTTTCATGTTCCTCAATAAGTTCTTTTAAAAAATACAAATAAGCCAGGCTCGGTGGCTCAGCCTGTAATCCTGCGCCTTTGGGAGGCTGAGGTGAGTGGATTGCCTGAGCCCGCGGGTTCGAGACCCACCTGGGCAGGCGAGACCTCATCTCTACAATAAATCCAAAAATTAGCCGGGCGTGGTAGCGCGTGCCTGTAATTCCGGCTACTCGGAAGGCTGAGGCGGAAGGATCGCCGGAGCCCGGCAGGTCGAGGCTGCGGTGGCCGGAGCGGCCACTGAACTCCAGTCTGGGCGACAGAGACTCCAACTCAAAAAAAAAAAAAAAAAAAATATATATATATATATATATGTACCTTTTAAATAATTCTGTCAAATTATTTTTTACAGGATTATAATATCAGGGTTTTGTTAATTTGAATTTTAACACTTGAGATTGTGGTATTTGGAACTATATCTTTTAGAATGATGATTGGCTCCCAGAAGGAAAATATCTGAAAACAATAAAGGTCATATATATGACAAAACCGTAGCTAACATCGTACTACGTGGAAAAAGTTAAAAGTTTTTTTTTTTTTTCTATAAGGAACAAGAGAAGGATGCCTAGTTTTCAACTTTTATTGAAAATTGTACCAGAATTTCTAGGCAGAGCAAATAAGTAAGATAAAGATAATTTTTTTTAAAGAGACGTCCAAATTACAAAGGAGGAAGTCAAATAGTCTCTGTTTGCAAATAACACTGAGACATATTTAAAACACCCTGAAGACACAACAGAAACATTGTTGGAACTAATAAGTGAATTTTGTAAATCTACAGAATAAAAATTAGCATACAAAAACTAATAGCACTTTTATATGCCAGTAGGGAACTATCTGAAAAAGAAATCAAGAAAGTAATTTCATTTATAATAGCTACAAAAATAATAAAATATCTATGAATAAACTTAACCTAAAAAGTGGAAGTTCTTTACAACGAAAACTATAAGACATTGATGAAGGAAAGAAGTTACAAATAAATGGAAAGGTATTCTGTTTATGGAATGAGAATTAATATTGTTAAAATATTTATAGTATTCCAAGTGATCTATAGATTAAATGCAGTTCTTATCAAAATATCAGTGACATTCTTCACAGAAAGAGAAAAAAAATCTTAACATTTATATGGAAATGCAAAAGACCTTGGATAAAAATGTGATCTTGAGGGGGGAAATGCACATATGTGCGTGCGCATACACACACATACACACACACACACACACACACACACACACACACACAAGCTGACTTCAAAATATACCAAAAAACTAAGTAACCAAAGCAGCATGGAAATGGTATCAAAACTCATACCTAAACCAATGAAACAGAAATAAATCCATGAATTTACAGTCAATTGATATTTTATAAAACTGCCAAAAGCACATATTGGGAAAAGGACAGTCTCTTCAATAAATGATTGAAAAGTTACATAGTCATGTGCAGAAGGATAAAACTCTACCTCTATCTGTAACCTTATGCAAAAACTGTCTCTAAATGGATTAAAGGCTTAAAATTCAAGACCAAAAAACAATGAAACTACTAGAAGAAAACTTAGGGGTAATGTTTATGAGATTAGGGGTGATGTTGATGAGATTGGACTTACTTAGGGGTAATGTTTCATGAAATTGGACTGGGCAAGGATTTAAAAAATACAACCTTAAAAGTGCAAGCAACAAAATAGAAAATAGACAAATTGAATTACACTTAGCTAAAAAGCTTCTGCTCAATGAAGAAAACAATAAAGTGTAGTGATAACCTACAGAATGAGATAACATATTTGAAAACTATGCATCTGACAAAGGGTTAATATATAAGAATTTCAATATATAAGAAATTCAAAAAACTCAATAGCAAAAACAAACAAGATAATCAAATGAATTGTAGACAAAAGACCTTAATCGACATTTCCTAAAAGGAGACATACAAATACATTACAGATATATGAAAAAATGCTCAATGTCACTAATCAGAAAAATTTAAATCAAAATCACGAGATAAAATTTAACTTGAAATCACAATGAGATATTATTTCTTCTCAGTTAAAATTGCTATTATCAGAAAGACAAAAAATAATAAATACTGGTGAGGATACAAAGAAAAGGAAACTGTTACACATTGTTGTTGAAAATGTAAATTCAAACAGTCATTAATAAGTTGTATGGAGTTTCCTCAAATGGAAGTGCTATATAATCTGGCAATTCCACTACCGGATATTTGTCTAAAGGAAATGAAATCAATTTATGGAAGAGATATATGCATCCCCCATGTTCATTACCACTTTATTCACAATGCCTAAAACATCGAATCAACCTAAATGTACATCAATAGATGAGTGGATATTAAAAAAATGTGATATGGGCAATTCCCTCGGGTCCCCTCCCACTGTGGGAGCTTTTCTGTCCTCTAAATAAATCCTGCTTTCTCAAAAAAAAGGTGATACACATACACAATGGTATACTATTCAGCCATAAAACAAAATGAAATTATGTCATTTGTAGCAACATGGATGAACATAGGAGACATCAAGCTAAGTGAAATAAATCAGGCATACGCAAAGTCTACATAATTTTATTTATACGTAAAATTGTTAAAAGTTGGTTTCACTGAAGTAGAGAGTAGTACAGTGATTACCAGAAGTTATGAAGGGTAGGGGGGAGAGGGAAATGAGGAGAGATTGGTCAATGTGTATAAAGTTACATTTAGAGAGGAACAATATTTTTGGTGTTCTATTATACACTAGAGTGACTATTGCAAATAACAATGTAGTGTATGTATATTTTAAAATAGTTAGAAGAGAAAAGATTTTGAATGTTATTACCATAAAGAAGTGATAAACATTTAAAGTAATAGCTATGGCAATTACCCCAATTTGATCATTTATACTATGTATGAATGCACTGAAACATCACATTGTCCCTCATAAATAGGTATGATTATTATATGTCAATTATAAATAAAAACTAAATCAAAAAGATTAAAAATAAATTTTAAAATGGAATGGGTCCTGGTTTCTGGTTTAGCATGAAAAATATTTAGAAGTGGCCACTCTATCTTAAAACAAATCCAAATTTGAATAAAATGCAAAATCAACAACTCTTCTTAGAGTCAACAGAAAAGTAAGGCCATAGAGCAAACTGTTACACCCTATATTGAAGAGACAATAATATACAGATAATTACAACTTACCAGATCTGAAACTCATGAGTAAAAATATTTATGGGAACCAGTGCTGGGATAGAAAAACTTCAAAAGTAGCTGACAAATTACTGTGGGTTCAGTGCAGACAAGTTTTTAAGTTAAAAACTCAGTCATGGAGAAGTGGCAGGAGCACACCTTTATGAGTTTAACCTCCATCGGCTCAAACAGCATTCTCACAGTGAGTACAAGAGAAAAATTCACTTCTGCTTCCAGTAGCAGAAGTGGAAAAGTAACTATTTAAAAATACCTCGGGGCATTTTGTTCTACTGAACAAGGGTGTCCCTGAGGAGAATCTATCTTACCAGAATTGAACTTATGGGAGTCTTATCAGAGCCTAATTATTGAGGGAAGCAAAATACACGACTCTAACTCTATCTAACCTTCCAAATGGGAAAAGGAAAATACCTAACTGTAGCCATCCTTTCCCATATAAGGTGGGAGAAGACTGAGAAACGTGTGTGAAGTTCACAGTGCAGGGCCACAGACTCACCGAAAGACAAATCTACTCATAGGACTACAGTACACTTTCCCTCTGTGGCACCTTGCCACCAGATTATTAAAGGCATATCTATTACAGTTCTTTTTGTGCAGTACATCAAATCCACCTTTAAAAAACTTCAAAGTATACAAATGCAAAAAAATTTATTAAACTATCTGAGGAGACTTAACAAGCATCAGAATCAGTTATCAATGGCAGAAATGTTGAAATTATTAAAACAAAAACTAAAAACAATGACTGAATATGTGCTAACAGCTTTAATAAAAAATAGGAAAATACATAATAACAGATGAACAACGCAAGCAGAGAAATTACAAAAAAAAATCTAAGGAAAAGAATTCCACAAGTAGAGAACAGTGGCTCATGCTTGTAATCCCAGCACTTTGGGAGGATTACCTGAGCCCAGAGGTTCAAGACCAGTCTGGACAAATTGGCAAGACCTCATCTCTGTTGCAGCTTTTTTGTTGGGTGACTTCTGTTACAGCTGCTTTTGTTCGGTGAGTACTGCTCTTTTAGTTCAGTGAGTACGAGCATGGTGATGAGAACCTGGAGTTCTAGCTACTTGGAAAGTTAAGACAGAAGGATCCTGAGCCGAGTGGTCAAGGCTGTGTTAGCTGTGAGCGTGCCACTGCCCTCAAGTCTGGGCGACCAAATGAAACTTTGACTCAAAAACAATAACAAAAAAAATTCCAGAGATCGAAAAGACTATGATAGAAATAAAGAAGGATTTTAATGGGTTCATCTGTAGACTGGGCATGACTAAGAAAAAAAACAACTGAGTTTGAGAATATGTCAATATGTCAATAAAAGTTTTCAAAACTAAAAAGTAGAGTGAAAAAGACAAAGAAATAGAACAGAATATCTAAGAAGTGAGAGACAACTACACAGGGTATAACATTTGAAATAGAATACCAAAAGAAGAAAACAAGAATGAAACAGAGGCAATATTTGAAGCAATAATGAATGAGGATTTTCCCAAAATTAGTATTAGATACCAAACTACAGATCCAGGAAGCTCAGAAGACACGAGGTGGGATAATAGCACAAAACAAACAAATAAACAAAATGGCTAAAGTAAAACTAAACCTAGGCATGTCAGTTCAAACTCCAGAGAATAAAAGATGAAGAGAAAATCTAGAAAGAAACCAAAAAATAAAACTGAAACAAATTATAATTTATATCTTTTATACACTAAAAAGTACAAAGATGAATATCTCAAAATCAGAAATGTAGATTTATGAAAAGCTGACAATATATACTGAAAATAGTTAAATGAAAAATATTAATATTCTTAACAGTATTATAAATTGGATGCGAAAGAAATGACTTCATAGGTAAAGGCATTGAAGAGAAGATTTGAGGATTAATGCCTACAGATTTAATTGACAAAAATTAGAGAGTAGCCAGTCATGGTGGCTTATGCCTGTAATCCCAATACTTTGGGAGGCCAAGGTGGGAGGATTGCTTGAGTTGAGAATTTGAGATCAGCCTAGGGAACATAGAAAAACCTGTGTCCAAAAAAACAAAAAAGAAAAAAACTGAGAATGAAGAAATTAGAACAAGAATCTAATTTTTTTTCATTTTTTGTAAGAGATATTGCAAATGATTGCATATAACTCTTTACTAAGTATTAGAAAATGTCAATTTAGAAAATAAGTTAATTTATTTATCCTGAACACATAAAAGTATGTTCAAGGTAAAAATGTTTAAAATAGAGGAAATTTTGTAGAAAATAACAAGGAGCAACTAAAACCTATTTCAAGGAAACAACAAAATGTGGGGAAGGGGAACCACAATATGCTAGTGTAGCTCTTTTTTTATTCCTCTCCAATTCATGTATACTCACTGACTCATGTTCAAAAGAAGTCACAGCACTGCGTGTATATTTTGTAACTTTTTCTCTCTGTCAGTACATTGTAAACCCTAAGTCTAACATGATTTGTATATATTGGGTTACATTCCTGGTTAGTTCTAAATCTTATGCAGTTATTGCTCATTTTTAAGTAAGCATTTAAATGTTCTAACATGTTTTCTATTTTTAAGAAACCCATTTATGCTTTTAAAAAGCACATTTATTGAATATATTAATAGGATTCATTTACATAGGTCAAAAAAATAACATTTAAAAAATATTTTCACCCATTACTGTTGGGAATAACAAGTTGGTGGTTTTCTTACTAGATTATCCAACAGTCACACTACTTAATAAAGGATTTGGAAATGTAGGTTCACCAAATACCTGTACATGTATGCTTAGAGCAGCTTTATTTATAATAGCAAAAAGTTGAAAGCAACCAAAATGTCCTTCAGTATGTGGACAAATAATCTGTAGTACATTCATACAATAAACTATGTCTCACTGCTAAAAACAAATGAGCTATTAAGCCACAAAAAGACATGGAGAAAACTTAAATGTGTACAATTACATGAAAAGAAAAAAGCCAAACTGAAAAGGTTACATAGTATATGATTCAACATATATGACATTCTGGGAAAAAAAATCTGGGGAGACTGTAAAAAGGTCAGTGATTGCCAAATATTAAGAAAGAAGGAGAGAAATATTCAGAGCAAAGAAGAATTTTAGGACATTACAACTACTCTATTATACTACAATGGTGGATATATGTCATTACACATTTGTCCAAATCCATAGGATGTACAATACCAAGAGTGAAGCCTAATGTAAACTGGATGATGATGATGGGAACTGTAACTTCATCAGTTGCAACAAATGTACCACTTTGGTAGTGGTAATGATAATGGGGAAGGCTATGCATATATGCAGTTGGGAGGTAATGGGATATCTGTGTATCTGCCTCTCAGTTTGGCTCTGAACCTAAAATTGCCTTAAAAAATAAGGTCTTAAACTATAATAAAAGGTCCTCTTTATTTTTTGTGTTAACTTATCCACATACCGACACAACTGTTATTAGCCTTTAAGCTATACATACACATTAAAATATGAAGAGTTTCTGAGTGTACCACTCCTGCAACTCTTACACAAATGACAGGAATATACATAATTCTGCTTCTTCCTTTTTATACTTAAAGTTACATCTCTTATAATTTGTATATATTTCTATCAGTAACCTTCTCATTCTGTTTTATAGATACATGAATCATTATTACATGAGTATATTATAATTTATTGAATCAATTCCTTCTTGGTAGATATTTAGGTTGCTTCCAATAATTACAATGGTAAAATGTTGCAATTAATAACCTTACATATTCACAATTTTAAGTGTACAGGATATATATTAATACCAAGAACTACATTTGGGCATCAAAATTACATACATTTTTAATTTCGGTAGGCATTGGCAAAGTGGCTTCCATAAGTATTTTACCAGCTAGTACTCTAAACAGCAATGTTTATAATATGCCAGACTCCTCAACACAACATCTGTGTGTTATCACATCTTTACTTTGTGACAAATTGGACAAAACCGCTTCCTTCTTGTGGCTTTAATTTGCATTTGATTATATATATATACACACACACAGATATATATATATATATATATATATATTAAGAATGCAGGATTTATTAAGAGAACAGAAAAGCTCCCAGATTGGGACGGGACACGAGGCAGTTGCCCTATTTTATAGGTTTAAAGGCTGTTTGTATTTATTTTTTGTGAACCCTGTGATTTTTTTATTCATTTTTTTTTCTCTTTGGTTGTTCATCTTTTGCATAGTAGTTTGTAGGATCCCATTACAAATTAAGAAAATGTATTTTTTTAATTATTATAATGATGTTGGGTACAATTCAGGGTTAGTTATACAAACATTGATTATGCGGGTACCTTTGTTGATGAGGTATACCACTCCCTATATACAGGCAACCAACAGACACATGAAAAAGTGATCAGCCTCACTCATCATCAGAGAAATGCAAATCAAAATCACATTGAGATACCATCTAACCCCAGTAAGAATAACCATGATGAATAAAACAAACAACAACAGATGCTGGCGAGGACGTGGAGAAAAAGGAACGCATCCACTGCTGGTGGGAATGCAAACTCGTGCAACCTCTTTGGAAGACAGTGTGGTGATTTCTGAAAGAACGAGAAATTGACCTTCCATATGACCCAGCAATTCTCCTCAAATCATTCTGCAAAAAAGATACCTGCACAGGTATGTTTATTGCAGCTTTATTCACAATGTTTTTGTAATGTGAATTATGATACTTTCTTTCACTTTGTCAAATTTCTTTTGACTTTGATAATGCTGTTCTAATTATGTGTTAGCCAGTACAAGATTTTCAATTTTAATGACAACAGTAAACATTTTTTTTTTTTTTAAGCAATGTTAGTGTGAATGACTTTTGTGTAAACCCAATAAATTTGATATTTGGTTTGGAGCTGAGAAATTATATTTTTTATCAGATTAAGAAATACTATTATATTAAGTTTTTTTTTCAAGTACGAATGTCAAATTTTGTCAACTAGTTTAACTTCTAGAGAGATTGTCGTATAATTTTCACATCCTAATCTTTTTGAAATGTTGTATGTCATCTCATGAAAATAACTTGAAAATTTTCATACATTTTGTGTACTGAAATTATCTTATTGCATTATGACTACCTTTTATTTAATGATCTTATAGCAATTCTTTGGAAATATCTAATCGCTATCTTTCTGGGTAAAATTGCTCCATCAAAATTGTATTTTACATGGAAATTTCTGTGTTTACTTAGTTTTTGTAAATTATATTTCCTAGAAATTTATTCATGTCATTCATAGTCTAAAGTATAGTTTGAAAGATGAAAACACAATCTTATATGACTATTTTGTAAGTAAAATTTTTGTGTTTGCTATTTTGTTTTTCTGAAATGTTCACATTTGTGTTTTCAAAGAGGTGACTTTGCTATAGTAATTTTTACATTGTTTCTTGTTTGCTTGCTTTTTTGCTATATTTTTTTCTTCCTTTTCTACTGCAAGACATAGCTGAGTCTCATGATCAGTTTTTGGTATAATTTGTTCATCTATTCCCTTCTTATTGGTCCAAGTATATTTTGTAATTGCTTTTCAAAAAGGATAGTAGAAAAATCTTGCATTCTCTCATGTTAGAAATTATTTTAACCTTTATATTTGAGAGACATATTGGTTGAATATGAATTTTTGGGTTACACTTCCCATTTTCTTACAGATCAGGCATGTCCAACTAACAGTCCATAGGCTACATGCAGTCCAGGACAGTTAGTAATGCCCCTCACAAAGCCTTTTAACATCATGTGATTTTTAGCATTTATTTTCTTTGTGACCCCATGTGTGAATTTCACAATCATGCCTTATTTATGTCATCACTTTTTGGCAGCACATACATTTGTGAGCAGCTATTTTCAATTATGAAGCGCAGGAAGAGCAGAATTTGAACAAACATTTGTGATGAACACCTTGAGAATTCACTAAGAATTATAATAATTTACTTTGAACCAAACATTGATAGATTAGCCTTACGGAAACAGGGTCAAATTTCCCATTAGTTTTATATTGTTCTCATTTTTCTAAGCTTTATAATAAAAAATATACAAAGGAAGTCTTAGTATGTAAATACACTATATTATATAATTATGGCAGCCCAAGACAATTCCTCTTTATGGGATGCAGCCCAGGGAAGCCAAAAGATTGTACACCCTTGTTGTCGATAATCCTCCATTGTCTTCTGATATGAAAATTTTAAATGAAGAAATATGAAATGATTTGGATATTTTTTCTCCCAAAAGTTATTTGATATTTTTATTACGCTACAAAGAAAACTCTGTTTAATCCTCAAACTCTAAGAACTTTGTGAGGATATAATAGAGTATAAAATATTCTGATTGAATTTGTCCTGTCATGTTATATCCACTCTTAATATGTATATTCAAGTTTTTTGTTAAGAAATTAGATAATTATATTATTGCACATAATTCTTTTCTTTCATTTCTTATTTTTTTCCAAGGAGTGGGGCTGGGAAATGTCATGACATAAATATTGAACATTTTTTGTCTGTTTCCCTTATTCATTATTTTTCTTTTTAATTTTACTTCTGTATTTTTCATCATTTTGTTAATATTTTGTATATTTTTTTCCATTTATCTCTGTCACATTATTTTACCTTGATACCATCATCTCTATTTTCCCATGGACCCTTTCTCTTTTATTTTTCTATCTGTAGGAAGGTGACTTTAATTTTTTTTCTATTTTTACCTTTGATATCCAGAGTTTTATCCCCTTACAACATTGCTCATTGATATTCTTTTAAACTTCAGGGAAAAATGTTGTTTTATAATTTTTTATCTGCTTTAGGTAAGAAATTTTCCTGGAAGAAATTTCATATTTTCATATTTTACTGCTTTTGCTCAATTTTTATTATAATATCTGTGCATAAATAATATTAAAGGTAGAATTGTTTTGAAAAGTTCCTCTAGGTGCTTGTAAAATCCTTATCCTGAAGATTAAATGGAATCTCTGATTTGTTTCTAACTAATGATATATGGCAAAGGTGAAAGGATTTAAAAAATATAATTAAGGTTCCAAGTCAGCCGATTTTGAGTCAATCAAAAGAAAAATAATCCTTACATGCCTTGATATAGTCAGGAAGACTTTAACAAAAAAGGTGGATGAATTCTTTTTGGAGAGAGCTGTTCTGTTGGCATTGAGAAGTAACTTGCAATGATATAAAAGAATCACATGTCTAGAACCTGCCTTCAGGAGCTCAGAACAACTTTCGATGTCAGCCGGTAATAGTACAGGGACCTGAGAACTATAGCAGCAGGTAATAAATTCTGCCAACACTTGAATGGTCTTGATAAAAGGCCCCAAGCCTCAGATGAAATTGCAACATCTGTACATACCTGATTTCAGACTTGTGATATATAACTAACCCAAGCCTATGTTCTTGACCCACTAAAACTGTGAGATAAATTTGCATAGTTGAGGATAAATTTATTATAGATGAATAGAAAACTAATATAAATGATTTGCTTGTTCTTGATATCTTACTTATTCTTTAATGTGCATTTTTTTCTGTACTATATTTCTAAGTTTTTTGGAGACCTTTTTGTTTTCGAGGTAACACAGAGATATACTGCCTGCTACAATATGGCTCACCTTCATCATCCCTTGTGAGTCTGGAATCCTCTGTTTCAATGAACAAAACTAGTTTCAGAAAACCTACTACCATATGGCATTTTTCTCCAAAGACAGCAGCCATTATCAATCAGTGTACATAACTTTTACAATTCTTGAGGTAGTCATTATTTCTTAGGATGTATAATATTAGTCAAGCTCTGAGAACTACCACTATTGAGCTCTATTGCCACTCTTCACCCTCACTTCTTTATTTTGTGCAGCTTTTCTTCTCATCTCTACCAATTATAATTCATTTGGAATGTCCTTATAGAATACCTCTTTCCTAAATTATCGCTAATTGGGAGTTATCAGGGATTTATCCCATTATTCTTTTTCTGATTTTGGGGTGATGACCAGAAGACAGGAAAGATGGTGACTTATGCATCTTAGGATGTTCACACTGTCAGTACAACCAGTAAAAAAGATTTATTAATATTGGTTTTGAGAGAAACATTTTGTCAGTGTACATTTTCACATATCAACTACATAGTATGAAATCACCTACTGGTCTAGGCTTAGTAGACTGTTGCATTTAAATAAACATAGTTTCAACAAAACTCAACAACTCATTGACACATATAAAACATATCCCCTGATGTCTCCCAGTTGAAAATATATAGCAATAGCTTTCTCATCTCATCCCTCTCCTTTCTTTCCATGCCTGTCTGCCACTCAGTAACTGTCTCTGCAAATATCTCTCCTCCAACTCCTCAATTCAGCCTACAATGAATTTTATTGTTTTCTGCTTCTTATTTGTATATTCTATTATTTGCTCCTTGTTATTTTTTCTCCTTTTATGGAATAACTCTAGCCTCTCTTGCATCTTCTACTATTTTGGACTGCACATTTTCTGGATTTTTTGCAAGTCCAGAAAAAGGAAAAGCAATGATAGAATTATCTATAATGATAAAGTGTGAGAAAGGAAAGACCTATGAATACCTGTTTGCTATTTTTTTATCCCATCAAACATTTTGGGTTTGAATAAAATAGTTTTCAGGTTTGTGATATATATCACACACACACACACACACACACACACACACACACACACACACGTATGTATGTATAATATGAAAATAACTTATTTTCTCAGTATCATCTTGTAGGTGTCTGTTTAACACAATTGTCCCTTTATTTTTCTCTTTGACTCTAGGTGTTTTCTTTTCTCTCGCTTTTCTATATTTGTTCCCTTTGCCTCCAACTTTCACCCTCATTTCCAGTTTCATAAGTAATTCCTCACACATCTTTTGGTTCCTCACCCTTTAACCTCACAGTGCAAAATTACTCTTACTCCCCTCCCAGAAAATTACTTTCTCTTTCATCTTGTACCTTTGGCATTCATTTCCTGTGGGGTTTCATCACAAACAGCAGCAGGTGATGTTAACTGCTTAAAAGCCACGAAGAAAAAAAAAAATCGTAAGCTTCAGTTTTCATAGCTGGTATACATACACTTAATATATAGGCAGTAAGTTGTTATCAATATGTTTGTATTAGTTTTCTAACAATAGTTTGCATTATTCAATATTAGTATATTAAAGAGAAGGTAAGCTAAAACACATTAATAATTTTATTTTGTACTATTCTCAGATACACTGGCAAGAATCAGAGGAGGCAGGGTGTAACTTTGACACAGACAATGTTTGTATCCAGCAGCATATTTCCAAGTACAGCTCAAAATTTCCACTCCATATTGATGTGCCTTTAAAAATTTTTCTTAGTCTTCAGAATACTTTTGACTGCTGAAGTAGTGTCCTAGCACTGCTGTTTTGAGTTTTTTATGGGCTATTAAGTTGAGTGCAAAAGTCATAAATTATCAGTTAAAGTTACTCAAATTATAGCTATCTGTGGTTTTTCGATAAAGGCCAAGAATGTGCTTTTAAAAACACACCCATTGCATGGAAAACGGCCAACCATGAAAATATGTCTACTATTCTACTCATTTAAAATGTTTTGAATAACTTATGTGTTCCTACCAAACACCTCTTCAACATGAAAAACTTCACTGAAGAAAATTTACTATGAATATTATCAATATTCTTATGACTGCCATTCAAAAGAACATGCTAAATGAAATAGGAAAGACGCTGCTTTATTTTTTGTTGTTGTTTTAAAATGATCTACAAAAGGCATTACAACAAAAGCACAGCTATGCTTTTAACATCACAAGATCATAAAACTTCAGTCTACCTGAGTTAAACTAATACAGCTGAGTCTCATTAATATGTTTACCCAGATTATTCAAACATCAAAGATGGAACATCTGTATTCAACATCAGATTTTATTTTACTTAAGAAATGAAAAGTATTCAGTTCTTCTTATATTTTAAGTTTAACAAATTTTCTGTATACTGAGGCTTTATAAATTATAACCAAATCTTTGTCAAGTTTGCAGAGAGTAGACAGGGGTGATAACAGCTTTTTTTTGCTAATTAGGATGAAAGGTAGTAGGATTATTTGTTATTTCCCTACACATATATTAAAAGGTTTCTAGAATAGTATGATATATCCTAAACAAATTTAAGTCAGAGAATATATGGAAAGGTTAAAGAAACTTTTTAATAGAATGTGATGTTATTGACTTGCTTTTAATAGTGGATAAAACAGTGCTCAGAACACAAAATTTGCCCCAATAATGATAGAAAACCATGATTATTCCAAATACAAAATTGTGACAGTTGTTTTCAAGGTTTAATTTTTTTAGCAGAGGGATGCTTTTCTTTTTTACAAAGAGAATATTGCACAAAGCACTAATCCTTGTTTTGGTTTGTGCTACTGTACTCATTTGTCAGTAAATTTGTGAAGTCACTTTATAATATTAAGTTATTAACAAATTAATAAAAAGAATAATGAGATGCTGTTTTGACTACTAAATTTCTGCATTTTTGTGTGGCTTGTTTGCTAATAATATCATTGTGATCCATCCAAACAGGTAGTTGCAAAGGTTAATTTATTTATTGTTCTTGATAAAATTTTACTTACACTTTCTTCTTAATTGTCAATAAAACTGATTCAGATGCTAAAAAGAAGTAACAAGCTGTATTTTTATTTATTTTAATTACTATTATTATTATTAGACTTCCTGCCTCCAAGACTGTAAGAAAATAAAATTTAATTGTTTTGGCCACGAAATTGTGATACTTTTTTTTACAACAACCCTAGGATTACACACACCATACAATATAGAAATTTGAATGATTGTAGGAATGTGTTCAAAATTTGTTGTGTTTTCTTACACAACAAAACAATTCTATAAATGGTTACTTTTACAAAATATTATTTAAGATGGTTGAATTTGAGAGGACATGATTATCTTATCTAAAATTAATGTAAAACCATCAAAAATTATAATTCTGATTGTTTTGTTTATTTTTTATTATAGATTATGTGTGGTATAAGCCAAGATTAGCTACATAAGCAGACTGTGGTACAGGTGAAATCTGAACTTCCAACTGACCCTCACTTCCCCTGGGTTAGGACCAGGTGCCCTTTGTGAAGGGATTTATTTTTATTTTTAAAATTTTACTCCCGAAATCTCTACAAATTATTCATATTTGTTCTTGGAGTTTAGCATAGAATAAAGTTATAAATCATTTTCTAAGTCAGTTTATATTTTAATTTATATAGGAAAATACTTTTAAATGTGTATCCTGTCAAATGTGAGTTAGTCAAGCATATGGCATAATTTTTTTTACAGAAAATCTAGTTGTTAATACTGCTGAATACTGACTCCTTACATACAAATAGTCAAATATATTTTGTTTCAGGAGTCAAATTCAAAGTTAATATTGCTATATTTGTAAGCATATGCCATTTATATTCACTAAATGTTGCTAAAGTTTCACTCATTAAAAACATGTTATATATCTTAAGGATTTATCTATGTTATTGAGAGATACATGTCTAGTTAATAAAAATTATCACTCTGTTAATATTCAGACAGAAGTATATCTATTTTTATTTGTCTGTCTGTCCAACTAGTACCATTTGAAATATTCAGAATAGCTCCTGCTCTTGAGATAGACATTTTAACATTAAAAAAATATTTTTGTACCAGATGTTCATATAATTTTAAATTAAAAAGTTTGAAAATTTATACATACCCTCATATCATTAACCATACATATAACTATTTTATGGGAAGACTATTTTCCTGGATAGTTAATTTCAGTTGTGTTACTTATAGCAACTGCATGGAAACATTTTTTAAAACAATGAACTTTGTTTTTTGTCATTGCCTTCATACTTTGTTTATAGGTCACATTTGTCCTGTTATTAATTTGTCCTCATAACAATGAAATATAGTTAGCACATAGTCAACATTTACTAAATGCTTACTTAGGAATATTGAAAATGAAGAAATTAAACATTTTAAGCACATCATTAAAATGTATATATTTTGTTTTTTATATATTAAGTACCTTTACAAAATGCTGTATCGTCTTCATATTTGCTTGTGTCATAACAACAGCAACATACACATTAAAACATAGGAAAATTCAAAGGTGTAACATAAGCTAAATCTTCAAATTCTACATTAAAATAAGCAAACATCTATTAAAGAACGTTGTACAAATATTATCTGATTATAGTACATGGAAAAATGCAAGTATAGTTATCAAATACAATGATGTAAGTATACTGTACTTGATATATTTTTTCCAACAAATGTATGCTGTTTTTCCCTCTGATACAGATTAATTCACTTTGAGCACTTTATTTTCAAGTTCAAATTTAGTTGTTAAATTATAATTAAAACTATCTCTGTAAAATTTCTAAGAAAATTATTTTTCATGTATTTTATGTTATTTCAGAATAACATTAAAATTTTACCAGTGCTGTATAAATTACTTCAGAAAATTCTACTTTGAATTGTTATAATATATAAATACTAAGAGTTAATAATTAGAATTGTCCTTTTGTTGAAGTCTTGTCTCCATTTTTTAGTTGATTTTGTAAATGGTGTGAGAAAAGAAATATTGCCTCATACCTGCTAGAATGGCAATGATAAAAATTTATGTTTTGGTGACAATGTATAGAAAAGGGAATCCTTGCACCCTGTTAGTGGACATACAAATTAGTACAGCCATTATGGAAAACAATATGGAAGTTCCTCAAAAAACTAAAATAAAATTACCATATGATCCAGCAATTCAACTTCTGAGTATACTTTCAAAGGAATTACAATTGACATGTAAAAAGGAATCTGCACTCTCCTGTTCATTGCAGCATTATTCAAATAGTCAAAATTTGGAATAAGCCTAAGTGTTCATCAACAGATGAATGGATAAAGAAAATACACCACTACACACACACACACACACACACACACACACACACACACACACACACACACACACTCACACACTCATATACAGCACTGGTACTCTTTATCTTAAAAAAAAGACATTCTGTCATTTGCAACAATATGGATGAACTTAGAGGACTATATGCTTAGTGACATTGGTTGGTACAGAAAGAAAAAACTGCATAACTTCACTTATTTTTAGAATCTGAAAAAATGTCAAACTCATAGAAGTATAGAGTAGAACAGTAGTTACCCAGAGGAAGGGGAAAGGGTCATGAGGAAAGAGATGACATTGATCAGAGTATAAAGTTTCAATTAGGTGAGAAGAATAAGTTTTAGTGATCAGTACATTTAAAAATGTTAAACAAGTAGATTAATGTTCTCATAAAAATTTGGTAAGTATGTAAAGTGATGGATATGTTAATTAGCTTGATTTAACCATTCTACAATGCATACATACATCAAAACATAACATTTTACCTTATACATACATGCAATTCTTATTTGTCAGTTTAAAATAAAAAAGAAAGAATCACTGTCTTGTGCTTTTTTGTTTTAGTTTGGGTCTTTGAATTACCTCATGTTAAGTGCTTGGGGCAAGTTGCTTTACTTTTATATCTCTTTACCAGTTTGGTAAATGTTAGTCATTTGGTATTGATTACAATGATCTTTTGCTTTTTCTTAAACCTAGTAATTCATTATACAAGTTTCAAATAGTCTCCTAAAGTTTTCTAGTAATGACCAATTACTCTTTTTTAGTTTTAAAGGTATTTTACCACAATGAAAGAAAATAGTAACATTTACTGAATATGTAACTCCAGCAAAATGACTGCAATACATGATAAAAATAACCATGAAGCAATTTATCACATCTCGAACTTCATTTGTGAACAATACTCAGAGGAAAATATCCATTAAGTAGTCACCCTTAAACTTTGTTCTCATTTAATTGAGCCAAAAATATGGACTATAGATTTTTAAAAATTAAATTATATTTTTACTGAAATTTGACTCAGACTTTTGGGGAATGCCAAGAACACCCCTGTGGAAATACAGACCACTGGAAAACCATCCATTTCACTACTGAAGCAGCAGCGTTCTATTGGATGAAGACAATTGTCCAAGAACTGACCAAGCTCTAATTTCAAATAATTAGAACAATTGGCATTTACAGGGCATTGTGAGATATTCTCTTACTTCCATCATCTATTTTTAATTAAATATAATTTTTCTATTAGACGATGAGGAAAGAGATTCAAAGATGTTAGGTCATTGCCTGAAATCACAAAGTTAACTAGCAGCAAACTCAGGAGTTTTATCTGGGTTTTCTGACCCCATGTTATGTTCTTTGTTCCTTTTTCTTTGCATTTATGAGAAATGTTTATTTTAATGAAATAAAACACATGTATTATATAATTTTTAAATATTACAGATATAATAAAGTTAGAATTGTATACTTAGATTTGTAATTAATAAATATTATTTTAACATGTGATATTATTACACAGTAATTTATAGTGCACTTCTTAACTGAGCCGTGTATCTTGGATAATGTTTTAAATGGTTTGTTTTAAACAATTTAAAAATGTCAGCATTCACAACTGCTTCAGATTTTTTATACTTGCTCTCAAGTAATGTTACCTAGAGAAAGAAAACTAACATTTATTGTTCATTCTGAAATCTATGGCATTTTAAATTTTACTAAAAATACTATCTTTGTTGGAAAGAAATTATAAACATCTGTGGTATCTGAAATATAATTAAAATTCACATATAAATTGGCTATGTAAATAATTTTTAAATGTAAAATTGATAACACAACTTGGTGGGAAGAATATTTCCTCAACAGTATAAAAGCATGTAACATATTTTATCAGTGATATACATACTATTGAATATTTTACATATTTAACAAAATAGATTAAAATCCAAGATTTTAGAAATATTTTAAGCATCCTCAATATTTTCATTAGGAACATAACTGAAGTATATAACCTAAAACACATTACAGGCCACATTGTAGGTTTCAATAAGTGGGAATACTTAGCTAAGGACATGGAGTAACATATAAGAGAATGTTTTTCACAGTTATATTAATTAAATGATTTCATTTGAAACATTTTCTATGGTGAATGAGAGTATTTAAATAGTGAAGAGGAGAGCTTTAGCAGCAGAAAAATATAGTGGGAACAAAAGATTTTACTCTTTTTTCGATTAATTTTTTCACTTTTGTATGGCCTTTTTCTTGTCATCTGTGAAATGCTAACATCAAATAAGCTTTTTCAAATTAAATACACATTAAAGATTTGTTTTATTATTAAATAATAAATGCATAAAAGAACATGTTAGCAAAAAGATTGTCATTTATATTGGTGCTTCAGTTATCTCTTGTGGCCTTGCAAACCTCCCAAAACTTATACTTTAAACACCATTATCCATTTGCTCACAATTTTGCAATCTATCAGTTTATTCTTGGCTTCTGCTTTATGTGGTTTTGGTTGCAGCAACTCTAATAGTTCTGGATGAGTTGCTTAGGGCTTCATTCATATATTTGACATCTCATGTAAGGTGACCTTACTATAATGGCTAGGTAGTTTGACCTCTCTTTCTTCCTTCTTAGTCTCTCATTCTTCAGACATTTTTCTCCCCACTTGTGTCTCACCAGCAAGGTAACTGAGCTTCTTCACAGGGCAGCTGATGTTAAAAAAAAAGAATATATATAAACTAGAATGTTATGTAGGTCAAGAGCTAGAACTGGCAAAATAACACTTCTAGCATATTCTACTGGTATTGGTTAAAGCAATCAAAGATTGCCAAATCCAAAGGCAGTGGAAATATATTCTTCTTCTTTGTGGAAAGAGCAACACATGCATACAGAAATGGGAGAAATTTGTGGCAGCCATCTTTGCAAAGGATCCATCACAATTAATTAAGTAGTAGGTTCATATACTTATTCTGTGAATTGTTAGTTAGACTTGGGTAAATTTCTCAACCTCTCTAAGCTTCAGAGTTCCCAACTGCAAAATTGTTTCTAACTACAATGTTGTTTTAAGAATTAAATAATATTGTGTATATACATCAAAACTTTTACTGGGTACATTGTACATTTCAATAAATGAGATTATTATAGAAACAAAATATGTAATTCGCATGAATCTCCAAACCATTTTAACATAATGTAGATTTATAGCAGTCGATTATTTCAAAGAACTGTTTAGGCAAGTAAAATTTATTTAAAAAGTTTTCATTTTTGCCCTGATGGGTCTGTTTACATAATAGATTTCGTCTACATGTTATGTGATATCAAGAAGAATAGGGTAGAAAATTGCAGCATGGAATTGGCAAAGACATATCTGCTTAAAAGTACTTGTGTATGTATTGCTTGACCAGCATAATTGCTGAATATTAAATTCAGCCACAAAACCCTTTTAGTTGGATAACTATAAATATAAGAATTAAGACTTTATTTTAAGATGTTCCGACACTATTGTGAAATTGCACATTCAAGATTATACTAATGCTTTTCCACAAACCAACTGCTTAATAAATGAATCTATGTAAGGGATATGACATTTTTCTTCTTATTAGATAAACATTTCATCAGATGTCTGAGGTCCAATAAAATCACTGCAGAAAAATAATCTATTAAAATGTAAAATTGTATTTTAATCTTAAGATTTTCTACTGTTCCCCACCCTAACACCCCACTCAAGAGGCCAGACCTTTGTTTTTCTTTGCCTCAAGGAAAACTAGATTGAAAGCAAAAGCTGCATAAAAGCAATCTCTATTTCTGGGTATTAAAAGCCACCTTTATTGAGAAATTTATGCTATGGGCCTTGAGTGGAAGGAGAGAGAAGAAAAAAATAGAGTAAGGAAAAAGAGAGGAAAATTTTATCCAGAAAATAGGAAGCAGATGATATTTTTGGTTCCCTTCCTATTTGCCCTAAACCCAAGGAACTAAGTAGAGACAAGAGAGCTCAATTCTTTCTTTGTGTAGATTCACATTTTTAGAACATTTTTGTTAGGCTCAACTACACTGTGTGCATGGGCAAGAGATACCGAGTTCTCTTTAAATTAGAACTCACTATGAAAGAAAGCGATTGCTTTGGTGACTTGAGTACAAATTCAGGACTTAGATGGTATTAAGAAAATTCTGATTATGGCTGAGGTTTGAAGCACCCTCTGAAGAAAGGGATGTGTGCTTGGGTAGTAACAGGTGTGTGTGTGAATGTGGACTGAAGGATGAGGCCTTCTGTGTACAACGTCTTTTTAGCTTGATCAGGGAAATGTTCCAATGGAATTTCTGTAGCAATAAACAACATCATTTAGGATAGTGTCAATGAATTCTCAGCAGCTAGGCTAAATGTCTGATCAGAATCAGTTCTCTCTCAATGGCACCATTAACTTTTTGATATGTTTAGCAAAAGTATATGAAGAACAGAGCATGAAATAACTAGACAATGCTGAGATAGGCAGATGGATCTCAAAAATTATACAGAGCATATCAGCTAGCTATGATATAATAAGGTGAAATTAAAATAAAAATATATAAACTTAAAAGTGTTGCCACACAAGGTGTGCAAATTAATTTTCACAGTCTTGTTGATATGTACTCATTTTTAATTTTATTTTAAAGTTAAGACACAGTATTCAAGAAGTTCATTCACTACCTCAGTGGAACAAATAATTAACAAATTTTAAATCTGAATCTGGATTTTAAAAGCACCATGACCTAGGATCTATAAGGAACTCAAATGCGCCAAAAAGAAAAAAACAAACAGCCCCATTAAAAAGTGGGCAAAAGACATGAATAGACACTTCTCAAAAGAAGATATACAGGCAGCCAACAGACACATGAAAATGTGCTCAGTCTCACTAATCATCAGAGAAATGCAAATCAAAACTACTTTGAGATACCACCTAATCCCAGTAATAATAGTCATCATTAATAAAACAAACAAGAACAGATGCTGGCGAGGATGCAGAGAAAAAGGAACACTTCTCCACTGCTGGTGGAATGCAAACTAGTGCAACCTCTTTGGAAGACACTGTGGCGATTTCTGAAAGAACTAGAAGTTGACTTTCCATATGACCGAACAATCCCCCTATTGGGAATATACCCAGAGGAACTCAAATCATTCTACCAAAAAGATACCTGCACTCAAATGTTTATTGCAGCTCTGTTCACAACAGCAAACATATGGCAACCATACTGCCCACTGAAGCTGGACTGGATAAAAAAATGTGGTACATATACACGATGAAATATTATGAAGCCATAAAGAAGGACAAACATATGGACTTTCCAGCAATTTGGATGGACTTAGAGTCTATCATACTCGGGGATCTATCACAGAAACAAAGAACAGAGTGCCATCTGCTCTCACTCATATGCGGACCTTGAACACCTATAATACTATAAGAAAGGGATTGACAATAGTAGGACACTGCCAGGGGAGGGAGAAACACATCTCATCAACAAGGGTACCTGCATAATGAACATTTGTATACATAACCCTGAATTGTACCCCACATCTTTAAAATTAAAAATGAGAGAAAAAAATCACATCAAGTTGAGATAATGGGATGAACTAGATTTCAACTTGCTGTAATAAACTCTGTACAAAATAAATTAATTCTACCTGAAAAAAATAAAATAAAAACCGGGCTCTGTGGCTCAGCCTGTAATCCCGCGCCTTTGGGAGGCTGAGGTGAGTGGATTGCCTGAGCCCACGGGTTCGAGACCCGCCTGGGCAGCGAGACCTCACCTATACAATAAATCAAAATATCAGCCGGGCGTGGTAGCGCGTGCCTGTAATTCCGGCTACTCGGAAGGCTGAGGCGGAAGGATCGCTGAAGCCCAGCAGGCGAGGTTGCGGTGGCCGGGAGCAGCCACTGCACTCCAGTCTGGTGACAGAGTGAGACTCCAACTCAAAAAAAATATATAAAAATAAAAATAAAAGCACCATGATCTATCCATTTAGCAATTTCATAACATTTTAAAAATATAATATCTCATAATGACTAGACTTGAAAAGATTATTCATATTATATGCATTTCAAAATTAAAGTATTATTGATAATGTCTAGAATACATAAAAGTGTATTTGGGTGTGAATATGCAATAAGAAGGCAAACTTTTCCTATTGGATTCAGTTTTTCATCTTAGGCAGTGGCACAGTAGGCATTCAATAAGTTTTTGAGTTGTTATTAATACGTGTGCAATTTTGTATTATATATACATGTATACTCTTCTAATAGACATGGAAAATATGCAAATGTTTAGCAATGCTAATATCTAGATTATAGATTCGTGGAAATTTATTGTTTTAATTTTAATTTTGCTTACTTTCTTCAATTGGCCTATATTTTTCATCAGAATACAATGCATATTTCAAAATGCAAATTCAATTACAAATCTAACTTACAATAAACATTATTTTTTAGATAAACACAATAAAACGTAAACAATAGGTATGCAAATAAAATATCTGTGCACTGTCACTTTAATGACTGATTCAAACATGTTTAATGCTAGAGTAACTTACACTGACTATGAAATTCAACATATCTAACGTAAAATATCTATTTGATATTATTCTTAGTTAAATGATATTAGTCAAGTTATTCAACTTATCTGAGAAAGATTCTTCACCCGTAAAAAAGGAACATTAATGATGACCGTAAAGGATTTGTGAGAGAATTATAGCTGTTTTTAAAAGACTTTCACATTGTTTAGCATAAAGAATACACTCAGTAAATGTTGCCTAGTATTATTTAGAACAAAGAGTTAAGTTTTTATAAAAGTCAGATAATGTGTATGTATATATTTACTATAACATATACAGGTCTGAAGGCCTTCATGGAACATCCCCAGTCTTGAACTAAAGAGGATTTTTTAAATGTCTTTAAGTGTTATTTAAACAACCAATTTTGTTTTTATTATTTTTATTTTAGTTTTGAGGATACATGTGTCTATTTCTTACATAGGTATATCGTGTAATGGTGGGATTGGAATTCCAGTGTGCCCATAACTCAAATACTGAACATTGCACCCAATAGGTAATTTTCAACACTCACCCCAGCCCCCCATCCTTCTCTCTTTTGGAGTCCCCAGTCAAGCACTGGTGGACACTTAGGTTGGTTCCATAACTTTGTTACTGTGAATACCGCTGTGATAAACATACAAGTGCAGTTGTCAGTTTTATATGATTTCTTTTTCTTTAGGTAGATACATAATAGTGGGATTGCTGGGTCAAATGATAGCTCTATTTTTACTTCTTTGAGATAACTCCATACTGTTTTTTATAGTGATCGAATTATTTTACATTCCCACCAACAATATATGTTTCCTTTTTTTCTGCATCACCATAAAATCTGTTATTTTCTTATTTACTTTGTAAGTATTGAAGCATATGCTGATTTTGAATGTGTGCTACTACTGATTGACTTCTCCATCAACTGAGGAATTTGAAAAAACTGCAGAGTTGAGGTTATGCTACATATTGTGAGATACAACCCCTTTTAAAATGTATATTACAAATCAAAAGTCAGAAATGAACATTTATAAGAAGACATGGTCTGCTTACATCATTGCAGATGGAAATAAATGTCTATTTCAATAATTAAAGAGTCAAGTAGCTACACATGTTTATTTAAATGTTTCGTGCATTTATCTGTGTTATGATTTAAATATGTTCATGTGGTGAAATGCTTTATATAACAAGAACTCAGTTAATTGAATCTGACATTTCACATTCCTATGTATGTAATGCATTGACTTCAACTATGTGATTAATAAAATGTATCCAGGATTTGCTCTATTTCCTTTTTTTTCTTTTCAAGGCAGAAAAGGAAATTAAATACCTCAAAATCTTTTTACTTTTGTGATTTTGTAACTATTGCTTTAGAAAAGAGTTACTTTTACTTTTTTCTTTTAAGTTTAACCTTCGTTACTGAATGATGCATATCAATTGCAGCTCACATATCTATTAAGGACTAAAATAATGTGTTACAAATTAACCAAAGGCATATGAAACATAACGATTCTGGTAGTTATAAGTCAAAAGTTGCAAAATTCTGACTTTGAACTTACAAGATTTCAGGTACAATTGTACCCTAATTGTAGGAGTGTGTTGCTCTTTTATTTCAAGCTTCAGGACTAATGAGAGATAATTATACCATAAAAAGACATTCTGAAAAAAAAAAGAAGACATTTCCTGTGAATAATATTACTAGATTCTGAAAATACAATATGCTTCTTATCCAGAGCTATATGCTCAGGTCCTTGAATATTTAAATTAATAGAATGTTAAAGTAGTCACCTGTTCTTTATATATGTTTCAATATACATAAAGGCTACTTTAGAGTGAAGAGTGGTGTCTTGAATGAAAAATAAGATATAAGTAAGCTCATTTGACAGATAATTTAGAGTTGATGAACTTCAATTGACTAAGAAACAAAAAAATCACAAGAGGAACAACAATGAACAACAATTAAATATAGTCAATCATATTAAAGGACATAGAAACAGAAAACACTAAATCTCTAGTCTATTCTGAATAGATGGGTCAATAAAAAGTACATTCTCTAGACGTAGTGTGCCATTATTAACATCAAAAGTGATCCTGGGTTTCAGAAAACTAATTCCTGCTGAGAACAGTTTTATTAATTGTGGTTTGTAGAATGAACGAAGAAAAAAAATCATTTCCAATGAACAGACACTACATAAGATTTCAAATGGGCCAAGCTTAGCTAACCATCTTTGCAAGGAGATGTATTCCCTCCTCCTGCACTTCCTTTTATAGAATACCCTCCATCATCCTACTCTTCATCCTTCCACAGCTCAGGGTCCTGTTAAAGCTTCACTGATTCTGTGATGTTTTTCTCAATGATACTAATGTTTGCCCATCTATTCTGGGACTTTTGTAACATATATTACATATGTGAAACCTGGCAGAGTTGGTACTCTTTAAATATCATCCTTAAGTAAAACTGAATAAACATGTTTTGGGGATACAGCGATAAAATTATATTTTGCAAGAGTGCTTTAAGTGACCTTGCTCAAAAACTTGGATGACTTCTTATGTGCTTCATGTATGGTTCACTGAAAAGGACCTAATATCACTTTTGAAGTTTTCTGCCAAAAATGTGTGAACTGAATCTAATGAGAAAACATCAGACAGACCCAAATTGAGGGGCATTCTAGAAAATAAATGGCCTTTAATTTTCAAAAGGTCATTAAAAAATAGAAGATACAAATAGAAAAACTGAGAAACTCAGATTAAAGAAGATTAAAGAGACATGACAACTAAATGCATCATGTAACTGGATATGAGCATCAACCAGGCAATTTTTTAAATAGTAAAAGCAATAATGGCATTTGAATAAAAGTGTATCTCTTAGACAATAGTATTATATCAATATTATTTTTCTTGATTTTAATAATTATATTGTAGTTCTGTAATAGAATATCATAGTTTTTATAAAAACATTTTGATGTATTTAAGGGTAAAGGGTCATAATGTATGCTTAGAAAGAGCTTAGAAAACATATATCTCAAATAGTTCAGGAAAACAAAGTATCTGGATAGAGTGGGGAGTGGAGAGAGAGAAAACAAGTGTGGTAAAAATTTAACATTGGGTAAAGAGCATATGGGAATACTGTAAATTAGTTTTAAAATTTCTTTTAAGCCTAAAATAAATACTGATAAACACAAACTAAATTTCTTATTTCTCTTTCCTAGTTATCACAAGGGACAAACAAATAAGTTACCCCTCTTAAACTAACCTGACAACTCAAATGTCCCTGCTTAACCTAAAAACATTCATAGCCAAATTCATCAATAAAGACAAGATGGAAACTAGTTGATTTCACACGAGTAGGGCAGAAATGTAAGTGGGTAAGAGAAATCTCCAGATTTTTGGAAGATAAACCATAAATCGTGGGTATCTGCCCATTTACCATGGGTTCATATTGAATTAGGTAGAGCATTCATTGTTCTATTTACTCAGAGATACTGAGTATACGCTGGGCTCTGTATATGCATTTGTAATGCTGTGCATTTGTGTTTGTAATGTTGTGCATTTGTGTTTGTAAATATGGTATAATTTCATCTTTGTCCTCAAGTAGCTCAATCAAGGGTTATCGCACAAAGCACAACATTACTGCCTAGTGACTGCCATTGTGTCAAGGCACAAGTCAGATATCTTCTGGGGACCTACATTTTACATAGTTTCTTAATTGTTTAACAAAATACCTTAATGGTATCTATATTTTGTTCTTAATCTAAACCCCTGTAAAACCAGCTCTATGCAATCAAATTTATTTTGTTGCATTTAGGTAAGGTTTATTACATATTTGTGATATATATGGGGAGAATAAGTATATGTTTTTCTAGAATACTGAAGTATAAAAAATGGAAACAATAAGCCCTGTAAATCAAAATGTGATCTTTGAATTCCAAAAGTAGCTTAGTAGACATTGCCCTGTATTTTTTCTAAGCCTGAAGTAACACAGACAAAATGCTGGTATAGGAAATTGAGAGAATTATAACTTAACAGCAATTCAGAAATCATATTGCATTTCTAAGAAAAAACAAAATATCAACCTAATGTGTATCAAGATACATAATTTTACTAATGTATATTTTGCCTAAAGTAAGGTTTACTTTTGTTAGGTTCAGTAGATATACTTTGATACTGACTAGTTTTTTTAACAAGTACAACTTTAGATTTAATGCTTGTTTACAATGAATTATGTATTTCTATATTTTCTAAAATATGTAAGAAAACTTCATTCAACCATAGAAACCTGTCAGAGCCTCATGAAATTCTACTGAAGATTGGTTTCATATTGATTAGCTTTGTCTTTTTACACAGATATATTTTAAACCATGTTTCATGTAATCATTTTAATTATCAAAGATAACATCATTAATTTCATTTCAAGTTGCTTATTTTAGTCATAATCCATATTTATATTTATTTACACCCCAGTCTTTCTTGATGAAATGTGAAGCCCAAACAAAATGCTAGTAAAACTCACTTTAGAGTCTCTGCTCTCATTTAAGAAAGACAGTTTTTAAAACATTGTCTATTAGAACCTTTAAAATGATTCTAAAGCACAAATCTACAGTGGAACATATTCAGAAGTGCAAGATCTTCAAACATAACCTTAATACAAACTATTATTGATTTTCATTTGAACAATACATATCATCTGGCTTCATAAAGCATATGTTACAATAGTTGTTTGCTTTTAAGCAGACATGTGTATACCTGCTACCTACCTTCTGAGTAAAGTTTTCAATTTCAGGAGATCACAAAGGTTAAGAATATTCAAATATTTTGTCAAAAAATCATTTAAGAAATACTTTTAACAGGCCCATTTATTGTACACAGGATGCAACAGTGAATAAAACAAACATCTCTATTACCATAAAACATACATCCTCATGAGAGAACACACAATAAACCAATTAAAGACACATGTATACATTAGATGATAATATGTGACAGAGAAAATAAGACAGAAAAAGAGGATACAAAGTGCAGGAGTGAGAATACTAATAGTTTAAATAAGATTGTCGGTTAAGACCTCATTGAAAAGGTAGATTTAGTCAAGACCTGAAGAAGATTCAGGGCAAGCTATTGGCTATTTAAAGATAGGCAGAGAAAACTAGAAATAAAAATAAATGTCTACAAGCTTCCATGGACAGTCAGTCAGCCAATGTGACTAAGTAAAAGTGAGCAATGGGATGAATAGCAAGAAATAAGAACTTATCTCAAGGTAGGCTTGATACAGGGTAAAGAACACAAAGGCATTGACTCTGAGTGAGATAGAAAGTTTTTGGAGGTTTTCTGCTCAGGAGGAATATTATAAGACATATTTTCAAGAAGTTAAGAAGTAAAAATTAAGAAAAAAAACTCTGTTGAGAATAAAGTACAGAAGGGAAATGGTGGAAACAGAGAAAGCATAACTGTTATAATTATCATCTATTAGAGTGATCCAAGAGAAGGAAGATTGAGATATGGGTTAAGATAGTGGTATGGAAATGGTTAAAAAAATGAAAAGGTGTATTTATTTCAAATGTAGAATGGAAATAATTGGATAGCAGATTGGATAAAGGGTGTAGAGAAGAGCAAACGATGATTCTAGGTTTGGCCTAACTAGAAAGACAGAGTTTCTAGTTAGTGAGTTGGGGAAAAATGAGGAAGTAACACATTTAAAGAGAAAAATTAGAAGCTCAATTTTGATCATTTTAAGACAATTTTAGTTAGAATCACCAATATAGTGTTGCCAAATGAAAAATTATCTACAATTCAACAACATAGAAGATGATGACCCTCTAAATTTATATTTGGAAATTCTCAACTCTCTGGTATTTAAAACCATGAAACAAGGTGAGACAACCAATTAAACATATATGGAAGAGAATCAATTAAAGAACTTACATTCTGGAACATTCCAGTTGGCCAGTTGAGGAGGAAGAGTGAACCAAGGAACCCGAGAAGGAAACAAGAAGATCAAGAAACTATGCCTTCCTGGAAACCATTGGAGGCAGGAAATTTTAGGAGAGGAGCATGATCAACCTTGTCAAATAATACAGATTGCTAAAGTAAGAAATGAGTGTTTGGTAGATTTAGTAACATGTAGGTGACCTTGACAGAAAAATTTTGGTAGAGGGTTATAGAAGATACAGGGAATAACAAATGGAGAGGATGACATTGTAGACAGGAAATATTAAAAGACATATTTTAAGACACTTATCTATGTATGAAAATAAATAAACAGGGTAAGTCAATAAAGAGTATGTGTTTGTGTGTGTGTGTGTGTGTGTGTGTGTGTGTGTGTGTGTGTGTGTTTTATCAAGAATCTAAACCTACCATATTGGATTCCCAGAAAGCTGAGATGTATGCCATTACTTTATTTAGAGACTATAACACAAGAGAGCGAAGTGAAGAAAACAGGAACAGAATAGGGAAGGGGGGAAAGTTGGATCAGTTTTGACTTCATTACCTCTTGATATAAAACATGACTGTAACTGTATATCATGGTTGTTTCCTTCCAGAAGCCAAGTGAATGACTATTACTCAAGATGTTGTGGTCAAGGTATCAAGGAAAATTCTATATGCCAGTTCCTCTTTGCCATTAGTCAAATTGTCCCTGAGATATTAATTCCTATATAATTTTGGATTGGAGGTGCTCAGTATACGGAATACCTTATGGTTTCCCATGCTTCAGAATAAGGGACAACCTAAGGTGAGAGAAAAGCAATGCATGAGTATAATGCTGAAGGTAAAGTTAATTGGAATCCATGCCATAAAAATGTTTATAAATTCAGTGGCAACAGGGGTTAGAACAAGTAGTTGAAATTCCAAGACTGATGATGCCCAGAGTATCTGAAGTGGCACATAAGGTATTACTGGTGTTACTATTATAATTAACATTTTGATGAAATTTGTATTTTGATAGCACTAGATCAGTAAAACACAAAATATTTGGAGATGTGAGAAAAGAAAGTGGGGGGGAGATTGTTAGAGGAATTTGTGTTAAAAAGTGAAGCATTTTAGTAAACAAGAAATGATGAGTTCTACTGCCCTTAGCCTGGAACATAGATAACTCATTCAGAATAACTATACCTAAATGCAGATATGCAAACAGATATCATTTTGGGAGTTTGTTTTCATTAGGAGCAACATTGGGAGCTGAGTTCCAGGACTGGAAAAAATAGGTTGATGGTTTGAGCACTTACTTGAAGGGGTAGAACTGCCCTAGATGAAAGTTGCAGGATTTTTTGTGCAGTACTATAGTCATCAATTTAAAACAAGGGTATATACTTATATTAAGACTAGTCAACATGATTTTATGATTTTCTCTAACAGCATTTATCTTAATAGATGCAAGCATGGAGTAAATGATTAAATTTAACTAATTGTTTTTTCTATTTTGAAAATGCCATGACTATAAAAATTCTCTGAGATTTTTACCTATGAACTTTAAGGTTTTATATAAATATTACAACCTAAGTTACTGTCAGTATTTCACATAACTATTATCATTGTATAGTGTGCTATATACATATCATCATTTTTTTTGTTTCTACATTATTTCATTTTAATCCTTGTGTTTTCCACCTTGTTTTTGTCATATTTATAATAATTATCTAGCTCTCACTTGAACAAAACTTATAACGCTCTCATTTGAAGTTTGTCTCATATTTATAGATATGTGTTGCTTTAATTATAGCTAAATATGTCTTAGTGAAATAGGGAAGATATTTTATTTTTAATCATTAAATCATTACTTTTTCCATAGCTCATTTTCCATAGCTCATCTCCTAGTATAAGGTGAAAAGTTGTCAAGAATCATATTTCTTTCCCATTAATATCTTCATCTCTAAATGGTCTTGAGTCCTAAGAATATTATATCAGAAAATAAATCAGTTTTTATTTATATCTGATGAAGCTATAAAATATTTTTCCAGAAATTATGCACAACTAAATTCAGACAATTTTATCTCTTATTTAATACTCAAGCATATTAGTTCTTTTTGGTAGAAATAAATAGGATGGTTGACTATTAAAATTTACCCTTACATATAGCATAATCTATGAAAATTTGACCGGGTAGTCATGGGAGAAATTATTATTTAAATTTCTGAAATCTATAGATTGCTGCCCTTAATAGATTCACTGTACCCTCTTGACTCAATACTATTGGTTCCGATTTCTACTTTTAATAATATGTGCAGTGCACAAAACATTTCCAACGCACAAAAATGAAATGGCAAACTGAAACCATAGTATTGGATATTTACATAAAATGGTCTACCTTCACCTAAATTATCAGTAGATAATTTAGGTAAATAATGCCATATTATTTTTTCTATATAAGACAGGGTTTTGTTTTTTATTTAGACCATAAAATGACTTCAGATTGGAATATCATTTTATATATTTAAATGTAGCATGTTTCTCTTTCTTCTCCTCTGAAATCTTAGTTAAAATACAGCCTTATTGATTTTTTGTGTTGCTGGTAAATGTTAATCATGCCAGTTTTTGTTGTCCTACACTTCTACTCTGATTATTTATTGCCAAAATTACTTCCTAATGACTAATATAATTTGTGTTTGCATTCTACAGTTAACAGATGTGAAAATTTTACTTGTTTCATTTGTACCCATGCTAAATGGGTATAAATTCATTGCAGAGACATAAAATCCACATGAGCTCATTGATAACCTGTATCATATATTTTTTGCATAGTCTATTCTAACATTTTATCTGTATTCTTAGCAAACATAAAGCAATAGAAGAAAATTTAAGAAGCTACCCTTCTATCATTAGATATTATAGGATCAACACATCATCTCCTTGCAGAGTTTTTCTGTGACAGAAATCATAAGAAAATTATCTTTTCCTATTGTCTTTCTAAGAAATGGTAACTCAGACCACAGTCATCTTAAGATAATGTCACAGAACTATAAAAATTTCACCTTGATCTTTTACTCATCAACTTATGGCAGTTTTCCCTTTCGTATTTGAAATTTATGTTTAACTTAAAAAACTTTTGGTTTTCAATATTTTTTCATACTTTCCTCTTCAAATTTTCATAGATTTAAAGTCCTAATGGTTTTAAGGTTAATGGTTCACATAATCAAAGATGAAGAAGGTATTTTTTTCTAGGCTTTTCATTTTACATTTAATAGTATTTTAAAATACTTTCTTGTTTAAATAACATGATAGCTAAAACTCTACTTAGTTATAAGATAGAGTCTGAAACTTTAAAACAAAATTTCTTATAAAAATACAAAGTACATATTTCAGAGTTAACATTGTTATATTTCATATGTCCGTTATATTGAACATTCTTTTAATTGCTCTATAAACAACAAAATAAATTCGTAATATGCAAATAATGTTAGTAATTATAAAGACAGTAATAGTATAACTTATTTAGCTACCTGCTTTATATTCTATCACCAGATGTTATATGCATATGCTATATTTAAAATTATATTTACATATATTCACACACATTACAAAATTTATATATTGCAAGAATCATATGTTGTAAATTGTATTTATGCAAATTCACAATTCACAATATTCATACATTCTAAAGGTAAATGAATCACATTTCTTGACTAATGTAAGCAAAGTACTGTAATCTTTTTATTAAAATTAAAGAGAAAGCACATTAAAGTATGCATAAATCTTTCAAATCACTATTGATTATTAATAATATATTTCTCATCAATTTAAATTTTAAAGATTCATCAAAAAAAGATTATAGTTTCTAATATTAAGATAATTAAAACACGGGCAAGATGGTAAGACAGGAAGACCTGAAACCTTTTGGCTCCTACAGAAATACTAATTTAACAACAATATATGGTCAATGTCTTTTTTGAGAAACCCACAAATTAGTTAAGAGGCTCCTGTACTCCTGGGCAAGCATAAAGTCTGCTCTACCAAAGTCAATAAGAAAAATTGTGGTAATTTTTTCATAATCCCTTCTACTGGTGCAGTCCCAAATGATCAGGAGAACTCTACCAGATCTTAGGTTCTCCCTGGGGTGGAAAAAAATAAGACTGAATCATACATCCAACATTCTGATTTTATTTGTGGTGGATGGAGGATAGGTAGAGGTCTACTGCAGAAACTGGCTTTTATCTAAACATTTTAAGATCTTGACAGGATATGGCATAATCTAGACACCTGGAGGCTGCTGAGTACAAAAAAGTTTGATACCATGCTGCTGTTCCAGAGGATCCATGAGACATCAGACAGAGGATTAGATAGGTTGGCAGCTTTTCCATCAGAAGAGAAATAAAATAGTGGAGTATTGATTCAGCTTTCTGGATTTTTAGGAGTCTGCCCAAGAGACTTCTTTTTTTTCTTGCCTGTTTCAGAGAATTGATGAGACCTAGTATATTCTAGTTGTCTATGATCCACTGAGAGCAAAACTGAGCTTATAAGGATGCTGCTGCTTCAAAGGAACCACACATAGGATAGAGGCACCACAAAGAGCAAAAGATTATCAACTCCTGTGAAAACAAAATGGAAAAGCTCTCTTATATAGAATTAACACATACAACTCCAGAGAGAACATACACAAAATTTTGAAAGGCTGCCAGAATCTCTAGCTGAACTTATTGGTGAAGGTGTTTCCCTGTATGAAGCCAATCCATAGAGGATGAGAAATTTGTTTGTTTCAATTCAAATAACAAATAGCATGAAGAACAGGAGGAAATGGCCCAATCAAAGTAACAAAAGAAATTTCCCAAAAAATGACCCCAGAGAAATTAAGATATATGAATTACCCAACAAATAATTCAAAATAATCACCATAAAGATGCTCAATTAGCTCAGGAAAATTATGCATAAGTAAAAAGATAATTTCAACAAAGATACAGGAAATATAAAACAGACCCCAAAATAAATTTTGGAGCTGGAAAATACAATCTCTGAAGTGAAAAACTTGCCAGAAAATTTCAACAACAGACATAATCAAGCAGAAATAAGATTCAGTGAACTCAAAGACAGGTCATTTGAAATTATTCTGTCATAGAAACAAAAAGAAAAAAAAAGAATGAAGCAAGCCTAAGGGATTTTCAAGATATTATGAAGTAGAAAACAATTTAATTATGGAAGTTGCAGAAGGAAAAGAGATAAAAATAGAAAAAAAAAAATTTAAAGAAATGATGACCAAGCCGGGCTCGGTGGCTCAGCCTGTAATCTCACGCCTTTGGGAGGCTGAGGTGAGTGGATTGCCTGAGCCCACGGGTTCGAGACCCGCCTGGGCAGTGAGACCTCATCTCTACAATAAATCAAAAAATCAGCCGGGTGTTGTAGCACATGCCTGTAATTCCGGCTACTCGGAAGGTTGAGGCGGAAGGATCACTGGAGCCCAGCAGGTTGAGGCTGCGGTGGCCAGGAGCGGCCACTGCACTCCAGTCTGGGCGACAGAGTGAGACTCCAACTCAAAAAAAATAAAAATAAAAAACAAAAAAACAAGAAATGATGACCAAACACTTCAAAATCTGGGTATGGAAATAAGCATCCAAGAAGATTAATAAATTCCAACAAGAATGAATAAAATAAATCCACAATAAAACATATTATATCCTAATTTCCAAAAGTCAAGGTGAATTTTAACTAGCAAGTGAAAAGCAAGTTGACACGTACAAGGGAATGTTTATAAGACTATCAGCAGAAGTTTCAGAAGACCAGAAGGGAGTTGGATTATATAAGTGCTAAAAGAAACAAAATAAATTGCCAACAAAACTATATTTGACAAAACCATCCTTCAAAAGTGAAGGAGAGATAAAGACTTTTCCAGATTTAAAAAAAAAAGAAAAGAAAAACTAGGTCATATGGAAGTTCTGTTTTTAGATCCTTTAGAAATCGCTGCACTGTTTTCCACAGAGGTTGTATTAGTTTATACTCCCATCAAGAGTGTGGAAGTGTTTCCTTTTCTCCACATTCTTTCTAGCATCTGTTGTTTCTTGAGTTATTGATGATAGCCATCTTGAATGGAGTTAAGTGGTATCTCATGTACCTGTTGGCTGCTCGTATATCTTCTTCTGAGAAATGTTTATTCATATCTTTTACCTACTTTTTAATCACTCTATGAAAAAGATACCTGCACATGCATGTTTATTGCAGCATTATTCACAATAGCAAAAACATGAAACCAACCGTGCTGCCCATTGAAAGTGGACTGGATAAAGAAAATGTAATAGATATATACAATGGGATATTATACAGCGATAAAAGAAAAAGAAAATTATGAACTTTGCAGCAACTTGAACAGATTTAGAGTCTATAATACTCAGTGATCTATCACAGAAACAAAGATCTGAGTACTGCATGTACTCACTCACAAGTGGAGGCTGAACATTTATCATTTATCATAATACTATAAGAAAGGGATTGGCAGTAGTGGGACACTGTCAGGGAAGTGGTGAGGGCATACAACATCGTTATGGGTACTCAAACTTTACCTGCACAATGACCATTTATGTACCTAACTCTGAATTGTACTTCACATCTTTAAAATAAAAATGATAATTGAATTCAAAAAGAAGCTAAGGGAATTTATTATCATTAGATTTGCCTTACAAGAACCACTAAAGAGAGTATTTCAAGTAGAAATGAAAAGATGATAGAGCACCACAGAAGTATGTGAAAACATAAAGTTTGCTGGTAAAATTAAATATTTACACAAATAAAGAATATTGTGATATTGTAATCATGGTACATGAATTATTTTTAATTCTGGTATAGATGTTAAAAGACAAAGTTTCAAAATAACTGTACATATAAATTAATGGATACACTATAACATATGTAGTGACATCAATAACAAAATGTAAAGAGAGTTAATAGTGTAAAGTTTTTGCATGTGATTGAACTTGTTATCATCAGCCTAAAATAGGTTGTTATAATTATAAGGTATTTTATGTACACATCATGGTAATCATAAAGAAAACATCTATTTAAGACACAAAAAAGAACATGTGAAAGAAACTAAAGCATAAAACTTCAAAACAGTAAAAAGAGGAACAAGAGTAGTTGAAACGATACATATATACATTTTAAATATGTCTATAAAAGACTTGCTTAAGATTTAAGGACATATAGGCTGAAAATAACAGTATGGAAAATGATTATTTCATGCAAATGGTAACAAAAAAGAACAGAGTGGTTATAATTAGACAAATTGGACTTTAAGGCAAAAACTATTACAAGAGATAAAGAAGGACATTATATAATATTAAAACGATCAATTTACCAGGGAGATATAATGATAAAAATTTTAAGTATATATGCACCAGGCATATGAGGAAAACAATAACAAAAATAAAGGGGAAAAATAGCAACTCAATAACAGTAGGTGATGAATGTTCAATATTCAATAATGAATAGAAAATCCAAAAAGATCAAAAGGAAAAAGAGGATTTAAATATTATTATAGACCAAACATACCTGAAATGTTCTGAACAGTTCATCCAACAGTATAGTAGCAAATGCCTAAATGAAAAAAATAAAAATAAAAATGTTAAATAGGCAACCCAAGAACCTAGAAAAAAAAAGAAAAACTAAACCCCAAGTTATCACATTGAAGGAAATAACAAAGATGAGACCAGAAGTAGAACAAAGAAAGCATAAACAGCTGGGCTCGGTGGCTCAGCCTGTAATCCCCCGCCTTTGGGAGGCTGAGGTGAGTGGATTGCCTGAGCCCGCAGGTTCGAGATTCGCCTGGGCAACTTGGCAAGAAGAAATCAAAAAATTAGCCAGGCATGGAAGCGCACGCCTGTAGTTCCAGCTACTTGGAAGGGCGTAGCGGAAGGATCGCCGAAGTCTCAGCAGGTCGAGGTTGCTGTGATTGGGAGCATGCCACTGCACTCCATTCTGGGTGACAGGGTGAGATTCCAATCCCCCCCCAAAGAAAGAAAGTATAAACAAACCATGGGGGGCGGGGGACAATGAAACTTAGTGTTGCCGTTTGAATGAATAAAATTTTAGCTAGATTAAGAAGAAAAGAAGACATGATTCAAATAAACACGATAAAAAATGGTGGAGACATTACATCTGATGTGACAGAAATTAAATCGATCATCATGAAAAATTATATGCCAACAAATTAGTTAGCCTGTAAACAATGGATAAATTCCTAGAAACATCCATTCTTCCAAGACTGAATCATTAGGAAGCAAAAAATTTGAACAGACCTATCACTAGTCATGTGATTAAATAAATAATAAAAAATTTCCTGACAAAATAAAGACCAAGAACATTTGGCTTCATTGCTGAATTCTACGAAACATATCAAGTAGAATTAATGCCACTCCTTCTCAAACTCTTCCAAAACATTGAAGAAGGAAGACTTCCAAACTCATTTTATAAGGCCAGCATTGCCTTGATAACAAATCATACAAAGACACAATAAGAACATAAAAGTACAGACCATTATCCCTGGTGAGTATAAATGCAAAAATCCTTGATAAAATGTTAGCACAACAAATTCAATAACACATTAAATTGATCATACTCAATGTCTACGTAAAATTTATCCCAGAATGCAAAGATGGCTCACCATACAAAAATCAATGTGATATACACATTATCAGAATAAAGAATAAAACCGGTTTATCATCTCAATATATCCAGTGAAAGCATATGACAAAATTCAATACCCTTCCATGATAAGCACATTCAATGAACTAGGTAGAAAAATAAATTACTTCAATACAATAAAGGCCATATCTGAGCAGTCCCCAGCTAATATTAACATTTGTGATGACAGACTGAAAAATGTGCCACTAATATTAGGAAATAAAAGAAGATATCTACTTGCCATTTCTACTCAATATGAAGTCCTAGTGAGAAAATTAAACAATAACTTTTTTTTTCTGAGTTAGAGTCTCACTGTCGCCCAGACTGGAGTGCAGTGGCCACTCCTGGCCACTGCAGCCTCGACCTGCTGGGCTCCGGCGATCCTTCCGCCTCAGCCTTCCAAGTAGCCGGAATTACAGGCATGCGCTACCCGCCTGGCTGATTTTTTGATTTATTGTAGAGATGAGGTCTCGCTGCCCAGGCGGGTCTCGAACCCACGGGCTCAGGCAATCCACTCACCTCAGCCTCCCAAAGGCGCGGTATTACAGGCTGAGTCACTGAGCCTCGGCCTTGCAAGTAGCTGGAACTACAGGCACACGCTACCATGCCTGGCTAATTTTTTTTTTTTAAATTTATTGTAGAGATGAGGTCTCGCCTACCCAGGCGGGTCTCGAACCCGCGGGCTCTGGTAATCCGCTCACCTCAGCCTCCCAAAGGCGTGGGATTACAGGCTGAGCCACCAAACCCGGCAACAAGAATTTTTTAAAAAGCCATTGATATTAGAAAGAAAAAAATTGTCCTTGTTTGCACATGGTATGATCTTATATGTAGTAAATTCCGTATGTCCTACCAAAAAACTCTTAGAATGATAAAAAAGTTCACTAAAGTTGGAGAGTGTAAAATCAACATAGAAAATACAGTTATGTTTCTCTATACTAATGATGGACAACTCAAAATATTTATGACAATAATCCCATTTATAATTCCATCAAAGCAATAAGATACTTTAAAATAAGCTTAACCAAGGAGGTGAGAGACTTGCACATGGAAAACTACCAAACATTTAAATAGTTAAGAAGACATAAATAAATGAAAAGATATCCCATGTTCATAAACTGAAAGTGTTAATATTGTTATACTGTTCATACTTACTAATGTAATCTAGAGTTTCGTTGCAATTTCTATAAAAATCTCATTGGCATTTCTTACAGAAAAAGAAAAATATTCTAAAATTCATGTGGAACCACAAATGACCCTCATTATTCAAAATCGTTTGAAAAACGAGAACAAAACTTGAGATCTCCTACATTTTTATTTCAAAAAATATCTCAAAGTTATAGTGAGCACAATATGGTACTGGAGTAAATACAGACAAATAGATCAGTGAAATAGAATAGAGAGCCCAGAAATAAACTCACGCCTATGTGGCCAACTGATCTTTGATAAGGCTGTTATGTGGCCAACTGATCTTTGATAAGGCTGCTATGTGGCCAACTGATCTTTGATAAGGCTGCTATGTGGCCAACTGATCTTTGATAAGGCTGCTAAGAATACACAATAAGGAAAGAATAATGGCTTTAAGAAATGTTGTTGGAAATACTGAATATCTACATGCAAAAGACTTAAATTATATCCCAGATCAAATATCAACTGTAAAAAATCTAGAAGAAAACATAGAGGTAAAACTTAGTAACACTGGTCTTGGCAATGATTTGCTGGCTATGAGACCAAGAGCAAAAATAGACAAGTGAGACTACATCAAACTAAATTGGTTCTGCACAAGAAATGAAATGGTCAACAGAGTGAACTGACAATCCATGTAATAGGAGAAAATATTTGTAAACCAAATATTTGGCAAGGAGTTAGTACTCAAAATATATAAGAAATCCCTACAACTCATAGAAAAAGAATGAATCACTTGATTAAAAAATGGACAAAATACTTGAATAGGTATCTCTTCAAAGAAGGCCTGTAAATGGCGAAAGATGTACGAAAAGACTCAAGATCACTAATCCTCAAAGAAATAAAAATCAAAACCACAATTAAAATAAATATCACCTCATACCTAATAATGTATGAACATCATTACAACAACAACAACAAAACAGACAAAAACATAGCAAGTGCTTGTGAGAATGTGTAAATTGAATCCCTTGTGCACTACTGTTGGGGAAAGCTTGTGAAATGGTATAACTATTACAGAAAACAATAGGAAGTTACTAAAAAAGTAACACAAAATTACCATATGATTTAGTAATACTGCTTTTGGATATTTATCCAAAAGAATTGAAATTAGGAAATTAGGAGATTTTTGCACTTCCATGTACATTGCACCATTATTCACAATAGCCAAGGGGTGGAAACAACCTCATAGTCAATTAACAGAATGGATAAAGACATACGATTAAATGTTATTAAGCTTATATAAACAAGGAAATCTTGGCATCTGCAACAAACTGGATGAGTTTGGGGGATCTTATGCTTAAGGACATAAGAACAGAAGCACAGATACTGCTTGATTTCACATATGTGAGGTAATAATGTATGCGAACTCAAATGAGGAGTTGCTGTTCCAAGGGTACAAAGTTTCAATTATGCAAGATGAAAAAGTTCCAGAGCTCTGCTATACAGCATTGTATTTATAGTTAGTAATACTGTACTGTCCATTTAAAAGTTGATTAAAAAGATATTTTTCACGTATTGTGATTTTTTTAACCACATTTTAAAAATCTACATTAATTCACAGTAGGTAATACATTAATTTGTTGTTCTTCATGGTATTAAAAAAACAGATTGGAGAATGAATAACAAGGAAGTAGGGGAGAGGATTGTAAATAAACATCTCAGAATAGGCAAACAAATAAGAAGGAGACACAATCACAAAACACTACAACTCTGCTAATGATAATTTAAGCTTGTATTGATTTTTGCAAATTTTTCATGTTTAAGATTCCTTGTTGTTTCATTCCAGCATTATTTTATTCAACCTAAATAAAATGTTATACAGAATAATTGTATATGAAGAATTGAAATGTTATATTCAATGGTGAATTCAATACCATGGTTTAAAAAAATTCTTTAATCTCACCATATTTCTATTATTTCAAAAACAAAATTAGTATAATGCATGTCTCATTTGGAACCAAATGCACAGACTTCAGAAAAATATATCGAAAGACTCATTTTAACATAGTCTATTTTAGTTTTTTGCAATACTAGCTAAGAATATCGGTGGGACTATTTTAGTTATTGTTTGTCTTAGTATATGCATGCTCTGTTTATTAAGGAGTCAGTCAGCATATGAGAATTGCTACCCTCGATCAGTTGATCAGAAGGCTTATAGGAATATCTGTTCTCTCACCCTTGCTGCTTCTCCTATTTGAACGTTACCATTCCCTTTTCTTTCTACTTTTCTATCCTCATTGAAAGAAAACGAGAGGCCCTGGGCTTGTTTTCACTTCTCTGATGGAAATAGTGGTGAGTCCATATTTTTCATAACTACTTTTCCATTTTTAGTTTGCTGGTCTTGATCCTCAGCCATACTTCAGTCAATTTTCTGTTCCTTCCCCTAAGTAAAGATCATTATGATAATTATAGTGGAGCTATGTCATATTCTTTTAGATTAAATAATTGTAACTATATATTTAGACTTACTTCAGTGCTTTGCATGTCAACGTAATCACCATTTGCATGGAGTTACAACTTATTTTTTCCTCACACAATCTTCCTTTGTGGAATTAAATCAATTTTTAATGTGCTGTGTATAAGCATATGTGTGTATGTGTGTAGTGTGTGTATGTGTACAAAGGGAGAGACAGGACTGGCACACATGCCTTGATAAACTGTAACATGCTACTCTCAAATTCCTGAACATCTTGTTCCTTTTTTCATCTGTATTTGTAATATACTTCTAATGCTGTTAAGGAAAATCAAAATATTTTCCATTTAAGTATATTTCTTTAAGTTTTAAATAGCAAAATGACAGAATCAATAAAACTTTAGTAAATATTAAAATTTGGGAGCAAACATATCAGATACTCGTTTCACCAGAGGTAGTAACCATTTGCTGTATTAAGGCTGTGTTTTGAGTGACCTTAAAAGTCCTTCGTCTCATTACATTCACCAGAAACTGCAAGAACATTCCAAGTGCATGTCAATGGGTACACAAATAAAAAAAGAAATCTGTTACTTCTAGCTCTTTGAGAATGAAAAATTACAGTAATTACCTTTATATTTTGTAGTAGGTTGGTCGTGTGAGTGAATACAAACAATTGCAAATAACTGATTGTACCATCCAAATAAGTTAATTTGTGTGGGATCAGTGATTTACCTGAGCTATATATGACAGGGTTAAGCTGAGAAAAAAAAATAACCTTAATGACAACAGTAGCAGAAAAATTAGACTTTATCATGTTTTCTGTTCTGATAACATTAGAACCCCCTCAAAAGAAACAAAAAAGAATTATTGGTTTCCCTCAAGAACAAGAGAATAGAGGGAAAAATGTGAAAGTATCCTTAATTTCAATAATCCAAGCAGGAAAAAAATCCTGGTAGAAATAAATTGATAGAAAAGTATGAAGATTTATTCCTGAGTCTGATATTTTTTTAAATGATAGAAATTGAAAAGAGGAATACTAATATGAAACAATGTGTCAGTTAAGTTGGGATATGATAAGATCATCTGATATAGTCACATGCATTTAACAGTGACTATTTTGAACCGTCATATTTTGAAACTTGAAGAAAAAATAAATAAACCTAAGTACTTAAATGAGACGATCACAAAGTTGGGGACAAATACCACACTGATACTTTTAAGTATTTTTTTTTTCTTTTAATTAACAGAGAGCTACTGTTGCAGGTTAAATTTAGAGATGTTCTTAATTTCTCCCAACTGAAGGGGTGCCACATTTGTTAGCTGCCACTAGGCCTTGTCACAGGCAAGGCAATTCATTGTAAATAATTTTTATTACATACACAAAGCATTTTTGTTTTTTGAAGTTGTTTAAATATTAGTTATTAAGTACAAAAATTTATTTTCTATTGGTAACTCACTATATATCTACATAAGCTTGAACATGTGTTAAGAACAAAAACACACAACCTACCAACAACTTACATACACATACTAGATTGTGAAATTTGCATGTAATAAATACGTTCATATTCCTGGGTTTAGTGTTTCTATTTATCTTACATATAGACTTTCTTAGAGCCTAATTTTCATCCCTCCTAGTCATGATTTATGTTGTACTCACATGCTACTTAAAATACAAGTTTTAATTTTCTTATTAACACATGCTTGATACATTCTCTGTGCACCATATGCCTACAGGCAGCTCTGATTGTCTTTTACCATCTGGACTGCTGAATCTCAGTCTCTCCTCTCCTATCTTTTTAAGTAACTATGAACTATCTTTTAAAGGCATTGAACTTGGAATATCACTGGATATGCTACCAGCTGCTTAGTTTCCACTTGGGGCTTTTTTCCTATATAAGACTTATGCATTTTTAAAGCACCACTTATGACAAAGGATAGATTAAACATGTTCTTGATGAATTGAAAATGTGTAACTTTAAAAGCAATATTACAACTCAAATTAAAATTTAAGAATCAAAACTAGTTACATGGCTTATACTACTTTGGGGAAAGAGCTTTAAAAATTGTTAAATGGTCAAATGTGAATTCTAGAATAGTTCCCCATAAGCCTTTTTGCATGCCTATCAAAACGCTTACATGGTGTGATGAGCCAGCGTGCCAAACTTTCTCTAGAATGACGCTGAAATCTGCCACCCAAATGGTGCTTCTAGTCTTGATCCAGGTTTTACAAGTCATTGGCTACAGACAGCATTAACTGACTGAAGACTTATGGCTACTATAATTTAAACAAAAACGACAACAAAACAAAAACATATCAGGTCATATCTAGGATAAATACGCATGAACATCAAATATCTTTTTTTTTTCCTGAATTCTGCTAACCCATCTAAGATATTATATGTAGGACTAGTCCAACCAATAATTGAGGGAAAGAAGTGTCCAGTGCTCACAGCAGGCAATTGTCCAAACTATCTTGGTTGAGCAAGGACATCTAGCAGCCCCACCTCTCTTACTGCCCTTAAAAAAAAAAAGTAGGGTGACAGCTATAGCTTCTCCACCCATTTTGAATCACTTGAAGAAAGCATTTTGTGCAATTTTACATTTTTTAACACTGTTGCACATAAACCCACACTCTTCACAACTCCCAAAGTAGAGTATGTCTTATTTCTATACCTCTGCATACCTAACTGATATTGTATATCTTTGTTTAGAAGCTATGGCTTCTATTAAATTTAATTACTTACCCCTGTGGCTTTAAATTGAGGGTGGCTATAAAACAAAGATGGCTTCTATTAAATTTAATTACTTTCCCCTGCGGCTTGTATAGGAAGGGTGGCTTCTATTAAAAACTGCATGGTATAGGTGTGGCTGCTAATCAAGGATGCTTCCAGATGAAAATATACAGTCTGTAGTGATAATCAGAGAAGAGGATGTTAGGTATAGCAACAGAATTACATGATAATGCCAATTCTGAAATTTATTAAAGTCATCATAGATCTGAAAGAATTCTCATAATTTATGTTGTTTTGCTTTTCAAAATAAAAATTATAGCTTACATCTGCACATACTATATAATATATATTAATGGTCTATCGAAAAAGGCAAATATTTTTAAACACCGCATTCTATCAGTTAAAGAGTCATGCTTTGTGATGCTTTAAACTGATTTTTCCCCTTTTGATAGTAGCTGAATAAAGAAAATGGCTTACAGATTTAGCTATGTATATAGTTTGAAAGTAACAACTGAAAAATGATGTTCATAATCTGAATTGCAATGAAACCAATTATCTGTACTGTGGTTATTCACATGGGAATTCTCCTAAAGGTTTAGTATTTCTTAAAAGAAATTAAAAACAGCTGTAAAAATACCATAAAACAAAAATAGCAGCTGCAAAAGAGATTAACATTCCTAAATTTCATTTGAACCTGATATGTTATTTTTCCAACAGCAACATATATATTATGATTTTTTAAATCTATCTTTATGAAATTTTACCTTTAAAAAAACAGGACTACTGAATACATTTTTGATATCATCATTCTTTAATATTTACATGAATTTTGTAAAGTTTTCTCCCTGAAGATGTTTTTATTATTATTCTATCTTTTTTAGCAATCCTCAAATATGAACTATCTGCAGAATAATCTCAATTCATTTAAGATTTAAAGATTACTGAGTAAACAATGTACAGCAAAGTCAGTGTCTGTCTCTGTCTTTTTTTTTAATCTTATTTAAAACTGTCAACTGCCTTTCACACTGCATCAGGAAGACCAAAGGCCTTTTAAAATTTTTATATAGTGTCTACTTTCCAATTAAGCAAACAGCCACAGATAAAACTATACCTGATGTTTATATATATGCATATATTAAAACAAAATGTAATTTATAAAACAAATCTAGAGGTGGTGACAGTATAAAACTGTTAGTTTCGCTGTGCTGTTCAAACATATGGCAGCAACTTTTCTAGACTTGCACCAGATGGAGGCCTTTAATCGATCCGAGCTGTTATACCGTATGTTATTTCTCCATTAAAAGGGGTTCCCCCTTCCCAATTTATAAATTAAATAAATTGCTAAATTTTTAAGTACAAGCAGAAGTAATTTTTTAAAATAGATATAATAAATTGTGAATATTTAATTTTAAAAAGGCAACACATTTTTAAAGAGATAAACATTATCTGAAAGTGATATTTTTATTCTTTGAGCAAAACACTTGTAAACTGTTCAGATTTAGCACACGTTCAATATTGTTGGTGTATCTTATTTAATTGGGTTTGTGTTGGTTTAGTAGGCAAATATTTTTAGATGAGAGTCTTAAACTATTGCAAACTAAGAAATCTTTCAAATGTTCACAAAGCCAATTAAGTTATTAAACTTGACAAACACTTTAGTAATTAGAGTTTTCAATGATAAAAATTACTTTATCATTGAATTTAATATTAAAATAGTTCTAAATTTCCTACATAATTTTAAAAAAATTTTCCCAGATGAATGTATAAATCAGTGTCATTGCCATTTAAATAAAATTTGAGGAAGCCAACTCATATATAAGGTAAAAATATTTTATGTGTGTTAATACTTGAGAGAAGCTAATGGATAGATACTGCTGCCATAACACACCAAAAATAATTGTAGTTTGTTTTATCTTAAATATGTTAACAAAGCCAATTCTCTCTCTCACATCCACATATACAAACACATAGATGTATAATTTAAAAAATATGTGAGGAGCTGAGAAATAAGAATACAGCATTTTGGAATAGTTTACTACTATTGTTCTTTTGTTATAAATATTATTTGTGACATAGGTTCAGATTTTGAAGTAAACTAAGATGTATGCATAACAGAAATCAAATGAAAGCAACCGGTCTCAGGAGAAATATGCAATCCTTTTGTAGAACTCAACTTTAATGTAGACCAGTACTTAACATATTCACAGCTTATAACAACTTAAGAAATGGATGAATGTTGAAACAAAATATCAACCAGATCTATTCTCTTTAGCATGTTTATTTATGACTACTCTCTTTTGAAAGAAACCAGGAGTATGATAATGGTTGCACACAGACTAAATAGCTATGTTTTCATGAGCAGTAATTCCATACAAGTACTAGAGAGAAAAGCCGTATTTTTCCAATATAATACTACAAGAGCAAATGACAGGCTTACCTGATGGCTGATATCTTTTATGGTACAACTGTGACATATTTTATGCATCACAAAGAATGATCAAAGATGTCTCAAGAGGCTCTCTGTCATGGAATGTGGCCCCACATCCCCTGTCTGCCTTTAAATCAAGCAATAATGCACCTTTAAAATAAGTTGGACATGCTTTCCAGAGTGATTATTATTTTGGATATATTTGAGCATGATTTTGATTTCTCTTTCAGTATGTGATTTCTAAAATTATATGAATGTTTCATTTGGTTGTGAAATGAAAAGTGACTAAAATAAACATGAGATTGTATATTTTTAAAAGTATATGTTTAACATATAGCTCCGCTTGTTTTTACTGCTTTTGTAATATAATGTTAAGAAAAGAAAATGCAATTCAGAAACTAACAAAACCATTCCCATTTGTTTCCCATTAAAATACATTAATAAAATACCTTCAACATACTTTTTGTTCTTACTTAGAAAATTATGCGTTGAAGCTTTTTTAAAATAAAATTTAAGTGACTATTAAGATTTTCTATACAAATTAAAAATAAATTAGAAACTTGTGGCAATCACCTAGTTAATTTTAGCAAACAATGACCAATTCTATAATATCTGGATAATTTCCAAAAATACTACTTTCTTAAATACCCTAAAAGGTTTTGATGAAAACGTCTTGTGATCCAGACTTATCTAGATAATTAGATTCTCTCCTCTCGTTGGATTGGAGTTTGTCTTCACACATGCCCAGAGACAAAACTGAAACATTTTAATTAAATTAAGCCCAGCTAGACATTCATAGTGAGCATTTTGCCAGGACTGCATATTTTTATTTATTTATTTATTTTATTTTTAATTTTTTTGAGTTGGAGTCTCACTCTGTCGCCCAGACTGGAATGCAGTGACCACTCCCGGCCACCGCAGCCTCGACCTGCTGGGCTCTGACGATCCTCCCGTCTCAGCCTTCCAAGTAGCCGGAATTACAGGCGCGCACTACCACGCCCCGCTGATTTTTTTATTTATTGTAGAGATGAGGTCTCGCTACCCAGGCGGGTCTCGAACCCGCGGGCTCAGGCAATCCACTCACCTAAGTCTCCCAAAGGCGCGGGATTACAGGCTGAGCCACCAAGCCCGACTAGGACTGCATATTTTTAAGCAAATAAATAAGTTACCAATAATCTGTTTATGCTAGTTGGTTACAGATCTTTTTGAATGAAGCAAGGCAACCAGTTGCCTAAATTGACCAACTTCATTTAGTTGCAAAGGTAGAAGTGCATTTGTAAAGAAAGAAACACTGACTTACATAAGAGTACTTTCATTGAGGTTCTTATTTAGTAATAGTTCTGGGGTAGTGAAGGAGGTAAAATCCCGGTAAAATTGCTCTGAAACCTGTCTTCAAAACCATACAGGGTCAAGCCAAAGATTACAAACTCAATCACTCTTATTGGCAACATCACTAAAAATGTTTGCCCTAGAGATAGTGGGTATACCAAGATTATCTTTTATTTCAAAACAACTTGTATACTCAAATACAAATATATGTGTATTGTCATCTGTATTTAGCTCTTAGGACATTAATCATTTTGCCTCTGTGGCATTTCAGAAACCTTTAGTAGTTATATTAAAATTAAAATTCTATTCACTCTTAGCTCAGTTATATATATAAGTTCATATTTATATTTGTTGTAATGTTTGGTGTCATATTAATGGTCTCATATAAAGTTAGTCTCCTTAAAATTAATTATTAAATTTAATTGTAATTTGTTGAATTACATAATTTTTAATGATTCTTTCCTGCACCTGAAACCAATAAAGTGCCATTAAAAAAGTAGTCGCAAAAATATATTTTAAGAAACTATTATTCCTTTAGCTTTTCAGAGTCATGAAATGTACCTTGGTTCATGATTTTACTAGATTATCAGATTATATATTCTGACTTTTCTGAGCTTTAACTTATTTTAAATTTAATATCTGTAATTTGATGCATTATTTGGACAAATCAGTAATATGTAATTTTATAGTGTACCTAAGATTTTTCAAAAACTATAAAATGTTAAAGAAATGTATAAGCCGGGCTCGGTGGCTCAGTCTGTAAATCCGCGCCTTTGGGAGGCCGAGGTGAGTGAATTGCCTGAGCCCGTGGGTTCGAGACCTGCCTGAGCAACTTGGCAAGACCTCATCTCTACAATAAATCAAAATTTAGCCGGGGCGTGGTAGTGTGCGCCTGTAGTTCCAGCAACCTGGAAGGCTGAGGTGGAAGGATCACTGGGGCCCAGCAGGTCGAGGCTGCAGTGACCGGGAGCGGCCTCTGCACTCCAGTCTGGGCGACCGAGTGAGACTTCAACTCAAAAAAAAAAAAAGAAAAAAAAAAAAAAAGAAAGAAATGTTTACTTATTACTTGAATTCGGTAGTCATAAATATACCCTCTTACACATGTAACAAATACTACTATTGTAATACACGGCAATTGTGACATATGCGATGAATATTTTACTACTATATAGTATCATTGTACGGACCATCTTTTATAATACTATTAAAATGAAGAAAACTAAAAATAATAACTATAAAATGCCATCTTACTAGGTAAAAACATTCAGGATAACTTTTTACCACATCTGCTCTATTTACAAGGAATTGAGAAGACTATCACAGAAAAATTAAAATACTTTGGGTAAATACACTTTTAGACATTAACTTATTTCAAAATAAAGACAAAGAAGGCAGAAGAATCCTCTAGAGTCTTCTTGGCTATTAGGTAGTATATGTACTTGTAACCTCAAGTCCCCGAGCACGTCTTCCTCTCCCAACCCCCAGACACACACACACCGGGCTTCTTCAGGGAGGGACATACACGTGAGAGACCTCAACCCAGCGCCTCAGACCCCCTCGGAGAGCTTATGGTGCCTGAGCCCCACCACGGACCAATTGGAGCAGACCTTCTGGGGTCGGGCCCAGTCAGTGATGGTGTTCAGAGCTCCCTGGGTAGATCTGATGTGCAGGATTGAACCATGGCCTCCAGGATGAAGTCCAGACTCCTTCCCATGGCCCTGCAGGCCCTTACTACTCCACGTCTCGCCTCCACCTTTCTTCTGCAACCTCTTCCCTCCCTGTAGGAGTGTGGGGAGAGCCTGACTTCAGAGGCTGGCTCGTTGCCTTCAAACCTCAGTTCTGCTTTTACTTACCATGCGTGTGGCCTTTTTAAAAGCTGTACTTTCTAAAAGTTCATATATCTGTACTTTCAACATTTACAAAAAGAAAATTTGATGAAAACTTTGTGAGATCTCTTTCAGCCCCAGAAGTATGAAACTTTAGTTTTAGGGGGGAAAAAAATCTGTTTCATCTGTCTTTTAACATTTCAAATAGTATGTTAGTCCCCTTGCCAATACATTAAAACTTTATGTTAGCCGGGCTCGGTGGCTCAGCCTGTAATCCCGCGCCTTTGGGAGGCTGAGGTGAGTGGATTGCCTGAGCCCGCGGGTTCGAGACCCACCTGGGCAGCGAGACCTCATCTCTACAATAAAATCACAAAATCAGCCGGGCGTGGTAGCGCATGCCCGTAGTTCCGGCTACTTGGAAGGCTGAGGCGGAAGGATCGTCGGAGCCCAGCAGGTCGAGGCTGCGGTGGGCGGGAGAGGCCACTGCACTCCAGGGACAGAGTGAAACTCCAACTCAAAAAAAAAACAAACCCTTATATTTATGCATACTTTTACAGATTACTAAATACTTTAACATGTATTATCTTATATCATTTATATAATAGCCCCCCAAACACACCCCATTATCATTTTTCAGATTAATGACAAATCTTGGACTCTGGGAATCTAAGTTCCACAAGATGGTCAAGAGGTCAAGATGGTCAAGTGGGAAGTAGAAACCACTTTTATTTCTCTCTCTCTCTCTCTCTCTCTCTCTCTCTCTCTCTCTCTCTCTCTTTAATTTTTATTTTGAGTTGGAGTCTCACTCCGTTGCCCAAGCTGGAGTTCAGTGGCACGCTCCTGGCCACCCCAACATCAACCCGTTGGGCTCAGGCGATCCTTCCGCCTCAGCCTTCCAAGTAGCCGAAACTACAGGCCTGCGCTAACACGCCCGGCTAATTTTTTATTTATTGTGGAGAGGCGGTCTCGCCAAGTTCCCCGGGCTCGTCTCGAACCCATGAACTCAGTCAATCCACTCGTCTCGGCCTCCCAAAGTGCTGGGATTACAGGCTGAGCTACTGAGCCCAGCCAACCACTTCTATTTCAAATGCAATATTCTGTGTATTGTGCTGCCTTCTATAGGATTACTTCAATAGCCTTGAAAAGTATTAATTCAGATTTTGAGTGGCAAGAAACTCATTATAAGTCACTCCATTTCTTTCTGGGGTTGCCTTGCAGTAAAATTATGTAATAGTTAATAAAGACTTTGCATGGAGCCAAATACGGCTTTTTGTTATATGCAGCCATTGTTCTGCCTCAGTAATTGCATTGGGCTGAGATCTTCTCACGGGTAGGGACTGTGAATGATGTCTCTGCATCTGAAGCAACAAGCACAGTGGTTGGAACATAGTAGATGCCTAATTAATATTGGCTGAATATACTGCTTCAAATTTTTGAAAGTATTATTCTGTCCTACAACTGTTATAAGTATGTGAAAGTATTATCTCTGCTTGCAAGTAAAATTTCCCCTGTCATTTCAGCAAAGATTCAGATGCCTTGTTCCAGATACATCAACACTTGAAACAGGATCAGTACATGGTTGGAATGCAACTATGTAAATGTGTGAAATCCATAAACCCAAACTAATAAAACTGTTTCAGACAATTTGTTACATTTGGATCATTCTTTCTAGGATAGGTTTTAGTTTTTCAAGGTCCTACTTAAAACATGCCATCAGACACTAAACATTTGAAGCACTTTGTGTAGTATAAAACCCTTTAAGAATTGCTAAAAGATTTGATTTCACCTGACATTCACTGGTTTAAAATAATCTAATCAAAAATTATCTTTATATTTAAAACTTACCTACATAAAACCAGGATCAATCAATATTAGCATAGCATAAAAAAGTAATTAAATTAAAACCACTAGGAAACACAGTAATCTAGATAATTAAAAATAAATTCAGATTTATTTTTGTAATGTATGTATTTTTTGATATGACCTTCAAGTTGTGCCAACGTTTAAAATTAGTAATACTGGCCAAATAAAAAAATAAAGTTATTTTTTATTTGGCCATTCAGTAACTTACATTATCCAAGAGGTTTAACTGCAAAGCAATAAGACTGTTCAAACCTCATATGAAAATTGATCTGATTCACACATATTTTTTATTAAAATATAATTAGAATTGTTATGGTGACTATATTTTGACATTAGAATTGGAGCTAGCCTTCTCAAATATTTTTCTATTGGGTATGTTATTCTCATTTCATTTTAAAGTATAATATTCCTCACATAGTGGCCTATATAAAAAATAAATAGTTTCCTCCAACTTTCACATAACACTTATAAATATATTCTTCATATAATTTTTATAAAAACTTAAAAATTTTTGTTCAGAAGATAAAATATGGCCACTAAAGACTCATTTAAACTATAACCAACACTTAAAAGAAACAGAAAAATCTTGAAAAATCCAAAGTTAATGCTTAAAGGTAAATTGAAATTACTCTTTTTATAAATAATGAATTAAAATGTAATTGCAACAATAACAAAGTATCCAAGAATAAGATCAATAAGATAGTGGAATTGAATGATTAACTTTTCATGTTAATATAAAAATTAAACTTTAGACATTGGATGTTGCTGTCACAACAATCATGAGTTCCAGTACTTACCAAGAATCAGATTTAGAAGGGCCTGGGCTGGGGAAAACAATCTGAATTTAAATTTTTTGCCTAGGAACTTTTGCTGTATTTAGGCAAAATAAAATGGAAAATAAAGATTATTAACAATGTAATTTAATAAAGAAGCAAGCAAGTAAACAAATATCATTGTGTTGAAATATCCACAATATTCAAACAAATATTTTTGTTTTGAGTTTAAAGAGAGCATTTACACATTCAACAAGATTAAACAAACCATAAAACAGGTGAAGGTGTTAAATTCATAAAAAGAGACTAGATTCACCACATTATAAACCTTATACATATAACTGTTTCAATTTTCTTCACCTTTTTTTAGATACAGTGGTCTAAGCTGGATGATTAAGCAACAGAGTTTTTGCCTTGCCTTGTCTTAACAATATTTCTAACACCTTTTTTTAGAAGCCACATATGGAAGTATGCATGCACATATTCTTTATGCAATTTGAATGAAAAGTAAGAAATTATATTTACCCAGAATATTTGTTTTTCTAATGTCTTATAGATATCTCTAAACAACTAGAAGAAGGGGGGAAAAGCCAAGTTTGACAAAATACTCTATTAGTGAAGCTTTTTTGAGTTGAGGGTCTCACTCTGTTGCCCAAGCTGGAGAGCAGTAGCACAATCACGGCTCTCTGCAACCTTGACTGCAGTCTTCTCACCGCGGCCTCATGAGTAGCTGGGGCTACAGGCATGCACTACCACACCCTGCTAATTAATTTCTTTTCTTTTTCTCCTCTCCTCTCCTCTCCTCTCCCCTCCCTTCCCCTCCCTTCCCCTCTCCGTAGAGATAACATCTCACTATGTTGTCTACACTGGTCTTGAACCCTTGGGCTCAAGCAATCCTCCTTCTTCAGCCTCCCAAAGCGCTAGGATTACAGACTTGAGTCACATCACCTGGTCTAAAAAGGTAACATTTTAATGAGTAATTTAAATTACCATGAAGTAATTTTGGGGGATTATGGAACTCTTCTGCATTCTATACATGGAGGCAATTACACAAATCTATACTCTATTAAAACTCATGGAACTGTATTGCAAAAAATGTAAATTTTATTGTCAATTGTAGAAATAAGAATAAATGTACATATATGTATGCATGTATATGAATATATATATATTATGTATATAGTTTTTTAAATATGTTTTTTACTTATATGCAGAAATACCTGGAGGCAATACAAGAAAAAATAATTAAAATGATAGAACTTGGTTGGTGGGATTGGTTTGGATAAGGACAGGAGAAAAATGAAACGTCTTAATTTCTGTCTTTTAATATTGCTTTGATTTTGAGCCATGCAATTGAATTACCTATTTGAAAAATACAATTAAATTAAAAAAAAGAAAAAAAATCATGTCCTTGGTTGGTTGATTTTATTTTTTCCCCCAAGGGTAGTAAGTTTTTTGCTTACTACATTTTAATCAAGTAAAAGCAATAGCAAGTAGGTGCATAAAAACTCTATTGGATTCATTTCTTGACCATTAATTTTTCCACCCTGTGCTTAGCAGCTGGAGACAGAGCCCCTGACCTAGTGGGAATTTACTCAGTTCTTCTAAAAACAAGTAATTCCTCTTATGATTGTATCAACTGCTTTGAAATGAAACGGGGGGGAAATATCAATCTGTTTATTTTTTAAAACTCTAACCTCCGTGGCCATATGCTTTAGTTTATTTCCTAACAAAACTGTTTACTGCTTTAAAAAATTGAGCTGTGCTTTGTATTGTGTAACACTAACACATTACCAAATGAAATAATAGCAGCTAAACAAGTTGCAATGAGAAGTAACTGATTAATTTTGTAGTCACTTGACCTATTTGACTGTTTCATTGCCTAATATGAAACAGATCCAAATTAACCTGTTACTTTATATTGGCATTCCTTATTATGTCTTCTCTGAAAATTATATAAACTTGCATCATTACAATGTTTATTTCCAGCACCATCTGAATAACTTTTCTCTCCATTTGGAGGAAAGACTCTCTAACTTATCAAATATCAATGTCAAAGGATATGGATACTAAAGACTTAAATTAGTATTTCCATTCTTAAGGTCATGTTACACCAAATAAATAACTAATTTACTTAAGAATATCAATAAGTTTAGTCTACAACATCTGTTGCTTATGAGCTGCAGCTACATTTTTATTTTTGGTTTTGGTCTTCCAAAGCATTTCAACATATTCGTAAAATAAATTTCAGTTTGTAGTTTATTGTGTATGGGTTTTCTCTTGTTTAAGACTCAACACAACTGATACCTCTGTGTATGTGTGTGTGGACGGAGGAGAGAGGGAGAGAGGGGGAGAGAGAGAGAGAGAGAGAGAGAGGGAAGGAGCGAGCTGTGTGAACCCAGTTTCCAGAGTTAAAACAAGAAAACAAGTAACCATTTAAAATCATAATATAAAATGATTTAAAATATTCTATATCATTTTGCCCTTAACCATTCTAGACAAACTATACTCACAATATTCTTTAAGGTTACAAACAGGAAAATATATAGCTATAGAAGTTTTGTCCTGATTTTGCACATTGTTGTACAGCACTAACAGACAGAAAGGATACTGAAAGACAGATAGGTATGCAACTCATCAGTATTTTGTTAGACCAAATCATGACTCTTATAAAACTCAGTTGTCTCTTTCCTCAGGTAGAAGGATAGTAATGTGCTAGATTGTGTATGATTTCTTATTACAGAGATGTCAGTTTTAGTTTGAAGCATAAACATATTTTTATTAATACACTAGTGTTTTTAGTGATCAATGACAATGTATCTAGTATTCCAGAATTTGTTTTTGATCAGTAGAAAAGCAATTATTCATAAAACTCAAAACAAAGGCAAAGTTGTGAAAGAAAGGAAAAGAATTATAGGTTTCTTACAGGGAAAGTAATTTTAATATAGACGAGATTGGTCCAAGTTCTGCCATTTGGATTGATAGATTATCTAGCAGAACTATCATTTCAATAATCTCAATGACAGTATAGCACTGGATACTTGGTATAGTATTATAAATTAAATTTACTGCAAATGTTATTACAGAGAATATGGAAAAAGATCTATTATTTTTGTTTGTGAAAGTTTAGATAGGAAAAAATTTAAGATTCTTTGACAAAACATAACAGAAATGATCTATATGATATAGCTGCATTGCCAGTTGTCAAAAATTTCACTTTAGCCATTACTTCTTCATCAGTATCCTTGAGTTATAGTGACATGATTCCACTTGTAAGAGAAAATATTATATTAATCAACCTGAATGTTACCCCTGTAAGGTGGTACTTTGCAGTGTTTAGTAATGTTGGATGCAGTTAACTTTTTCAAGACATGTATTGGTTTCTATTTATTTTCTCTAATATTGAGAACTTGTAGCAAGTGCAAAATAAGATTGTTGGTAATCCTTGCATATTGACAATAAGAACTGTAATTATGGATGATAACCTCTCATAATTTATATTTTAAAATTCATTCCTATATTCTGTTACTTTAATGCTTACCAATTTTCACATGTATGCATATATCTTTATTAACTTATCAAATACTCTTTTATCCATGTCTGAATAACTACATGTTTAAAATATAATTTTATATATTTATCTAATCTACCCACCCATGCATCCATCTACCTATATATGTGCTTACCTAAATACCTTTACCTAAAATGAAAATAAAATCAGTGTATATTTTTCAGGTATGTTGCTGTCATCAGAACATTCAACCTACATTATTACTATATGTTTGCTTTATCTGCTGGTTTATAAGTCTCATAGGGATAAGTACACCAAGAATTTAGACACTAAACTATAAATTTCACCTTTGTCTTCACTTTCCATTTGGATGCGTTTATATGTGCCACCCACCAAATATCTTTTCTGCTAGCCAATGAAACAATAAAATCTACAACCACACCATAATAAAAGCTAATATCTACCGAGTTCTTATGACATATCGGACCCTCTTTTGAGAGATTTAGTCTTCCTAGCCACTTTATCAGTAAATATGATTATTATGTGTTAACAATGAGGACACTGAGGAATAAAAATTAAGAAAAATAGGACAATAGAAAGAACTAGTATTCAAAGATTGAATTTTGAGGAGGAAAGGAGAGAAAATGGAGATTGATGTGTTGCATCTTTGTTTTCTAAGCATATGAAGTTAAGACCATAACATCCATAACCTTCCATACAGAAGTTCCTAAGAAATTAGAGTGTTCCCATTACAGATACCAGAGAAAAATCTTAAAGTTGCTAATAAGTTGGCATTTGTAGATACATCTGTCCTTAAATCGTATAGTAGACTTCAAAACATACTCTTCCAGCTATATCAAAGGAGCCACCACAAGTTTTTAGTTTACTATTGTGACATTTTCCCAGAGGTATCAAGATTTAGAAGAATGCATCAGTAAAATACCAGGTTTTATACAATATATTTTTAAACACTTTATATCAAAGAACACCATATATCATCCGTGTTACTCAAGGGGGAAAATCTCATTACTCAGATAAGAATCACTACACTTTCCTAATACATTGCTGATTACAAAATCTAAAATACATTCTAAGAAAATAAATGAGGTTGGGCTCGGTGGCTCAGCCTGTAATCCCGCTCTTTGAGAGGCCGAGGTGAGTAGATTGCCTGAGCCTGCGGGTTCGAGACCCGCCTGGGCAACTTGGCGAGACCTCATCTCTACAATAAATCAAAAACTAGCCTGGTGTGGTAGCGCGCGCCTGTAGTTCTGGCTACTTGGAAGGTTGAGGCGGAAGGATCGCCGGAGCCCAGCAGATCGAGGCTGCGGTGACCGGGAGTGGCCACTGCATTCCAGTCTGGGTGACAGAGTGAGACTCCAACTCAAAAAAAAAAAAAGAAAGAAATGAAATGAAAATAAATGAGACATCTTAATATAAAATATGTTCCCAGACCCCTAGCTACACACATCCCTCACACACGTCCACACTAGATTTTGTGAGTAAACTTTAAGAAAAAAGAGAAGTAGATTTGGTGGAAGGTAGGAGGTCCAAAGAAAGAAAATCTCAGGGACATAGAAGTTAGAGGAAGTAAGGGAGAAGAGACACATATCCGGTTATATTGTCATAAAAGTCCAAAAAATCTTTTCTGCAACCCTTGGGAGCAAGACTTGGAAATCAGAATTTTTCAAATTTTAAAATAAAAATGTGACAGCAGCATACTGAACTCACAGCAGGGTTTGGGGCAGCATCCTCTGGTCAAAACCATCAGTATTTTTATAGCAAATGTATATTTTCATTTTTTCATTAAGTGAGATAGGGACAAATGAGATAAAATTAAAATTGTGTTTCCAAATGAGCTGTCTCTAAACTTTTAGCATTTTTAAATGCTAGATTAACAGGACTTTATATTGGAATTGTGAATAAATATTTAGACATTTTTACGTTTGCTAAGAATTACTCTTACTTATTTCTTTTATTCCTTTTATCGCAAATTACACCCTTTCTCAATTTCTGGGCTCTAATAGAGGGATCTATACATTTTCCTCATTCTGAGTCTTTATACCGATTGAATAGCAACTCCCTGTATCTCCTCCCACCAGACCCTGGTAATTACCATTTTGCTCTCTACTCCTATAGGTTTTACTATTTTAGATATCTCATATAAGTATAATTGTGTAGTATTTGTCCTTTGGTGACTATCTTTTCCCAATTATCATTATGTTCTCCTAAAAGAAATGAAGTTAGGATCTCAAAGGATTATCTGTTCCGTTATGTTCATTGCATTATTATGCACAATAGTCAAGATGAACAACTTCAATATCATCCCCAGATATATGATAAGGAAAAGGTATCTATGCATAAAAAAAAATTACTTAAAAAAAAAAAGCTTCAAAAAAAAAAAAAAAGGAAAATCCTGCTTTATGTGACAATGGATAAAACTAGAAAAATTATTTCTTAACTCTGACTTTATTACAGAGCTTTGGGTTTCCAACTATCTAAGGGCTTGTAAAATTTCCAAAAATATTTTTGTAAATATATTTGTTAGAAACTTATTTATGTTCTTATGAGTATCATATAAAAATGGCATTCAGAAATTAGAGACATAAAGATATAGGTTGTCAAAACTTCCCAAATGTTTGAAGTCACTAGATTGGACATTATTCTAATTCATAAAATTGAATATAAAATAAATGAATGTTAAATAAATCACAAGAAGTTTTCTATATGGCCTTTCCATCATGAATATCAAAAGCAACTTAAGGTCATAATAGAATTAGATTTAGGGAAAAATCAAATAGCAATGGTTTCTCTAAAACAGAAAATTAGAAAGATAAACTGAAGAATATTTTTGCTTTGCATTGAAATTAATATTTAGAAATGTAAAATAACTTCTGACACTACAAAGATGTTACTAGTTTTTATGTTACATTTTGTACAACTTCTAAAATGGAGTATTGCTTGTAGATTGGGTGGGGCAGGGTTATTTTGCTGCTTTTAATTTAAGAAATATTAGAACAGAAAATGCTACTAATTATTAGACTACTTGAGTCAATGAAGTTTACAGTCAATAGATCTGGATATCAAAATTTTTGCTGTAGTGTACCAAAAAAAGTTCTAAAATGCATTCACATAAGTAACAAAAATGTTATCTATTATTGCCATGTGTTAATGTTGAAGGCATCAGAATAGGAGAATAATTTGTAAATTCAAGGCCAAAGCTTTCAAGAATATTAATTTTCAGATTTTAATTAGGAATACAATATTTGCTTACATTACTGGCTAGTAATAATCACTGTAGAGTTAAGTCAACAATACTGAATCCTAGATTCTGATAACATTGTTATCATGAATCCAGTATTATTGCTATCATGAAAATTCCTTTGGGGAGCTGTGTGAATTTAAACATTGCCATTTTTTTTGTTTGTTTCTTGATCTTTTGATTCTTGATCTTTCTTGATCTTTTGATTCTGCACTGTGATAAAGCACTTTTGTTGTTTGCAGGCTCTAACTTAAATGTGTAGCTATTTTTCTGTTTTCACTGCAAGCTCTAATATGTCTCAAATGGTAATCCTATTGAAAATAATGAGAGATTTCTGCTTAGTTTCCAAAAGAGGTATTTTTTTCCAACTATTTTAAAATAGCATCTCTTTATTCTCTCCTAAAAAATATTGAGTATCTTATCTGTGCTAGGCATAGTTCTGTTGCTTTAGAAACAAGATTTTCTACCTCTCTCTGAGGCACACTCATCCAACTCAATTGTCCCTTACATCTTGATTTCAAACAAACTTTCATTTCTTTATGTTTACCCTACTTTCTCCTGTCCTGCTACCTGTGCATAGTATACTTAGTTCCCACAGTGATCTTGTTCTGTCTTCTCTTCCTCCTCTTTATATCCATCTCCTGTTCTAGTCCTCTTTCAGATGTCAGTCAAACAACATTTTTTTAAGGGAAATTTCTTCTCATCTTTAAATCTCACAGACACAAGCTTCCTTATTGAAAACTTATTTCAGTGATAATTTTATTTGTGTAATAATTTTGTGACAGAATCACTAGGGGTTCAGTAGAGGTCTTGTTGCTTGCTATACAGAAAGCCAATCACTGAGACAAGAAGTATTGACAGGAAAGTATTGGGTAATGTCAGCCAAGAAGAATGGGAGATTTCATCTTAAATTTATCTCCCCATTCCATTGAAGTCAGAGGTTTATATGGTGGATTAGGAATGTAAAAAACAGGAATTAGGGTGGGCTAAGGAAGAGGACTTGGTAAACAGAAATGAGTGAGATATAAAGAAGACGAGTTGGTGAACAGGATTTAGGGAAAGATCTGGAATCTCATTGGATAAGGTGATCTGGTGAGTTTTAGTTCCTTGGTACTACAGATCTGAGGGTTTGCTTCCTGATAAAGGAACTCAGATAAGACAGATGTAGGTTTCAAGATTTAAGACCTTGAGATTCAATCTCTATGCTTATTTAAGCAAACAAACAAACAAAAAACTGTTGCTGTTATTTCTATGGGAAAGTTGAACCTGTTTCAATTGGACTAACAACTATGTCCCTTACTAGAATGCAAACTTCATTCTATCTTTTGTTCACTTCTATATCCTCAGTACTTATTACTTAGTTGTGTCTGGCATAAAAGAATGATATAACAAATAATACATGCTTACCGAGTCAGAAGCTCTGATGGTCAAAAACAGAACATTTCCAAGAGGAAAATAAATATTTAAGGAACTTTAAAAATATACATTTTTTGCTTTCAGGGTTATATATTGTAAATTACATTTTTGACTAAGATATTGCTTAAATGTTTTTGTGCTTTAACAAAATTTGTATAATCAGAGAGATACCTACAACTATTTTACTGAATTGACTTATTAATATTGTGACTTAAGGTTGTTATCCTTCAGCAGCATTCATTATATTTAAGCTTAAACATGTATCCTAAATGCCTTTGCTACTTTGTAGCTGAATGCCACCAGGATTTTTCAGGACAGTTCTAAGTTTTTGAGACATATTAATTTAAAAACTTATTTACCTACATCTTTTAGCATATATATATATTTTTAACTATATTATTAATATTCTATTCTTAATATTAATATTATTTATGCATAAATCACTATATATGTGTCATTATAATGTATCATTATAATTTTCAAAATTCCCCAATTAGTTCATGAATCCCAATTTGGGTTCTGAAAATATGACTACTGTAGAACCCAGAAATCAATATTGTGAGTTTCAAATTTATCTTACAGAAGAGAAGAGGTTAAAAGCAATGCTTGTATTTAGGTTATTAAAGTATATCCAGAGACTTCAATGTTTCAGAAGATTGATAGAGAATAAAGTTGAAAAAAAATCATTAGATTTATCAATAAGTTACAAGTAATCTTACAGAAAGCAGTCTTATGCAGATATCTGGAGAGAAGCAAGAAAGCTGGTTTAGAGAGAAATGTATGTTGAATAAATTCAATCACTAAGTGTAAACCTCAAGGTTCAAGAGTTTGGGAAGTAAGAGAATGTTGAGAAGAACTAGTGTCAAATAGATAGTTTTATTTGAAATGGGAAATTTGAAAAAAAATAAAAGAAGATGAATGTAATTGTCAGAGTAAGATTCTGTAGAAGAGAGATAAGCTTGAGTGGAGGATTTAGTTTTATAAAGCAAGCATGAGTACTTAGTTCTCAATACTTAAGAGTAACGTGTCAGAAATGGAGTTATTTATTTGCTAAAATGAAGGAAAATTTCTAATATTTAGCTGCCTTATGCTTCACAATTCTTAAATGTGGCATATATCATCCTAAAGTCTTGTAAATCTCTAGTTGCTAATCACTTTCACACATCTTCATGAATGAGGGACAGAACAAACTTAGGTTCTAGAAACAAATTAAGGTCCTTTCCAAACTAACCCCAGTGCATTTGATATTTCCCCTTTTTAGTACTCTGTTCTGTTATATTTGTTTTCATAGTGTCTTAACTTATTCCTATTTTTCACTTGTCATACGTTGTTTTCTCCCCGCTTGCCATCATAACAGAAAAATATTTTCTTTCAAGGGATAATTTTTCCACTAGACCTCTGAATTCTCTGCCTTATTTCTTTCTTTCTTTCTTTTTGTCTTTTCTGTGTATTTTCAGTCTTCTGGCTTCTTCCTTGCTATCTGCAAACATATTAAAGTCTCCCTAATCTTTTTACAGATGCACACATAGACCACATATGTATACACAAAACACGCAGTTATCCACATTCTTCAGACTCCATGCTCTCTGATAATATCCCTCGGTTCCGCTCTTTTTTCCTTCAGCCAACTTCTCTGAAAAAGTTACATTCCCTGACTCAACTTCCTCAGGTTCATCTGCCTTTTAATCAACTATACTCTGAATTATCTCTTAACTGGAACTGCTTTCCCTAAAGTAATGTGATATCATTTTATTTGTCAAAACTACTTAGACATTTGATATTGATCTTCATTGATCTCAAAGCAATATCTCACTACATCTTCTGCCATGACAATAGTCTTAAGGCTCTCTCCTCTTCTGGATCTTCCTGCTTGTTGCTTAACATTCTACTCTCAACCCTTCTCTGTGTGCACACTATTCCTGAACAATCTGATCTGTATTATAGGCTACAGGTATTACCTCTCTGCAGAAGACAGTAACAGTAGTGTTTCTACCTAATTCCTAATTCCTTATATGGAATATAGACACATTTCTAAGTTTTGTTGATTCTACATTCTAAATATTTTTCAAATTAGTTCATCCCTTTTTAATCCTAACTTTAGCTCTACTATGCAGTTTTCTCCACCCTGCTGTCCAAACACAGTTTTATGTCTTTGTGTTTGCTGTTTTCTTTGTCATATCACCTATCATATAGTTTCTTGCTTCACCTTTACTAAATGCAAGAAATTTGACACAACTGGCTGTATCTGACCTAGGACTAAATTCAGCATGGTGTCCCCTATATGCAAGGTATGTAATCATTATTTGTTAAATAAATTCGTAAAGCACACAGTGCTAGGCACATACACATGAGAATTGCTTATGCAAATTACATAGGCTGAATTTTATATGATAAAAAACTAATAATGTATAATGATTGCAATGCTAGCAAAACCATAGCTATGTCTATATAAAAATATGGCAAAAAATAAAGAAAAACAATGATTGGATGTGAAGAAATGTGGCTGTGTCTGCTGAGGAAAAGGATATGGTAAATAATTTGGAGAGTTAGCGTTACCTAGTGAAAATTATGCCAGAAGCAATGGAGGTAGAAAATTATATATATATATATAATATTTATGCTATGTATATGTATACCAAATAGCCTGTAATCCTGAGCTTTTGGGAGGCTGAGATGAGTTAATTGCCTGAGCCCGCGGGTTCAAGACCCACCTGGACAACTTGGCGAGACCTCATCTCTACAATAAATCAAAAATTAGCCGGGTGTGGTAGCACGCGCCTGTAGTTCTGACTACTTGGAAGGCTGAGGTGGAAGGATCTCCGGAGCCCAGCAGGTCGAGGCTGCGGTGGCCAGGAGCAGCCACTGCACTCCAGTCTGGGTGACAGAGTGAGAGTCCAACCCCCCCAAAAAAAAGAAAGAAAAGAAAATTATGTATATAAGCCAAAAATGTATACATATTTAAAAAGATGATATTGATATATTACTTTTCAAAATTAACTAAGTTACAGTAGCAATGTGTAGTATGGTGTTCTCTCAACTGTGCTTCTGCCATTTTCTGTGACTATACTGCCTTTTGCATGGTGATGCTAGCATTCATTTGATTAATGACACCTTTTGAGTGAATGTCACAACTAAAATGAATATACAAATGTGTGTGTGTGTATGTATGTGCCAAATATGTATGCACATTTTAAGAGATGTTATAGGTATTACTTTTAGTTTGTTGTAATCAGAAGTGCATAAGTGTCTGGATGCTGATAGTAGCCACTTTGAGCACTGCTTGTAATTGCAGAAGTCAAGTGTAACTTGCATTCATCTTTTGTTATTAGTATATATTGAGTATTACAATTTTAGTACAATTTTTTCCTTTTAAAAATGTATATACATTTGTGGACAGCGTGTGTGTGTGTGTGTGTGTGTGTGTGTGTGTGTAATGATTCTCAAGAAGTTAACTTTAGATGTAAAGGAATCCTTATGGACGTATCTCTTCTCTTTCTTGATGGTTTCTGACAATTTGTGTCTGGGGAGTCTAGCAGTGAATCAGAGGTAAGATCCCAAACTCTTGTGGGATCTGCAGAAATATCAAAATGAAAAGTGTGACCAGGAGCAGTGTGATAATTTTAAAGTTTACAAGCCCTATTGATTGGGAACTTCAAAATTTGCCTGTACCTATTTTTTTAATAGTAGGAAATGCATTGACTGGGCATAAAGGGACTATAATCCCAGTACTTTGGGAGGTCAAGATAGGAGGATTGTTTGAGGTCAAGAGTTTCTCATGAGCCTCAGCAACATTATGAGACTCTTTCTCTATAAAAATTTTCATAGTCAGGCATGGTTGCCTATTTTCCCAGCTACTCAGCAGTCTGAGGTGGGAGAATCACTTAAGCCCAAGAGTTTAAGTTACAGTGAACTGTAATTGTGCTACTGCACTCCAGCATGGGTGAAAGAGTGAGATCTTGTCTCTAATAATAATAATAACAAAAATAATAATTTTAAAACAAATATGAAAAACATCAAACCTGTAAATGTGTATTATCAGTGTGAGATTATTATATTATATATATTTATGCCATAGATGCATAGATATTTTAAAAATTATGATTAATTGAGGGGAAAATTTAGATTGGTAAATATTGTGCATAATATGATTCAAATTTTAATAGCACATAAAAATTGGGTAAAATATATATACTATGCATGGCTAAAGTGAGTTAAAATAAATTATACACAATTATTATGCTATGGCATAAATATTATAAATATTATTTTGTAGTTATACTTAAGGAAAAGTGTGGAAGGATATATCTCAAATTGTTAGTGGAAGATGCTATTACTGATTTTTTTCCCATATGGTTTATCTATAATTTCTGCTTTAAAAAAAAAGAATATATTTTCCTTGCATAGTAAAATTATTATACAAATAAATATGTTGATAATCAAATAGTTTCTGTTAGATACTGGGTATAATATTATATTTATGGAAAATTGTCTTGCCTCAAAATAGTTAGAAACTTCTGTAATTAATTCATATTAGCAATTCACATTTATTTTTTATGATGGTACTGAAAGTAATATTTTCATAGATTTGGGGAAAAAAAGGAATTCGTTGGCTTCCATTTAAGTTCTAACACCTAGTTCTTCCTTATTTACAAAGCACATAATTTTTCAACTTTTCCCATAATTACATGTATAATAGAAACAGCCATGCTATGTCTAAAATTTGTTTGCAAAACTACTATAAGGATGACATGAGAAAATTCCAAAAGAACTTTGAGTTACTGAGAAAGAATAGGTTACACAAGTCCAAAGTGTTTCTCCTTATATTAGGTGAATTTAAAAGAGGAAAATATGTGTTTGGCATATTTTCTTGAACAATTGTTCAAATGTCTTGGGTTTGGCAAAGTTAAAATTACATTTTCCCTTCCCTTTTTGCTTGTGATTTACAAAATCATGTATACTTTAAGAAAAATTTAATCCATATGTTCTCATTCATTTGTACTTAACTTGTCATAATGTTGTTCATGAAAGTCATCTTACGTCCAGAAAAGTTTGTGAGAATTTTTAAAATAAGTCTCTCTTTCCTTCTGTTCTAAGAGGCTGCTTTTTAGCACTAGTTAGTAAATTGGAACCTTAAAAAGTTGAAACTTGAAATTTATGAATTTCAAATACATTCTTACATGGCCAGTATTTTCTCCATTATATATTTGTGTGTGTTAATAGCAAAGCTAATAGGGCTAAACTAGAGACTAAGTGACAAGACTATGCTTTTTTGGTGTTTTAAAATGAAGTTTTATAAATAATTTTAACAGATTTTGCGTTTATTAAATTCACTCTTCCAAAGGAGAAGTGTGATATCTCTATAGAGAAATATCGTATCTCTACAAAGAGGAATTAAAGAGCAGATGTGAGATTTATGAGAACCTTTGTCAGCTGTCATTCTTTAGAGTTGAGAGGCAGCCACCAATAATGATTCTAACACAAAGGGACAGAAAACCAAGACTGAAAGAATAGCACCGTCGAAAAGTCGTAATTGCTTATGCTGTACGGAATTTTTTCTATGACTCTTAGATAGGATGAAACCATATGGCAAGGAAAATCTTAGGAGATTTAAAATCAAATTGCATACAAGATACAGGCGTTTGAATACTGAAGTCAGAACATTTAGAATTTTTTTAATTTTAAAAATAATTTGTTAAAAACAGCATACTGTCATTTTTATTACTAGTGCTTCTAAGTATTCTTCCAGCTACATAATACAAAACTTGTGCTTTGTGGCTGAACAATCTCAGTACCCCAGGTATTTCAAGGACACATTAAGAATGATAATGTGAAAAGCAGAATGTACTGCACACTGTTTAGGAGACTGAGATGCCATTAAAAACTCCCCGGGAAGAATGAACTAAGGTCCAATGTAAGGCTAAGATTGTGAAAGCTCAAGTTTTAAACCAAACCTAAAATTTCAGCCCACATCTATATAAATTGATGTTAGACAGCTTGTCCCCAGGGAATATGGATGCCTGCATTTGCTGTGCTGTGAACTATTTTAGAGCAGAAACATTGTATATTCTCCAACGAATGTTTTTGTGCACATCTGGATATATGCAGAAAACTAATGTAATTAATGGGCTATGTAAAAATAAATTACTGTATTTGAAATCTTGCTCTTTGATTCTGGGTGAGTAAGTTTGTGGTTACAAAATTAGGGTCTCAGCAAGACATACATGTATTCACAAACGTACACACTCTGTTCCACAAGCCACCAACACTTGGACCAGATTGATGCTTTTAATTAGGTTCATCTGGTCCGTAATACAAGTTTCTAAATAAAGAAACTTATGTAGCATTTGGATATATTTTCAAGATTTTTTAGTAATTAGTAATTACAGCAAATATAACATTACTACATTTTTTATCAGCTATATAAATAAGTACATTTTATGGGCGGAACATTCTCTGAACTAGTAATTCAGATAACGTTGTATGACCAGTACTTTTCAATCCACTTATCTGTCTGTCTACCTATCTATCATCTATCCATCTTTTTTTCTGAGTACCAATATGTTCCAAAAATGTCATTAGATTTTAGAGTGGGAATGGGGCAGAATTCATTTACAAATCAAGCTATTCCAGTATTCGTATTATATTGGTAACTCATTTTCTGAGAGCTCCAGTTAAGTAGTTTGGAACACTGAATGCCTAGACAAACCTACAACTGACTTTGCCATGGAAGCCAGAGATGAGCTTCTAGAGGAGAGATTGTTTAACTGAGTGCAGTAATTGTATTTTACTCCCTAGGTCACTGGATCTGTAATAGAAAAATTATGCCTTCCTTCATAGGGGATGGTTATGAGTTAGCTCACTTGGTCCCAAAATTTGCTGCACCCTAGAAGTATGGTTTATTTTCTACTACACAATGCTAGAATTACCTTAAGGAAATGTTTGTTCTTTGGGTCTTAGGGATTAAAAAAGAGACCAAAGTCAACGTCAAACTTAATTTCACTTCTTTTTTTCTCTCAGAACTTATAGAAATGTTTCCATTATCCAGAAGGATTTGCAAGTATATAAAAAAAATTTATACCAAGAGTATTTTTTTTGCTAAAAAATACGTTGTTTCATATCTCTAAAATATTGTCTCTAAAGCATGTATTGTCTCCAAAGCTTGATGCTTCATGGATAGATGCCTATATTTTCTGCAAAAATTCAAAATTTCTTCTTATTCAAGGATTGATTTGTACAGGGTTTGGTTTAGAATATTATGTAGGACATGACAATTAATGATCAGAGTTAATGCATCACTTCAATATTTATTATAGATTGTTTGCAACCATGTTCATTAAGTATTATTTCAAATCAATGTAATTATTAGTCTAAAATTCTTAAGAAATGTACTTCAATGAATTGCTTCTTCATCTGGGCCCCAATTCAAATTAATGAATATTTCATTTGTGAGAATTATCTCCTGACATGATAGTTAGCTCTTTGTGTGTATTATTGCAACTAGTTAGGCTATGACGATGAGTGTCTCATTCATCTCTCTTCTAGCACTGCTTGGTATAGAGCCTTGTACATGTAAGCACTCACTAAGTATTGTAGAGCTTGTACATTGACACATGCCCTGCATTTTATCTAATACTGGTGTTAACACTCACTTGAACACTTGTTAATCATGCTTTCCTGAAAGTAAATATGCACATTCCAAATGAGTGACTTCTTGCAAGAAGAAGGTCTGTGGTTTTCACATTTTGTTTTAACAGCTTAAATACCTATTTGCTCAATGTTTGAAATCAATTTGAACGTACCCATAGTAAAAATCCATCAATAAATTCCATCTACTTTACTTCTGGCTTTTGCACAGTGGGTGGGTGGGTTTTTATATTCTGTGGTTATATTTTAGTGGATAGGCTAAAGATATAGTCTTGCTATTAACTTTAAATAGTCATACGTATGGTAACTTAAGCCCACACTTAAAAGTATTAAAACTTTGCTCTTGGGTATGTGTATATGCATGTACGTGGGAAGAAATTGTACTTACTACACAATTGCAGACATAACTCAAGTTCTATGATTTCAAAGTGAATTATAAGAGTATGGCATGATACAATTGATTATTTATGGTTAACAGCTTTTGGTGATTTTTTTTCTGCCAAATGTATTTTCTTTTTAAAATTTCTTTCTAGTGAAGAATAGGGTTATAAATGTAAAGGCCATGGCAGGGAGATTGAATTAATGATGAAATAAGGTTAGAGAAAAATAGACTTAGAGAAAAATTGGCATTTGGTCTATTTGAAAACAGGGCAGTATGTTTACTTGTTAATCAATATAAACCAAAAAAAGTGAACACTTTCACAATAATTTGATCAATTTAAGATTTTGAAAATGTTACTGAAGACACATATCAGCTTTTAAATTTGTTTTTATACTTCTGTAAGATTTAGCAGATTTGGGCATTATTATTCTATCATTTAACATTAAAAAGATGTTTGTATTTAAGATTTGGCATAATAGTTATATCTCCTGCTGCTTAGAGAGCTGGCATACATGGTGAACTAAAAAGAAAAAAGTAGACAATTATAAAAGTAAAAGAAATAAAACTAGGAAATACATGTTGAGAAAAAAACTCCACCAAAATTCAGGTATGATTTAAATCCCCTGTTTACTAATAGCTCTTAATTTTATTGCATGCAAATAGTACCTGGAAAGGGTTGTAGAATTTTTAATATTCACTAAAATATGTATTTTATAAATAAAATATATTTTTGCAAATATTATAAAATGTGTTGATGCAAAATCTCAGTGCTGGATCCTTGAATATCATGATTTATTTTGTTGATTCGTGTGCTGAAAGTGTCTACAACAGTAGATAACAACACCTATTAAACAATTGTTGATTGTAAGTTCCACACAGTGTTATGGCTAAAATGAGCTTAACCATTAGATATTGCAACAATATTGGGGCTCTATTTATTCTTATATGTTTCTGTAAAATGCAAAGTTTTTCTTCTTTTTTTAAAATTTTTTTTATTTTTTTGAGTTGGAGTCTCACTCTGTCGCCCAGACTGGAGTGCGGTGGCCGCTCCCGGCCACTGCAGCCTCCACCTGCTGGGCTCCCGCTATCCTTCTGCCTCAGCCTTCTGAGTAGCCGGAATTACAGGCATGTGCTACCACACCCGGCTGATTTTTTGATTTATTGTAGAGATGAGGTCTCGCTGCCCAGGCGGGTCTTGAACCCGCGGGCTCAGGCAATCCACTCACCTCAGCCTCCCAAAGTGCGGGATTAGAGGCTGAGCCACAAACACGCGAGTTTGTAATTTCTCGAAGAGTCAAGATAATTACAATAAATTGTATACAACAGTTGTTTTGCTTCTCTTCTGTTATTGTTTCAATACTTTCCATGTGCTATAGAAAATACTTCATGAACAAGAAAGATCTGTGGAGAAGCTAATGAGTATTCTCTAGAAGAGAGGTTATCTTTTTTATTTCTTTTTTTTATTTTAAAGATGTGGGGTACAATTCAGGGTTAGGTATACAAATGTTCATTATGCAGGTACCCTTGTTAATGGGGTGAGCCCCCCCTTCCCCAGGCAGATTCCCACTACTGCCAATCTCACTTCCTTGCCCCCCTCCCAGCAGTTTCCCACTGCTGCCAATCATTCTCTAATAGTAATACGATAATTGTTCAAGGTCCACTTATGAGTGAGAACATGTGATACTCCGTTCTTTGTTTCTGTGAAAGATCACTCAGTATTTTAACACTAAATCCATCCAGGTTGCTGTGAAGTTCATGATTGTGTTCTTCTTTATGGCTGCGTCATATTCCACTGTGTATATGTACCACATTTTTTTAATCCAGTCCTCTTTTGATGGGCAGCACGGTTGGTTCCGTGTTCTTGCTACTGTGAACAATGCTGTGATAAACATACGTGTGCAGGTATCTTTTTTATAGAGTAATTTGGTTCTCAATCCCTGGGGGCCCCGGACCAGTACTGATCGCTCTATTGCCTGTTAGGAACCAGGCCACGCAGCAGGAGGTGAGTGGCAGGAGAGTGAGGAAAGCTTCATTTACAGCCACTTTCCATCACTCGCCTTACCACCTGAGTTCCGCATTCTTTCGGATTACCCATGGCATCAGATTCTCATAGGGGCGTGCACTCTATTGTGAACTGCACAGGTGAAGGATCTAGACTGCATTGCCCCTCATGAGAATCTAATGCCTGATGATCTGAGGTGGAGCTGAGGCAGTTATGCCAGCACTGAGGAGCAGTTGAAAGTACAGATGAACATTAGCAGTGAGGCTGGACAACATAAAACAATTGCTTGCAGACTCCTATCAAAATCCTATCAGTGAGTGACAAGTGAACTGATGTGCTTCATTTGTACAGCTGCATCTGGTGGCAGTCTAAAAGGCAGAATCTGACACTTATTTTAGTCTGTGTGTGGCCCACCCGTTATATTATTTACCACTTCCATCTGCACTTCTTTTTTAAAACCGTAAGTGGTATAATTATCTCATTATATATTATAATGTAATAATGAAGAAATAAAGTACATAATAAATGGTATGCACTTGAATAATCCTGAATCATCCCCTGCTCCCCAGTGCATGGAAAAATTGTCTCCCACAAAACCGGTCCCTGGTGCCCAAAAAGGTTGAGGACCACGCCTCTCGAACAACACTGCCCAATAGCAACTTCTGTGATAATGAAAACGTTTTATAAGCTGCTTTGATCAATAGTGTAGTTACTAGCTACTTGTGGCTATTGGGTTCTTAAAACATGACTAGTGACACGAGAAATTGCATTTTTAATGTTATATATTTTAAATTAAGTTGTTTTATAATTTAAATAGACATATGTGGTTGCTGTATCAGATAGGACAGCTCCTAGCAAAACCTTCAAAGTAATTATTTAATTTTGTTGCTTATATTTTTCAAGACCAGTCAGTGTTCTAGTTTTCTTTTCTCTTTTCCTTCTTCCTTGGTAAATATAAGAAAGATCCTTTGTAGAAAATATTTAAATATAGTGTGATTATATCATTTTTCAAGAAGGTATTTTTTTTTCTCAGATCCACTGCTTTCAACTTCTCACTCTGCTTATGTCTTATAAAAATATACTGTCATAAATTAATTATTCAGGCAGAAGTAATAAATATGCAGAGAATCATGATAGCTGGGACTACTATTACACATATTTTTTATTTTCAAATAAATTTTGATCATTAAAAATTAACATCTGATACTTTTCATTGTCTAAAATTCTCGCTTCTTCAAAAACAGTCATGATAAATTTTCTTTATATCAGTTTATTTTTGGTTTAATGGAAAATTTGTCTCTAGACAAGAGCATCAAAAACATTTAAAATATAAGTGTGAAAGACATTATTTTATTTCTGTTTTATCTATCCTTCTGTGCCAGGCCTACCACTCTGCTCTTATGAGCACCTTAACTGTTGCTGCTCTAGACAAAATAATTATCATTTTTAGGGTAAATGAAACTATATTAATGGAAAAAGATTTGTTTTAAACAAAATGCCGCTTTTCATTGGACAGATTTGTTATGAGGCACAATAAATGGAATGCTTTATTGAATATTATTGACTAGATTCCTTCTACAATTTCATTCACTGTATGGCAAGAATATCATTTTGGACAGAGAAGTTTAAACACTTTTACATCTATAGGCACAATGCACTTCCAAGAACATTCGGGTATCTTTCTGTTTTTATTAGCCTGGCTTCTCTAACAAGTCCCTATAAATTCGGTGCCTTTTCAGGGACACAAATAACTGGAAAATAGATTACTTTTTGGTTTAGTGTATCTTTATGCAGACATTCATGGAGCAACTGGACAATGACTCTTGAACAAGGCTCATAGTGTAATACTAGGAGAGATAATATTATGGGGAATCAGCTTACTATTTAGTTTATTGCTGTCACTAAATTTGTCTTATTTCTGGGAATAGACTGATTATTTTGAAAGCCAAATAAAAACTTTTCCCCTGATGTATTAGTATACATGGTATTTCTTTGTATTTTCAAAAAACTGTGGTTTCTTAAGTTGTGAGTAATATTTGTTACATATATATTCAAGCATTTTTTTTTTTCTATTTGTGAATAGGACTGCTAGTTCTGAACAGCTTGTTCACTCATCTTTTTGGTTAGGGCAATAATAATTGTACAGAATTCTAATATATAAGGCAAAGTTTAGTGAAATCTTGTCTAGTATTCTTACTGAACAAACCTTTTCAAATACCCCCAAATTACATATTGGGGCAAAGGCTTTTCTATTTTTGTTGTTGTTATTGTTTTTAAGTGAAAGTCAGAGGATTTTTTTTTTCTTACCTACTTAACCAAATAAATTCTGTATATGAATAATGGAGTCCTTCAGGGGCTAGGGTAGAATAAAAGAATTGAGGGAAAAGAATGGGAAAGGAAAATAAGAAAAAGAAGAGAAGGTCAGCCTGGCACATTCTATGTGCTTCCTGGGGAGAAAATATTTTCTAATATTGAGCTACGTTTTTAAAATATAGAAGATTTCACCTAAAATATGTATTTACTTCCTCAAAGATCTGGATGATTGTTGGCCTGTTTTGCTGTTTAGGTCTCAAGGATAAGTAAATATATATATATAATCAAAACATAAGAACACAATAAATGGGAATTCAATTAACTCTGTATAGTCTTCTAATATAAGCCATTGTTAAGAAGGCCATGCTCACTATTTTTCAGTCTTCCAATTCCACAGAGGACTTATTAGGATGTAATATGTTGCCTGTCTCCATTCACAGATGAGAGAAGCTCCTGAGGTTGCCACGTTCTTTTCACCCTGCTTGTTGGGAAGTGCTCAGGGTGGGTTCTCCGCCTCCTCTCCTACCTGAAGTTAACCTTCTTATCAATAACACTGAAAGGATAAGGAGAACTCAGGCCGTGAATCCATACCTCATCATGATCTTTGCCTAAATTATCCATATATTGGAATTTTCTTAATATTATTAAAGGTCTCCTGATTTGATTTTCTGTATTTGAAAAATATAATGACTATTGTAACACTATGAATAAATCTTTATAAAAATGAAAAATAAAAAAATAAATATTTGTAACTTATTTTTCTTTGTGTATATCTACTGAACTGCAAACAGAAAAGGAAAAAGTTAGATTCCAAGATAGCCAATATTTTAAATTTAATAACAATTGTAGGGACAGAAAAAAACTAAAAAAAATAGGAATATATATATATATATTTCCTGATGAAATCTAAACAGGCAGAAATAAATAAAAGGAATACAATGGTTTATATATGACCTGAGTGAAAGAACAGTATTTTTCCTGATAAAGTTGAAATGTTATGGAGATTTCTGGTAGGTGAATTGACAGCATTCCATCACCAATGTCTACTTTATGAAAATAAAGTACTAAAGGGAAAATGCAGGTGATGAAATTTCAGTAATGGCAGGAAACATGCACAGTGATCTGTGTTAAGTACCAACCACCCTTTTCTGTGTTTAATGTTGTCTCCTATATCACTGAGGATAACACTGCTTTTTCAGTAGCAACTTGTCTTCTTTGCATCACCCCCTCTCTTCTCTTTCCTCTGGCTTTGTTTGTAGCTCCAAGGCCACTTGGAAACTATAAATTGAACCCAAGTAGAAGTGCCTGGATTCTCACTGGTTTATCTTTTAAATCCCTCTTCTTTAGAACTTCCAGGTGCTGAATGACATCCAATTAATTATTTTCAACTCTCAAACTTTAGTTCTATTTTCTCTGCTTACAAATTCTATTCTTTTTTATGTTACAATTAATTTTATATTTTGCTTTTAGTTGTTGCTTAGAAAAGTTATTTTGAAACATAATACAGTTATGCACTACATAACGGTGTTTCAGTCAACAACGGACTAGACCATGTACACAATGGTGGTCCCATAAGATTATAACAGAGTTGAAAATTCCTATCACCTAGTGACATCTTAGCTATTGTCATATCATTGTGCAATGCATTATTCATGTGTTTGTGGTGATGTTGGTGTAAATAAAACTACTGTGCTGCCAGTTGTATTAAAGTGTAGCACATATGATTACATAATGCATAATAATGATAAATATATGATCATGTTGCTGGCTTATGTATTTACTATACTGTACTTTTAATCACTATTTTAGTGTACTTCTTCTACTTATTAAAAATAATAGTTGCCTGTAAAACAGTTGCAGGCAGGTCCTCATGGGCATTTCAGAAGAAGGTATTTTTATCATAAAAACGACAGGCTCATACATGTTATTACCCTGGAAGACTTTCCAGTCTTCCACGAGGAGGAAAATAGTGATATTGATGACTCTGACACTATGTAGGACTAGGCTAAGGCATGTGTTTGAGTCTTAGTTTATAACAAAAAAGTATTAAAAGTTAAAAATATTAAAGCATTGTAAACATAAATAAAGCTTATAGAATAAAGTATGAAGAAAGAACATATTTTTTGTTTTGTTTTGTTTTGAGTTGGAGTCTCACTCAGTCGCCCAGACTGGAGTGCGGTGGCCACTCCCGGCCACCGCAGCCTCGACCTGCTGGGCTCCGGCGATCCAAGTAGCCGGAATTATAGGCATGCGCCACCACGCCCGGCTGATTTTTTGATTTATTGTAGAGATGAGGTCTCACTGCCCAGGCAGGTCTCGAACCCACGGGCTCAGGCAATCCATTCACCTCAGCCTCCCAAAGGCGCGGGATTACAGGCTGAGCCACCGAGCCTGGCTAAGAACCTATTTTTTACAGTTGTATACTGTATTTGTTTGAAGTTGTGTTAGCACAAAAGAGTAAGACTTAAAATACATTAAGACTGAATAAAGAACATTTGTATACCTAACCCTGAATTGTACTCCACATCTTTAAAATAAAAATAATAATAAGAAAGAAAGAAATAGAAATTAACTAAATAAATAAGTAAACTCTATGGGGAAAAAAGTGCATTAAGCAAGCTGGGTGCAGTGACATATGCCTGCACTCCCAGCACTTTAGGAGGCGGAAGCAGGAGAATTGCTTTAGATCAGGAGTTTGAGACCATCCTGGGCAACACATTGAGACTTCCATCTCTAAAAAACATTTCAAAAATAAATTGACATGGTTGCGTGTACCTGTAGTACCAGTTACTAAAGAGGCTGAGGCAGGAGGATCCTTTGAGTGCATGAGTTTAAGCTGCAGTTGCACCACTGCTCTCCAGCTCTTTCTTCCAGGGTAGCAGAGCAAGAAACTGTCTCCATTTAAAAAAAAGGAAAGACAAGGTTACAGTAAGTTATGGTTGATTTATTATTGAAGAATAATTTTAAAAAACAAACTTAGCATTGCCTAAGTGTGCAGTATTTTTAGGGTTTACAGTAGGGTCACATCCTAGATCTTTCACCACTCACTCACTGACTCAGCCAGAGCAACTTCCAGTCTGATAAGCAACATTCAAAGTAAGTGCCCTGTACAAGTGTACCATTTATTTTTAACTTTTATAACTTATTTTACTCTACTTTTTCCATATTTGGATATGTTTAAATACATAGTTACTATTATGTTGCAATTGCATACAGAATTCAGTACAGTATCATGTTGTAAAGGTTTGTATCCTAAGAGTTATAAGCTATACTATATAACCTAGGTGTGTAGTAAGCTATATCATTCATGTTTGTGGAAGTAAATTTTATGATATTCCACAATGACAAAATCACCTAAGAATACATTCCTCATAAGTTGTTAACACGTTTCCAACTATTGAGAACTCAAATTGTTTTCAGATTTTCTAAACACCAGTAAATATGTTTAGACATGTTATATATCTCATATATATAATCTATGTATCTTGAAAGTTTTCAATTTTTTTAAAAAAAACAAATCACTAAAAAGCAGCATATATCCCTAAATATATATTTCAAAATTGTAATTCAAAGAAAGTCTGAAATGTGTATGTTTACACTAATGCATGTAGTGCCTCCTTATCTACAGTATCAACGATAACAAGAATTTAATTTAAAAATATTTTTGGCAAATTTTTGCTTGATATTTTTATAGAATTTTATTAAGTTATAAAAGCAATACATGGATTATGAATATTACCCACTTTTCTGCCACTTTTTTGGAATGTTTGCCACATTTACTTGACTTTATAATTTATTTTGGTATTTTTTGAAAGTTTATATATATATATAGTTTTTTGTTGTTGTTGAGAAATTAGAATTTATTGAGAGTACAGAAAAGCTCCCACAGTGGGAGGGGACTTGAGGGGATTGCTCTAAAGTTTATATTACAAAATTTATCAGTGCTTAAATTTTTTTTTTTTTTTTGCTTTGTTTTTTCAGGAAGACAGTCCTCATGTTGATATTAGACATTGGTCTGTGCTTTTAGAATTTTATTTAACTTTTAATATAAATAAATACATTAATTTTAGTAGCTATAATATTTGGATCTTTGAAAATTCTTAAAGTAATTAATCAAATATCAAAACACAATTTAATTATATTCTTCTGACTGGTTTCCATTTCTACACATAAAATTATATAATATATAAATATTATATGTATATATAATTTAAAATTTAGTAATATAAAATGTTCACATTTAAAAATATACTATATAATATCAATCATAATATAAAATCGTACTAATATTAGTAGTAGAATATAATTGCTATATTTAATGCAAAACAGCAAAAGTACATTATTGGGTATATAGTATTGATTTATTACAATGGTGTTAACATTTTATTGTTAAAAATTTGGAAATTTGGCATTATTTCAATTAGTAGTATCTCAATTAAGTGCATGGCACGTGGTAATGGTGGCAACTCTCCTATCAAGAGAGAATCTATATGCAGGGAGTACAACCAGTGACCAGTCTTCAGCTGTAGTTCTGGCATTTTCCTCTCCAGTAATTAGGCTTAGAGCACATTCTCCCTGGACAGCTTCAGCCAAAAATTAAAGAGAGTAGGAGTAGTTCCGCCTGGTCATATTTCCCCAATTTCAGACTCTTCTATAGGCATTCTTCAAGATGGAGCTTCCCATGGAGCTGAACTGGAGTGGACTGCTCTAAAGATTGTTCTTCTCAATCTTTCTCCCTTCCTCATCTCCTTCAATAAGAACTTCCGAGTGAGGTCCTGCCTCTTCCTGGTCCTGTTCCCAAATTTTCACAGATGTTTTCTCAATTAATATCTTGCACTTTTTTACAACATATTTTTTATTTTAAAATTGTGGGGTCAAGTTTAGGGTTAGGTATACAAATATGCATTGTGCAGGTACCCTTGTTGATGAGGTGTGCCCCCCAACCCCAGACAGATATTGACTACCATTAATCCCACCTCCCTTCCCCTCCCTGCCCTCCCTCATAGTTTCCCGCCACTGTCAATACTTTTCTTATAGTATTATGATAGTTGTTCAAAGTCCACTTATGAGTAAGAACATGTGATACCCAGATCTTTGTTTCTGTGACAGATCACTCAGTCTTATAAACTCCAATTCCATTCAGGTTGCTGCAAAATTCATGATTTTGTTCTTTTGTATGGCTGCATAATATTCCATTGTGTATATGTACCACATTTTTAAATCCAGTTCTCTTTTGATGGACAGCATGGTTGGTTCCATGATGTTGTTTTATGAACAATGCTGCAATAACATACATGTGCAGGCATCTTTTTTATAGAGTGATTTGAGTTCTTCAGGGTATATTCCCAGTAGGGGGATTGCGGGGTCATATGGAAGGTCGATTTTTAGAGCTTTTAGGAATTGCCACACTGATTTCCACAGAGGCTGCACTAGTTTGCACTCCCATCAACAGTGTAGAAGTTTCCCTTTTCACCACATCCTCTCCAGCATCTGTTATTTTTTGAGTTGTTGATAATGGCCATTCTGACTGGAGTTAGGTGGTATCTCAGTGTAGTTTTAATTTGAATATCCTTGATGTCTAGTGAGGCTGAACATTTTTTCATGTATCTGTTGGATGCTTGTATGTTTTCTTTTGAGAAATGTCTATTCATATCTTTTGCCCACTTTGTAATGGGGTTGTTTGTTTTTTTCTTTTCAGTATATTCGAGTTCCTTGTAGATCCTTGATGTTGGGGATTTGTCAGACATGGAGTTGACAAACATTTTTTTCCCAGTCTGTGGGCTGTCTTCCTGCTCTCATTATGGTTTCTTTGGCTTTGCAGAAACTTGTCAGTTCAATGAGATCCCACTTATCTATTTTATGTCTTATGGCCTGTGCATTTTGAGTTTTGCTCAGGAATAGGTTGCCAGTTCCAACTTCCATAAGGGTGTGTCCTGCATTTTCTAAAGTTTTTATGGTTTAAGGTTTTACATTTAGGTATCTGATCCATTTAGAGTTCATTTGTGTGTATAGAGAAAGATAGGGGTCCTGTTTGAATCTTCTGCATGTGGTCAGCTAGTTTTCCCAGCACTGTTTACTGAACAGATTCTCATCTCCCCAGTGGTGGGTGGAGGAGGCTTTGTCGAAGATGAGTTTGTTGAGAAATTGAGGTTTTGCTTCTGGAATCTCAATTCTATTCCATTGATCTATATGCCTGTTTTTGTACCAATACCAGGCTGTTTTGATTATTGTAGCTTTACAATAAAGTTTAAAGCCTGGTAGTGTGATACCTCCTGCTTTGATTTTTTTTTTTTTTTTTTTTTTGCTGAGGATTGTTCAGGCTATTCTTGATCATTTGTGTTTCCATATGATTTCCTCTATTGTTTTTTCTAGATCTGAGAAGAATGTTCCTTGTAATTTGATCAGTATTGCATTAAATCTATAGATTGCCTTAGGTAAGATGCACATCTTAACAATGCTGATTCTTCCACTCAGCACTGAGCATTGAACATGGGATATTTTTCCACTTGTTTGTGTCATCTTTGATTTCTTTGAGCAGTGTTTTGTAGTTTTCATTGTAAAGGTTTTTCACATCTCTGGTTAGGAAGATGCCAAGGTATTTCATTTTTTTGTTTGTTTTTATTGTGAATGGGACTGTTCTTTTTATTTGGGTTTATGTTTGTTTATTATTGGTGTAAAGAAATACGATTGTCTTTTGCCCATTTATTTTATACCCTGAGACTTTGCCAAAGTCCTTTATTACGGCAAGGAGGCTTTTGACAGATTCTCTTGGATTTTCAAGGTATACAATCAAGTTGTCTGCAAAGAGAAATAACTTGACTTCCTCTTTTCCTATTTGGATACCCCTGATCATCTTCTGTTTTCCTATTCCTCTAGCCAGGACTTCCAAAACTATATTGAACAGGAGGGGTGAAAGTGGGCTTCCTGATCTTGTTCCAGTTTTCAGTGGAAATGGTTCTAATTTTTGTCTGTTTAGGAGTGTGCTGGCCTTGAGTTTCTTGTAGATGGCTTTTTCTATTTTGAGGTATGTTCCACGTATGACTAGATGTTCGAGGGTTTTTATCAAGAAGGTATGCTGGATTTTATCAAAAGCTTTTTCTGAATCTAATGAAATATTCATGTGATTTTAGTTTTAATATTGTTGAGGTATTTAATTACATTTAAGGTCTTACAAATGTTGAACCAACCTTGCATGCCAGGAATGAAGCCTACTTGGTCATGATGGATGATTTTTGATATGTGTTTGTTGAATCTGTTTTGCTAGGATCTTGTTGAGAATTTTATCATCTATGTTCATCAAAGATATTGGTCTGTAGTTATCTTTCTTTGTTGGGTCTTTACCTGGCTTGGGCATCGATGTGATATTCACTTCAAAAAATGATTTGGGGAGAGTTCCATCTTTCTCAATCACCTGGAATACTTTCAGTAGGATTGGTTTCAGTTCCTCCTTACATGTCTTGTAGAATTCTGCTGGAAAACCAACTGGTCCAGGACGTTTTTTTGTAGATAGTTTTCTAATGATACTCAATTTCTTTGATTGTATTGGTCTATTTAGGGTCTCAATTTCTTCTTGTTTCAACCTAGGCAAGTTGTGTGATGTCAGAAAGTCCTCCATTGCCTTAAGGTTTCAAGTTTTTTTCCATACAGATGTACACAGTAGTCTCTAATAATTTTGTATTTCTTCAGGATCTGATGTGACTTCATCTTTTGTATTTCTGATTGTGTTTATTTGGGCTTTTTCTCTCTTTTTCTTGGTTAGTCTAGCTAGGGGACCATCGATCTTGTTTATCCTTCCAAAGAAACTGCTTTTTGTGTGGTTGATTTTTTGTATTATCTTTGTCCCAGATTTGTGCTTTATTTTGGTGATCTGGATTCTTCTGCTGAAGTTAGGGTTTTGGTGGTCTTGCTTTTCCAACTTCCTCAGGTGACTTGTTAGGCTGTTAATTTGTGATCCTTCCATTTTCTTAATGTGCATTTGTAGAGATATGAATTCCCCCCTTACTACAGCTTTCATGCATCCCAGAGATTTTGGTAGGATGTTTCTTCATTTTCATTTGTTTCCAGGTATCTTTCAATCTCTGTTTTGATTTTTTTGTTGACCCAGGAGTTGCTTGGCATCATGCTGTTTAATGTTCATGTCTTTGTGGGTTTTGGGGGAACCTTGTTGGTGTTGATAGTTATTTTTATTCCACTGTGATATGAGAAGGTGCATGGCAAAATTTTAAGCTTTTGAAATTTGTTTATGCTTGATTTATAGCCAAGGATGTGGTCAATCTTAGAGTACATTCTATGTGGATGAGTAGAATTTATATTCTGTGGCCGTTGGGTAGAGTGTTTTTTAGGTATCAGTTAAGTCAATTTGGTCAAGAGTCACATTGAGGTTCCGAATCTCATTGATTATTTTTTTTGTCCAGACGATCTGTCTAGGGTTGTGAGTGGAGTTTTAAAGTCCCCCGCTATGATAGTTTTAGAGTCAATATCTTTTTTGAGTTTATCTAGAAGATGCTTTATGAAATTTGGTGCTTCTATGTTGGGTGCATATATGTTTAGGATGGATATTTCTTGTTGATGAATTGAACCTTTTATCATTATGTAGTAGCCTTCTGTATCTTTTTAAATTTTTGATAGCTTAAAGGATATTATTGAGATCTGAGATTAAGATCTCAACTCCTCCTTTCTTTTGTGTTCTGTTCACCTGAAATTTTACTTCCTATCCTCTTACTTTGTGTCTGTGAGTGTCCTTTCTAGTAAGATGAGTCTCTTGGAGGCAATATATTGTTGCCCAGTGGTATTTTATTCATTTTGCCATTCTATGTCTTTTCAGTGGTGCATTTAGTTCATTCACATTCCAGCCAATTCTTGAAATGTGGGGGTTTATCCTTATCATGAGGTTCTTATAGAGTTGTTGTTATTCCTGTTTGTTCGTTGTCTTTCTTTTGGTTTTTGGATTGGTTCGTGTTTGTTTTAAAACCTTTTCCTATACTCTTGTGATGAACATTGTTGTTCTTTCTTCATTTTCTTCTGTGTTTAATACTTTCTTAATTGTTTCTTTTTGGAGGTGGTCTGGAGTCGGTGTAAGTTTTTAGGGATTAGATATCTGGGAAAGATTTTAATTCTCCCCTACTGATGAAGCTTAGTTTGGCTGGGTAGTTATTCTTGGTTGAAATTGTTTATTTTTGGGATCTTTGAAGATTAGGCTCCAAGCTCTCCTAGCCTGAAGGGTTTCTGTAGAAAACCTTCTATAGAATCTGCTGCCATTCTAATTGGTCTTCCATGGTAGGTAGTCTGAACTTTTTCTCTTGCTGCCTTTAGGATTTTTTCTTTTAGACATACTTTGTTTAGGCAAATTATTATGTGTCTTGGAATTGATCTTCTCATTTGTTGTCTTGTAGGGGTTCTCTGAATCTCTTGTGTTTGAATTTCACATCACTGATAAGATGAGGGAAGTTTTCTTGAATAATTTCATGGAATGTTTGTTCCAGGATTGTCTCTGTCTCTCTTTCTGCCTCAGGAAGTTCAAATTACTCTTATATTTGGTCTCTTGAAGTAATCACTCATCTCTTGAAGATTTTGTTCTATGTTTTTAAGCTTCTTTTCTATGTTTTTTACAGTTTGGGTTAGTTCGATATTTTGGTCTTCAACCTCTGAGATTCTTTCTTCTGCTTGATTAATTCTGCTTTCCATGCTTATCACTTTGCTATTCATTTCATTTACAGTATTCTTTAATACTGTTATCTCAGTTATCAACTCCTTCCTATTTTCCTCTTGTCCCTCTTCAATTCTTTTTCAATCTCTATGTTAATGTCTTGATATCTGGGTTGGTAGTTTGAGACCAGTCATTCTGGGGATTCTTCATTGCTTGCATCTGAAGTCTGTTTTCTCCGTGTCTTACCTCCCAGGGTTTGTGAGAGACCCATATTCTTCTTTTGGTTTTTCTTCATTTGTGAAGATTTTTATCTCCCACTTTCCCCTGCTTCTTTAATTCTGCTTTTCAGTGATGGTGGGGTTTCTTTTACTTCTTTTTGTTCAATCTTCTGTTATTCTTTATGAGGATCCTCTGGCTTTGTTCACTTCTGAGGTTGGGCTGTGGGTTAGGGGCTATACTTTTTGCAGTTCTGAGATTTAATTGAAGGGGAAGTTGTGATTCAGAATCTATCTGCAGATCCCAGTATCTACCAACCAGTGTATGGACACCCTTGAACCCACTTTCCACTGCCTTACAATCTGGTCATGCAGTGGGGGGTTAGGTTTGCTCCCTGGAACAAAAGGAGGTAAGAAAAAGGAAAATAATGGAAGAAATGAGGGCCAAGAGGAATTAGAGAGAGAGAGAAGAGTAAGAGGAAAAACAGAAATACATGCCAACTAACGAATGAAAAGAGACACAAATCCAGAAAAGAGAAAAAACAAAGAAACAAACACAATTCCCTAAAGCACACTGGTAATCACACAAAGACAGTCCAATAAAATCATGCCTTTTGATGTATTCTTCCCTTACACAAAAGGTAGTCTAAATCAAAAAGCAAACAAAAGTGAACAAAACAAACAGCCAAAACAATAAAAATAAAAAATCAAAATAAGAAACCAGACTAGCTCTGAGGTCTTTCCTGAATGTCTAAAGTCTCTTCAGCTTTGATCTCTAGGCCCTCCCCTCTGCTCTCATTGCAGGCAGATAGGGTTATTCATAGCTTGGGTCAGTTCCCTTGGCTTGCTGCCTGACAAGTCTGCCACACAGAAGTGAGTTGTCTGTGTCTGATTCAGTGTAGAGGAGGGGCTTCTGTTTCCTGGTTTGGCAAGGTTAACTTGTGTCACAAGGTGGGGGCTGAGAGGAGCTGAGTGGGGCAATGCAAATCTCTGCCTGGAAATGACTATGGTGGATGGCTCCTCACCAGATATGGACTCCTCTTGACTTTCTCTGATCCTCTCTCTCTACTTGTCCGGGGCCCCAGTTTATCTGCTATAAAGGACAATGATGGTGTGTATCCAGCATCAGGCACTGGGAACCAGCAAGATAGTGGGTGCTGCAGTTTGGCATGCCATGGGCAGCTTGGGGTGGGGGAGGAAGTTGGGAATTCCCCGGGGCCAGAGCCAAGAGCCATAGCAGTGGCACTGCTTAGCACCTGGTTGCAACCAGAGCAGTAATCCCTTGTGGAGTCCATAGTGTGGTGGAGGCAGTGTGCTACATGGGACCGGCTATAGCAGCCACTCCCCATGGAGGCAGTAGTGATGGTGGCATGTAGAACCACCTTCAGGAGCCACCTTTTGCGGAGATCTTCACAGTTCAACTTGTCCCATTGCTATCTTACTGAGCATCCTGGAATAATTTCAAAGCTTATATTTAACTAGAAAAATCAATAATTTCCTCAAGATTGTTTATGTATTATTTTTATTTCCTAACTTACAATTTTTAGATTATCTTGTAGTTATATTATCTGTCTTATTGTTAATCTTATATGCACACACTTTTGTTTTCTTAAGTTGTGATGCACTTGATTTATACTACCTAATTTTAACTTGTACTTCTAAATTTTCTTTTCCCTTCTCTTATATAAGGAAAAATATAACTTTCCCTCATATTTTTTGTGTATGTGCTTGTATGGAAAGCTGTAAAAAAAATAAGTGATGATTTTTGCCTCATCACAAAAGAAGAAAAATATTTTTCTTCCTAAATAGTGGGAAGACCAGAAGCAAATAGATGAATTTATATAGGATGGCTTCTGGGTACAGGTTTCAGGGAGAGGACTCAGAATGGAAAAGAAGGATCAAAAGACAAAACCAGAATTTAGAAAGGTGAGAATAAGCAAGGAACTTTAGCTTCAGCGTACTTATTTTCAACAACAGCTATGATTTGGCAAGATTTACATAATAATAGACACAAAAGTTATACAAATTCTGTTTACAATTATTATTTTTGTTAGTTCATATAAGAACTAGTAATATGTTTTCAATTCATTATCATAATCTCAAATGTACACAGTTTAGTTAGCCTGTTCTGGAAAAAAAGCATTCTTTCACTTATTCATTGAATCCAATGGTAAATTATGTTATTTTTAATGTGTTTTCTGAGGTAAAAGTTATATTATTTGTGTGGGAAGATTTAGGAAAAGTAAATGCTATGAACTGGAAAATGCATTGTGCTTATCTGAAAGTATTTTATAATCAAACTGAATGCATGTCTAATGCTACAATAATTTATTATAAAGGCATTTATTTCCTTTGTATTTGTTCTACAAATAGGTTAACTTTTGAAAAAACAATTTATGTAAAAATATAAGTGAACTCATAAATACTGGCATTCATCTTATAAAGACAGAGAAATCCTGTCACTATTTAGGCTTATATATCAGAAAATGAGGAGGGGAAATAATTATTCCAGACCAATGACTCACCTTTAGCTGGCCTGTGTATTCAAGCTGACTGAAACTTTTGAAGCTATTTTAGTCTGAGTCACATTGGGAGATTCTTTGAGTTTTCTTGTCCTCCTGGATACCACTCTTCTTTCATTTCTCTTTTGTTTTTTTCTGTGCATCTTAATCCATTTGTGAATATTCCCATATTCTCTGATTACATTTTTTTAAGCAAAAAAGAAAAAGCAGTTTGTTCTTAATTTTCATTCTTGGATAGTACATATTTTTACCAATAATCCTGCAAGAATTAAACATATATTCAGGAATGTTCACATTTTGAAATATTGTTCAATATTTTAATATTGTTGAATTCAGCAATATTGTTGTGCATATTATTCGAGTAACAACTATGTTCCTGGCATAATACTATATATTTTTATAGTATGACAATGTTGTGAGGTTGGAGGTTTTCAAGCAAATAAAGGACTAGAATCTTAGTGTCTCCACCTACTATATCTGTGACCTATGGCAAGTCCTTCAAAATTGTTAAACTTCACTTTCTGAATTTGTGAAAGATTATAATAACAAATTTCTTATCGTTTTTTAAGAATTAAGAGCGGGAATACAGGTAATTATCACATGCTGCCTAAGAGAGAAACAGCTCCCAATACATGTTATTGTTGTTTATTCATATTTTCATTTTTCAAAATAATTTATAGATGCCAAGTAATTTGTCAAAGGTCACACAGATTTGAGATTGCATTGTGGTCTAGATCTCTTTCAGCTATGGGTTAAAAGGCAACCTCCTCTCTCTAAATTTTAACAGTAATGTCTGGATAAGCAACTGAAGAAATGAAACATATTCAGAAGTTGGGGTATGGTGCAGTCATGATCTGTTATTGATGTTTACAATTGTATCTTGTGTGTTTGGAGCTATGGTTTGACAATTTATGCTTCTGAAAAGTGCTATAAAAATCATGCCAGAATTTAAGGAGCTATGATAAGATAAATATTGAAAAATATTTGGTGGATTGGAGTACTGCAAGCTCACAGGTAAACTTATTGAGTGCAACTTGAACGCAATGGACACAGGAGCACAATGAAGTGAATTCAGTTGTCAATGACGGATGAAGAATTGGGAGCTAAGAGTATACACAATTCTCTCAACAAGTTCTGTGATGACTAGAAGGAGAGAGTAACTAGAAAAACGTGAGTTTGTTATTGATAGTAGTCTCAGGGTGGTACGTATGGAGTTTTCTAATTCAAAAGACACAGCCGACATGTGGCTGCTGTTCTGGACTAGTGATTCTTTATGGCTTGGCAATTAAGAACAAAAAAGAGAACAAATCTTTCTCTTTGTAGTTAGAATGATAACCTTCCAATGAACCCTTAATTCTGATGATGAGAATTAAAAGGCTTATCCAATGCAAAACCTTCACAAACTTGGTATAAGTTTTCATTAACTTTTATAAATAAACTTGTATTATATCATATAATTTATAAGTTGCATATGATATATAATTTGTTATTTAAATGAATTGTGTTATCATCACTAATAAGGCATTATAAAACTTCAGTGGTTTAGTTAAATATGTTTAAATATACGGTAAAGCCAGTATTTTTTAAAAAATAAAGGATTTGTGTTGACTCTGTTCTCTTTTATCAATTGCTCATTTACCTGTATTTTATTGTGATATAGTTTAAATGGGGATGCCAATGGAACTGAGGAACATTAGGAAGAGTATGATATTAAGAACTGGGAAAAGAGAAATCTTGATGAAATGATACTAGTGATATTATTCTAAATGTTTTTTTGAAAAGCATGCCGGTGCTGGGTCTGGGCAAGAAGAATGAATTAGTCTGTGTTCTACTATTTTATTACTATGACATCAAACTTGTTTTAATTTTTTTATTAATGTGTTTTGCTTTCATGTCTGAAAGAACAGTCATATCCTGCATAAAATGGCCCTAATGAAAAAGTCTCAACCTACAATACACTAGTAGCTATTGCCTCCTCTTTAGCTCTTAACCTTTTCAATTTGTTACAGGGATAGTCCCCCTTGGTACTTGGAATGCACTGTAAACCTTTCTAGGGTATAGTTTTACTCATTGTATAATTCAGTGGTTTCACTGTGATTACAGTAAAAGGTATATTGGGCTAAACCCCAAGTAATAAGCAATAAGTCAATTAATTGTTGTTGCTTTTTGTCATTTTTTAAATTGCCAGTTCTTTGTCAATATTAAATTTTTGCTTAAGTAAATAGTTCTAATTGACTTCAAATTACAAGTACTATCTATCAAATTCTGTAAAATACTGCCACTTTTTCATATATCTGATCAAGATTTTTTTTTTAAGATCCCTATTCTCCCAAGTAGAGAAAAATATTCCAATTCTTAATAACATCTGTCTCTATTTTTATCTGGTTTAAGACAGTTTTTTTTTTAAGGTGACTACTTGAGGATTTTTCACTTTTGCTTTTAATTTTCAAGCTGGTAGGGAATAGCATGTGCATTCTATAGGTGAAGGTAGACTGGTATGAAAGTCAAATCCTTATCTGATCTTCCAGTGACCTGGAAAACTGAATCCTTATAGCTTAATAAGCTTTCATCACTGCTAGTCTTTTGAGGTTGGCTGAAACATTCAGTTTTTGCTTTTTCTTTTGTTTTTGTCTTTTGATCCCTTGTGATCCTTCCTATGATAAGTGAACACCACCAACTCATAAGGTACTTGTCACTGTAGAATACAGAGTTTGTGGATTTCCTATGCTATAGGTGTAGTCATGGGAAGCGAAAGACTCACTCAGGCCATCTACCTGTGTGCTACCCTAAGTCATTTCTGCTCCTCAGCAAAAGTTCCATGCTAGACAGAGAGTTCTCTATGTTGTTTACAAGTCTTCTAGCCTGCATCTAGAATTTCCATGTTTGAAGTAATTTTGCCAACATTCTTGGGAGATTCAATCTAAGTTTGAAAAAGAAATACTGCTGGGTTTATTTCTAAACATTGTCCTACAATTTTTTTTGTTGTTGTCATATCTTGAAAATGACATCCAAGCCTCTCTTACTCTTACCCACTTGTATTTAACAATATGTTGAGTTAGACTAAGGCAAATAATTTGCAGCAAAATAAGATATGCAAATAGAACCACATGCATGAAACTCACCTAGCATTTCCTCTGTTATGCACATTATCCTACAAGCTAGATTTCTTTATTTTATTTTAAATTTCTTTATTTTAAATATATAGGACACAATTCAGGGTTAGGTATGCAAATGTTCATTATGCAGTTACCCTTGTTGATGAGGATCCCCCCTCACCCCCCTCCCCACACTCCCTTGGCAGTTTTCCACTATTGCCAATCCCTTTCTTATAGTATTACAATTGATGTTCAAGGCCAGCTTATGAGTGAGAATATGAGATACTCAGTTCTTTGTTTCCATAATAGATCACTCAGTACTATCGCCTCTAAGTCCATCCAAGTTGCTATGAAATTCATAATTTTGTCCTTCTTTATGGCGTGTAATTTTCCATCGTGTATCTATACCACATTTTTAAAAAACCAGTCCTCTTTTGATGGATAGCGTGGTTGGTTCCATGTTTTTTCCATTGTAAGCAATGCTGCAATAAACATGCATGTGCAGGTATCTTTTTCATAGAGTGATTTGAGTTCCTCCAGGTAAATTCCCAGTAGAGGGATTGTAGGGTCTTATGTAACTCCTGAATCACAACTATGCCCTTAATTAAATCTCATTCTGGATTTCTTAATGAGTTTGCATATATTTATGAGAAAGAAGAAATGACTTTGAATAATATTCTTAAGTCGCAAAGATTATGTAAAACAGACTGAAATTAAAACCAAGATATGCCTTTTATTATAGTATGAACACATATTGAGTCACACCTGATTAAATATCTTGAACCTAGCAAAGTTACATGAAAACTTATAGATTTTTGTCATTAAAAGTTTCAAATAATTTCTCTTATAGAAAGATAACTCCAGATATTATAGTGCATTGCTTTGCGAGAAATTATCCAATCTACTATCTATTTGTTTGTATGGTTTTTTTTGGCTTTTGGTTTTTTTGAGTTGAAATCTCACTCTTTCACCTAGACTGGAGTGCAGTGGCTGCTCCGACCACCGCAACCTTGACCTACTGGGCTCCGGCGATCCTTCCACCTCAGCCTTCCAAGTAGCTGGAACTAAAGGCACGCGCTACCATGCCAGGCTCATTTTTGATTTATTGTAGAGATGAGGTTTCGCCAAGTTGCCCAGGCGGGTCTCGAACCTGCAGGCTCAGGCAATCCACTCACCTCAGCCTCCCAAAGCGCGGGATTACCGGCTGAGCCACCAAAACCTGCAATCTACTATCTATTAATAAATTTATTTCAGTGTTCATATGACTGACCAACTGTGAAAAAAATAACTTCTTAAGTTTTCTTTTGAATATTTTTTCTGCTTTCCTTCTTAATGAATTAATTCAATGAACTATTTACACATGTTCAGTTTAAATTTATATGCTACTGATGTTTTAATTTTCTGAAAGTATTTGGTTGATTCTTATTTGCATAGTTGTATTCTAAAAAGTTACCATAAACACTGAATTAGTGAACCATTGCTCTAAGGGTAAATACATGGTTAGATTTCTGCAAGCCTCTGGTCACAACATTTACATCAACTGTTCAATAGTTTTATGTATGTTTCTGTATAATGACATCTTATTTAATACATATTGTTGATACATTAACATTGAAATGACAGATAATAGCACTAAAACTCATGACTGAGCAATACTTCTCATCAAATATATTTTCTCAGAAGGCACATCACAGACTTGTTGTGCTTATAAATACCATATAGCACTTCAACACTACAATTGAAGCCATTTTAAACAGTGAGTCAGAAGAAAAAGCACATAAATGTAAAAAGCCTGGCACTAAACAGAGCATCTCCTTGTTTGACTTCAGCTGAGAACATAGACAAAATCTATTCAATTTTTTTTGCGTCAAATGACCATAGTATCAGCAAAAGTATTAGTTTTGAAGTCATAAATAAATTTTATCAGTATTCACCATTACACAATCCACTAAAAACTAGGGTTGACTGCATACACACGCACATAAACTAAAAACACTCACATTCAATAAAATTATCCCATTTATTCTGAAAGAAAAAAGCACAATAATAAAAAAATCTGAAGTTTTTATAAGTAGTATGTCTCCCCAAACAGAAGAAGGAACGATGTTGCTTTTATTCTAGGATAAATTATTACTTTTTAATATGGTTCAAAAGTATTCACTTCTAAAAGACGAAATGAAAATATTTTTATCTTGTTTACTTAAATACATAATAAATAAAATCCACCTATAAAATTAAACAATGGGGTGTTCTGAGTCATTTTGACATGAATATTATAGTATACAAGCTTTCCTATGCTGGTATATAATGACAGATAGAAATGCTTTGGTTTTGCTGGTACTGGCTTTGTGTCAAGGAAACATGCTTACCTCTCCTTTTTATAAAAGCTATGAGTTTTCCTGTGTAAAAGAAGGCTGAGAATATTCTACATTATGGGTGAAGTTAAAAATTCACCTCAAAGGCTGGGATGTATGGATCACCTAAGCCCGTGGGTTCAAGACTCGCCTGGGCAACTTGGCGAGACCTCATCTCTACAATAAATAAAAAAAAAATTAGCTGGGCATGGTAGCGTGCGCCTGTAGTTCCAGCTACTCAGAAGGCTGAGGCAGAAGGATCGCCAGAACCCAGCAGGTCGAGGCTGCGGTGGCCAGGAGCGGCCACTGCACTCAGTCTGGGTGACAGAGTGAGACTCCAACTCAAAAAAAAAAAAAACTCACCTCATGTTGGTATGATACAGATAATGGTGGGAATATGTTCACTCTTCCTTTGTGGAAAAAGTAGCATGCTCACTTATTAACATTTTAGCTAATCCTATGTATATACTGGAACACTAGCAAATCACTTAGTTTCTAATTTTTATATTGATTTTTGAAATATTTCTAAGCCAGAAATATGAAGGAAGCATAACATGCATTCAGTATAGCTATTTTTTAATGCTAGAAGTTTTGAAGGAAATTGTCCCAACCCACAATATTCTTGACCACCCAAGATGACTACATAACTCCTTAGTGAGTTATACCTGACCCTTTACCATACTGCATAGCAAGTTTCCCATAACACTATTTTTAAGTGAACACCCAGAGAATTAAATGGAGACTAAATTTTTTTTAAAAAATAGAAAAGCAACAATTAGTCTAGCTTTGCAGAAATATATTTTTCTTTTGCTCATTGTTGGGTCATAACCTAAAAGTGCGCTAAGTCTAGTGAAATGGAAATATGCCCAAGGAGACCATAGAACTCTTGATGAGAAGCAGTGTAGTTACCCATGTGTAAAGTTTTGAGAAATTTTTCAGATTTTATAGTTTCCTATAGAAAACAATAAACTTCTTATTAAAGACCAAACATTTAGATGGAAAGCAGACAAGTGTTATCTTTTATTTTTTGTTCCCAAGAAGGCTGTGTTGAATGTGAGGTTCTAAAGGCAGGTCTGTGGGTGCCAGTAATCCTTTAGGAATGACGGGTCTTGTGAAGGATTCTTTCATATGCTAGCTTATCTTTTCAATCCTGATGAATAACAGAGGAATATGCAGTATACAAAATGGAACTCCATGCTTTGTGGATACCCTTGCTAAGTTTTTGTCACAATTAGAAAGATGAAAAACAAAGTAGCTCTTTATTTTTAACAACTTAGCATTTAGTGCTTATGTTCCCAAAGACAGGCATTAACTGAGACTGACATAAAAACAAAGCAACAAAACTTGTTAGGATCATAAGTAAAACACAGTTTATTTATGTACTGTAATCTAATATCCCTATCTTTAAATAACAAAACCAAAAACATATTTTTCAACCCGAGTATTATGCTACTAATGTCACATGCTTTATTACTTGGAACTTTATAGAGAGATTTGTATATATTTGCATATCTGGTCTCTCAGAATAATCAATGTAAGTTGAACCAGCAGAGAGAATGAGAGAGAGGGAGGGAAAAAGAAAATGTGTATGGGGGCGGGGCGCAGGTAAAGGATATTATGCCTACAAACAGTGAAGAGGCAGAAAGATACAAAAACTAAGTTCCATCTTTAGCCTAAAAGGAAATTTGTCTAATGAGAGATGAAGCAGCAGAATACTTCTTTATGAGTGTCGTCAGTTTTCATTTCCTTTGTCAATCTTTTTCTCTCTCTCCTTTCTCTGTCTCTTTTTTTCTGCTTCACACAGCAGATGATCAGCTCATTTTTTCCAAAATGTTACTTTCAAAGAAAGAAAATACAAATTTGAAAAATATTTCCATTATCAGATTAGAATAAAAGTTATTACAGTGTCGCAAAATATTCCTATGTGGGAAAGTCTAAAGAATATACGTTATTTCTCAAAGATGGGTAAGAGGAAGAGTAACTCTATAATTCCATAAATGGTTCATTTTAGGTCAGTGACTAATATTATCTCCATTTTAATAATGACATAACAATGAAAAGCTTCAAGCAATTTTACTCATCAGTAGTGAGTAATAGGTAGGAAGATTTAAACCTTTATTTTTTAAATATGAACACTCAATTTGTGACTTTTTTCTTTCTTGTCTTTTCGATAACAGATACAGGTCCTTTTCTTTCTCTTATTTCTCTCCCTTTTTTCCTTTCCCATAATATTCTTTCTTCCTTTCATTCTGATGATTGATTTATTTGGCAAAGATTTATAAATGAAATATGGAAAACAAGTTTTTGAAGGAAGAATAACCAATTTCCCATGAATAAGAGCCTGCCAAGAAGAAATTTAGTTTCTGGTATGGAGTGTCAACTAAAAGTGAAATTCTGATGGAGGGGGAGAGGGAAAACCTAAGATTGGAGGGAACATCACTTCTCAGCAGGTGCACACGGTAGGCAAGGACGTTCCCTCATATTCCCAGAAGCATGTCTGATCGCAGCACTCACCACTCAAAAGCCCTTTGTAGAGTATAACTTTACCGTCTTTTGGTGATTGCAAATGTAGTCTCTCTTTTTCTTTAAAGTTTTCTTTCTCTCTGGACTAGACTGACTTTCAAGTGAAAGTTTTGTCTCTCCTGTGGCATTTATTTTGCTACCTAATGAGGTCTCCTTTGTGCAGTGCTCAGCAAAACAACAAGATGAATCTAAGTAGATTAGAATGTCCAGAGTTCACTGTCAAGCAACGAAAACCACTTTCATATTTAGGCAATGGGATAAGCTACTGAGAAAGCCTTGACACCTCTTATGTAAATTTTTCAATGTAAAATAGTGAACTTAAACATGGAAGTATAAATTCAACAATTCTCAACCTTCCTTCAACAGTATAATTCCACGGAAATGGATTCTAAAGTAAGGCCACTCAGCAGAAATATTTCAGCCTCATCAGAGCCATCAAGCATGAAGCAGGTGATTATGTTGAATGTGAAATAGACAAGATTGTCTAAGTAGTCACTTCATCATATATTTCCAAAAAAAATCCTAAGCCATTAAACTTCAAAATAAGTATGACTTTACTTCCTCATTTTTCTACCAATTCTTAGATACTTTTCACTATCTGTTATTTTTGAAAAGTGTAACCACAGACTTTAGATACCAGAAAAAGTTAGTGTGTCAAGTAATAAGAAGATATAAAAAATAGTTTATAAGCCTCAGGGAATATATTTGAGTAGACACAGTAGGCCTGGAAAAAAGAATGTTTGAACTTTGATAATTATACTACATGATAATTATACTACATGATAATTATACTACAAATAATAAAGAAAGTATACAACTTTGAAATCACTCTCCTTGATAGCAAAATAGATATACCATAAACATCCATATATTTTATATATTAACTAATTAATATAATATCTTTAGAGATTCTTAAAAATGATCACTAAGAAAAACACCAAAATTTGTAATTGCTTTGTTTCATTTGAATACATATTTTATTGTTCCAGACACTGTTCTTTATAAATTTTTTATATTAAATTATTAAATACATTTATAAACAAGTTCTCATTTATTTCTGAAATAAGTATTTTTCTCATTTCAGCATTATTAATGAAAAAACTAGGTCTTAGGGTCAGACTAGTTACCGATGTGGGTTGCATTGTTACCTCAAGGTGATATGTTGAAATCTTAATGCTTGATACCTGTGAATATAGCCTTATTTGAAAATAGAGTCTTTGAAAATGTAATCAAGTTGGGATGTTGTCATGCTGGATTAGAGTGGGCTCTGATTCAATACCACTGGTGTTCTAAGAAGTGAAGACACACACACACACTTGAGGGAATACTTTGTTAAGATAGGACCAGAGATTGGAGTGATGAGCCTACAAGTAAAGGTTTCCTGCAACCACCACAAACTAGAAAAGAAGTATAAAACGGATTCTTAGAGAGAAGAACTGACACTGCTGACTCCCTGATTTCAGACTTATAGCTTTTAGAACTGTGAGAAAATGAATTTTTTGTTGTTCTTAAGCTACGCAGTTTGTAGTTCTTTGATAATCAGGCAGCCCTGTCTCTTATAGTTACCGAAGCAGCTGCAAAGTCAAAAGTTTGTTTCCCACACATAATTCCTTGTCATCTACCAAACTGTAATGAAGGTAAAACCAAAAACACAGTTTGTGAGAAATACATATTTTTGTATGTTAGTTTCATAAATAATTCTAGTATTGTACACAAAGGAGACACTTAGTCGTATTTATCGAATATCATTTGGATCAAACCATTTTCTATACTACATAGTAAGTTGGACAAAAAAAACTACTGAGTCATTGTCTTTGTTTTTTTAAGTGTTTATCTAGAATTCAGAATTTTTAAATCAGTTTACTTATTTCCCCTTAGAAAATCTGAAATCTCATTGTGTTGAGATTTCAGATCTCAACACAATGATTTTATATTTGTTTGTTTCTGGTCTTCACATTAGCTATATTCTTAGACTTGTATAATTTTGAAGAAATGTAAAATGGAAAGAATATAAAGAATTAAGTATACAGCCTATAATTGTTCATGTGAAGAAATGGAAACTTCTCAACATAGCAAATTAGAGAGAGAAATGGAGCTGTGACCCTGGTCACCGTGCACCTTGTTCTCTTTATAGCATCCATCATTGTTTTGGTTGACTTCCATAATCTAAAGTCTGTCATGTTGTCTGAATTTATTAGCAATTATGATTATGATTTTAATGTAAGATCTTAGATTAAGAATAGTATTAGTTACAAATTAGAGAAGAATGAGATGTTTTAAAGAAAATGTACCTGTGTAGTCTTGTGGGGGTGGGGTGAGTTGTTTGTTAGTATCAGGTTTTCCCACAACAAATCATAGTTTTATTAAGTTGGGGGAGAAATCTTCCCCTTTGTTTTCAGTTCAGGAAAATAAACATGAGTCTGTCATTTGAGTCACCACTGTGTTTAAATTTCTAAGTATTTCAGCAACTTTTGTTCCTAACACAAAGCAAATATTATGAAAAGATGAAAATTTCTAATTAACCAGTTTGAGGCTTCAGAACTTAAGACAGAATCTAGAGGTTGAGAGTAACTACATTCCTAATCAAAGTTTATCTTGAAAAATAAAACTGTTTTTGAAGATTCAAAGTCAACCTCAAATATATTTAACATATATAAGCACTAGTGGTCTTTCACTCATGTTGATTTAACAAAGTCTCAGAATACAAAATCACTTACTTTGCTTTCACCAGACATTAACCAGGGAAGAACTAAGCTATGAAGCTGATAGTCACAGAAAATCTATCTATCAGTTTAAACACTAATAAAGAAATTAATTACAGTTTTAGCACGAGGAAAAAAAGAGTACGATGCTCCTAATGCATAACAGGTTTTTAGCATTAGTGACTGTATCTGAATTTTTAAAAGATGTCATGAATTCGAAAGAAAAATTACAATGTTGGTGCAGCTTTCTATTCCCTAAAAATTGTTAAGAAAGTATCAAGTGAGTCAACAACAAATTTATGATTTCATCTACAAAGTGTTCTTTCTATACTGGTATTGCTATGAATTTTAAGATTCATAGTGAATGTCATCAAGATGTTGTCATTTTTCCTTACTTACTTTTAAATACCATATTCCTTAGGGGCAGGATCAGAAGAACATCTTGCATTTCTAATCTTAATATTTTATATAAAAGAAACCACTTTAATTCCCCTCAGAGCACTTAACAGAATAATAAAAGGTATCCTGTATCATCTTTTACTGTTGCAGTTATATGCAATTTATATACAGATGTATAGGACAAACCTTTCCTTAAAAAAATGTTAAATTCAGGAAATATGCCAGATTTCTAAAATATCTAGACAAAACACAGTTTTTATTGTGTAGAGCCACATATCTTTGTCTAAAAACAGATGATAGGAACAACCTTTGATAGTGACTGATCATAAAAAGAAACCCCAGGAGTATAGAGACACTATAAAAAGATCTAGGAGGAAGTCATTATACTGTTGAGGGAATAAGAAACTTAAGTCAGAGAGTTGTGAAATGTTCTCATTATAGGTCATCTTGGTAATTATGTGACATCTACAGACGGAGTCACTTCTTAATCAAAAGAATGAATCATTACTGATATTGATTCAGACCAAAATGTTTGAAATAATGAGTCCAGGAACTCAAGTGCAAATTTAAAGATAGTTCCAATAAGTTCTTTGTTAAGTTTTGAATTAAATAATAAAGAAATACATTTTATATTTGTTGATGGTTACATTAAAAATAATCGTATCTGACAACAAATTGCAGTGGTATATGTATATTAAGACCTAAAACCAATTGATATTGCTAATATTTATAATGTCACTGACATAGATTAATTATTATTAAGTAGGACAGATAATTACTTCATCTTAAGAAAATGAAAATTTAATATAGAATATAGAATTTCATCTGATGGCAGAATGATTTAATGCTTCAAAATAACTATTTTCAGAACTAAGTAGCTTTACAGTAGTAAATGAAGAACTAGTTTAGTAAAGAGAAATATAACTAAATCTAAATTATATTAAACTGAATTTAACATCAAATGAGCAACCCTTGAAAAGATTCAAGACTATGATGGACATAATCTGCAGGCAATATGTTTTTAATCAAAGGACATTTTTAAATTCTTGTCTTTATAAGAAAGAGAGCTGTAGACACAACACATGGATAAGAGTATAAATAATTAGCTATTAAACTTAAAAACAAAAAAAGTAACCAGTAGAGAGTTGCCATAGGGCTTGGATCTACCTATGACCCTATGGCTAGTTGTTTCCAGTCCACTATCTCATTGCTGTTGGTGGTCATAGAGGGACACAGACAGGAAGGAACTGCTGAAAAACCAAATGATATTGCCCCAATCTCTTAGCCTTACAAGATGAATACAAACAAAATGACTTCAAGGAGTTCTTGAGAGTATAAGCAACTAAAGAATAAATGAAAGGAAAAAAGGAGGGAGGGAGGAGAAAAAGGAAGGAAGGAAGTCACTCTGTTAAAGCAGGGAAATTGCCTGAGATTCCATTATGCTCAGGATTCAAATTCAATCCAAGATTGGTTGGTGGTTTTATTTTTATTTTCATTTTATTCTCATTGAGAAAAAAATATCACACCTTCTATTTTTGTTCCATTATTAAACTAGTAAATCACTTTGGTTCTTAGAAGCCAGATATCTGTTTTAGAATCCTGGCCCCATCAATTATTAGTCATGTGATTAGGGGAAATTCTGTAACTCAATTTCCTTCTCTATAAAATAGAGATAAGAATCATACCTATTGTTTAGTGGTTTTGAGATTCACAAATTAATTAGTTTAGTACTGGAAAATGTGAATCATCATCGATGAACATTATTTACCACTTGTTTATCTGAGAAGCACTTAACAAACTATATTATGTGAATTTCCTCAAATTATAACTCACAGAGTAAATCCCATTTGATTTTCAGGTAATGCTTATGGGAAGATAGTATTGAATAATATATAAAATATATTCTATTTGTTATTAAAAGTAGAGATATACCTCTTTTATTTATTAGTTTAGCAATTTAAACATTCACTGTGATCATTTGTGTTGCACAGTTGATGGCATACTTTACTATCACACATATGTAATTTCTAACTTATCTTGAGATACTTCAGCAAGACACTTTCTTAATATATTATAAGATCAGGCTATGGGAAAAAAAGATGGACCAGAAACGCTTTTAGAAACAAATAAAAATAAGATAGATATATAGATAGATATCTAGATAGATGCATAGATAGATGATAGGTAGAAAGTGATGTTTGCTTTTTACAAACTAATGCCAATACAGTACCCAAAAGGGTTTCTTGAATTTTGGGAGGACAAGAACATTTTTAGCAGCATTTGTATAAGACATAAATTTTTAAAAGAAAACTGTTATGACCAGTAAACAATGTATCATTAGTGCTGGCACTTCTTGTAAATCATTTCCTGAAGGTTCTTATTGCTTGTACTGTAAAACATATTATCTTACTTATCTTTACATTCTCTTTCATATTGCTTTTTCCATTTTAGGATTTTTATGAGTCTAGATTGTTTCAAATCCACAGTAAAAATCAAGATGAAATTGAAAAACTAAACTTAATTAACTATAGAGAGATAATTTTCTGAATAATTCCAAATGCAGATGTTTCTTGTCTTTTAGATAAAACACTGCAAACACAGAGACTTTTAAAAAAGGATATATTATACTGGTAGAACCAATCTACAAATTTAAAAAATAAATAAATAAAATGACTTTTAAGGGGATAATGTATATCATTTGGGGGTAAGTCTTGGGTCTTTCCTTGAACTTATGGGAAAGAAAACTGGATTTTTGAGGAAATACAAGGTGGTTTAACGAGATACTCATAAAAATCTGAAAAGCTAAGAACTTCCAGCTAGCTTTGAAATGACATATTTCACAGGTTGAATAATAAGAATTTAAGGCCAGAATAAATGGCTTAGCTTTCCAATTACACTGTTGTACCTCTAGGGCAGAAGAGAGGAAGGTTTAGGAATGAACACGTATGCTTTTTCTTGCTCTCAACTAAGTACATGCTTATTACAACAATCCATGTGCAAAATTGTATCTTAAATTACTGGAGTCTATTTTTGCTACTGAATATATCTGCATATACTAGTTACAGTAAGAGAAACACAATGAATTCTTAACTCAGATTTTTTCTAGATGAAATATTTTCTTACCATTCTTAATTTTTTGTTTTCATTTAAAATATGTGGAACTGTATTTTGAAGTCTTCCTAATCTTAGCTAGGAAAGATAGAATAGGATTCTGCTGAAGAGCAGAGTAGTCAGCATCGTAGTCAGCATTGCTGGAATTTAATTCCAGCTCTAACAGGGGCACACTGTGGAAAGTTGATTGGATCAGTTAATCTCTCTATGCATCAGCTTCATACAACTAAAAGGAAGATGTGACTTGGTAACTTATAGGGATTTTAGAACTTCAAATGAGCTTCTAGATGACCAGTTTACTATCCCAATGCAAAGAGGTCAAAGGTCATTAATCTTATTCTCATCAAAAAATAAAGTTTTACAAACTGAAAATCAGCAACTCTTCCTTTATCCATTAGAGAATTGAGGTCACAGTGAAACCGACCCAACTGTCCCTTAAAAATGATATTTAGTGTTTTTGAATAGATGTAGAAATTGATCCTCCTGGTCTTAAAAATTGATAAATTTACATTTGTCCTGAGTTCCTCTCTCAGGAAACTGATCATCATGCCTGCCAAATGGAACTTAAGTTTACCAGATCACCACATCTGGATAATGAGACAAAAGATTCCTCCTAATCCATCAGAACCAACCACCTATTCCCTGTAGCCCGGCTCCTCTTCTTTACTCTCTCCTAATTTCTGTTTTTCCCACACTTAGTTAAATTTATTCCCTTCTATATATACCCTAAATTTTAGATGACTGGGGAAATGGATTTGAGACTTATCTCCTGTTATCTGGCTGACAACACCCACAGGGAATGAGTATTCCCTGGCAATATTCATTTGTCTTAGTACTGGCTTTCTGTGAGGCAAGCAATTACTTGGATGTTGACCAAATACCCAGCACTTGGCAACAGAATTCTTGTACCAAGACTTGGGTTGCGTTGTTTAAAGTTTGATGGCTGCAGACTGGGAGAGTTTCAGAAACTCTGTTAACAATTGCCCCTCCCATATTTGGTCAAAGGTTGGTTTTGGTGTCTCTCTATTCAGTTCTGCTGCTTCTAGCCCCAACCACACTCCTGATAGCTTAGGAAGAACAGCCTTTGAAATTTAATGCCTGCATGTAGACAAGCGAGTGTTCTTGGTGGATACCAGACAGGAGGAACTGCTCCTCTCAACTTGGGAAATTCCAAAGAAATTTTTGTTTGTTGCAGGTTGGATAGGACCAATGTACTAGCACGAGAATGGAAATAACCCCAACTGTTTCAGTTTGCACTTTCTTGGGATTTGCTGGTTGCTACTGCAGTTAGATTGTATTTCGATAATTTTTTGTTTGTATGTGAGTGTTGGTAAAGCCATGGGAAATCAGAACTAGATCCCCAAATGCAGCCTACCTAAGTTTATTCTTCAAAACTGGTCCAAATATAGTTACAAGTCAATGGAAGAAAATAATTATGTTTGTTTGTAATACTGTTTGTCCCCAGAATTCTTTGGAATCTAGGGATGTTTAGTCCCCCTATGGGTCGCTTTACATGATACTATTTTACAGCTAGATTCATTTTGCTACTAAATGGGAAAGTGGGATGAAATTCCTTATGTCTGGGCTGTTATGATTCTTTATCAGAGAAAACTTGATCCTTTATCAGAGAAAATTAAATGTAAAATTTTGATGCAACAAATGGAGGCGTTTAAGAGGGGTGGTAAGTTCATGTTTCACTCTAAGGTTTGGCAGAAGAGAACTCTCCCTTATATGAGAAAGTCTTTGCTACTATGTCTACAACCCTGGTCCTGCCATCTTAGCATTCCCTGGCATCTGCCCTGTGGTTGGCCCTCTGCAAGGGTTCCAACCCATGAGACTCCTAAACCTCTACAAAACCCTTTCCAGACCCTTGCTAGGCTTCCCTCTTATAAACCTGGCACCCCTTTCTCTTTTCACCTAGGAGATGTCCAGAAACTCCAGAGAAATTGTCTCATCCTCGCATACCCACCAGGGGACACAACTTGTCTGGGGTTCACTACCCCTTCCTGTAAGGCAATTTCCTCTGAGACAAGTCACTATTGGAGGGTTAACTTAAGAAAGACATCCTGCTGGAATGATGTGTGTATATAGCCCATCCACCACATCTGAATTATATAATTGGAACAGAACAATCTCACTTGTAGGGATGATCAGAAATATATAACTGACCTTTTAAAGTCTATTTTCATTACTCATCACCTGTTATGGGTTAATGTTGATAGCCTCATAGCATCTTGTTGACATCTGAAGAGCATTGTATAGTGCTAGAAAAAGGCTCGAGAAGAAGCTGGCTAGTTATACACAGAAGATCTGAGTAACCAGGAAGGACCGGCACCAACGTGGCAACATTTCTCCGTGACCCCTCTTGGAATTCATATGATGGGAATGACAGCGAAATTCAACAGTTTTGAGATGGTGATCTGGTGGGGCTCAGGATGAAAGTCCCAAAATCAAAAGCTTAAAACCAAGGTGCAGGAAATTAGACAAAAAGTGAATGAGAGCCCATCATCATTTTTGAAAAGGATTTTTGAGGGCTTATTGGAAGTATGCAGATGTAGGTTCAGACAGTCCTGAGAATTCCAGCTTAATTAATATGATTTTTATAGGACAGAGGATGCCCAATAATCAACACAGATTGCAAAAATTAGTGGGTGTCATAACATTGCCAATATCTCACTTGGATGACATGGCATACAAGGTCTTTATGAATTGAGAACAGACTAAAGAACCACAAAAAGAAGTGAAAATTTCCAGAGATGACACAGAAATCTAAATTTTTAGCAACTGCCTTAGTTAAGGTAAAGGCCACAAGGGAGAAAATCTTCAGAAAGTCCCCACTTTTTAAAGAAAACCAATGTGTCTATTAGATAAAAGAGGGACCCTGGAAAAAAGATGGTTTCAAGTTGAAGAGAAAGGGAAGCCAAGACTCAGCCTTGCAAATGGCTGCATCCAATAGCTATGACCTAGATTGATGGGAGCCGAAGGCTACTTTCACCTTGTGGACATTGCAGTCTGTGATTTGTGTCACCCACCAGGAACTTAGGGTGACTGAGTGATAAATTGGTCAATTTTCTGATCAACCCCAGAGAAACCTGTTCAGTTTTATATAATAAATTGATTAAACTTGGAAACTAATCTATGATAGTCAATAGAAATATCTACCCAAAGGCTGATCTCATTGCTTTAATCAGAGATAATCCTCCCAAAAATATGTTTTTCAGTTTCTATGAGAAGAACATCTTCTTTGACCTACATTATTTTCCAGATACCAGAATATTCCCTACCATTACTAGGTTGGAATCTTCTTTTCAAGCTTCAGATCTTCCAGAATGAACAAGTATCTGTTTTAGACCCTGCAGAACACACGTGTGCTTTGCCAGCAGCTGTGATTGAATCTTTGACTATTTCTCTGGTCCTGCTCACTGAAATTCTTGAGACGGTAAACCATAAAGTATGGACTATTGGACTTTCTGGATGAGCCCATGTGGCACCGATCCATATGTGTTAAAAACAGGAATTATACCCCTCTTCCCCCAGATTATACAGTATTTTTAAAAACACCAAGCTAGAAGGGGGCTCCAACCCTTGGTCATTACATTTCTTGAATGGGCTCCTATTACCCTGTCATTTCCCTTATAATACCTCTGTCTTGCTGGTTCAGAAGCCTGTTACCAAAGAATACTGTTTTGCCCAAGATCTGAGGATAATAAATCAGTAATGTTTTATTTAGTAGATATTTAGTAGATGACATTTATTCCATGGTGCCCAATACTTACACTCTTCTGATGTTCTCTGGGAATTGTGACTGACTCTCAGGAATGGACTTTTTAAATGCCTTCTTTTTCATTCTCTTGGTCTCTAAGTCCCAGGACTTGTTTGCTTTCAAATAGGAAGAATTGTAGTCCACTGCTAAATTTCAGTGCTGCTGGATTGTGATTCCCCAAGTTTTTAAAAGTTCCCTCATTCTTTTTGGAGAAATCTTAGCTAAAGACTTGAAAGAAATAACACCCCCCAAAAAGAAATGTTTTGCAATGTATAGATGATATCTTGATAATTAGTGAAATAGAGCATGACTCCATTTTTCATGGCATCAAAGTTTTACATTTTCTGGCAGATAAAAGGTACAGAATTTTGGCACAAATCTGTATTCCTGTGTTGCAGTACCTGTGATTCAAACTAGCCCAAGAGACTCACAATCTTCTCCCGGGTCACAGAGAGGCAATAAATTGAGTGGCAGTCTCCACTACCAACAAACAACATATGGTTTCTTAGGAATGGCTGCGTGTTGTGGAACTTGGATCCCTAACTTTTAATAGCCAAACCTCTCTATGAGGCTTTGAAAAGAAAAGAGAAAGATCCCTTTTCTTGGAGTGGAGAACACCAAAAACCTGTTTTTAAACATCAAAGAGAAATTCATGACAGCCCCTGCCCTGGTTTTCCCTGACCTACACAAATCTTTTGATTTATTTGTTCAAGAAAGACAGGGACTTGGACCTGGGTATTAACTCAAGACCTTGGGACCTTGAAACATGTCATGGCATACTTTTCGAAGCAGCTTGACATTGTAACAAAACTGGCCCACCTGCCTAAGGGCAGTGGCTGCCACCTGTGATATATTGCAGAAAACTAGAAAGTTCACTCTTACACAGCCTGTGATGATGTATACCTCTGTTTTAGCAGAAGGGATGCTATGGGTTGACTGCTAGTCAACTGGGAAAGTGCCAAACAATGCCTCTAGACAACCTAAATGTAACTTTTAAGGTTGTTCTTACTCTGAATCCTGCCATCTCGCTACCAGGGAACCTACAGCCTCCTGTTCATGACTACTTTCAAATAACTGATCAAGTTTACTCCAGCATACCAGACCAAATCAATTTGTCATTGATGAAATCCCAAAAGGAATTATTTACTGATGGAAATAGTTGCACAGAACAAAGAATCAGGACTCGATATGCTGCAGTTACTAACCAGAAGTTAATTGAGGTACATGCCCTACACCCTGAAATATCTACCCAAAGGCTGACCTCATTGCTTTAACCAAAGATAACCAGATATATATAGTGCACTATAACCAGACATAGTGCTCTACATCTGGGTAAGAAAAAGCAAGACAATGTTTACGTTGACTCTAAATAGGCTTTCCTAATAGCCCATATTCGTAGAGTAATTTAGAAGGAAAGCAGCCTCCTCACTTCCAATAACACAGAAATAAAACATGTCCTCAAATTCTTGAATTACGGGAGGCAGTAAAAATACTCAAATAAAAACAATTGTTCACTGTCAAGGACACCAGAAAGCGGACACTTATGTTACACAGGAAGTATTAAAGCTGACCTAGAAGTGATAAAGGTGGGCAGGTGTCCCACTACCTAGATGGCTCTTGTTTCTACTCTTTGTTTGAAGACCTATCACCCCAGATAATCAGAGACTGATCTTAAAAGAGTTGAGAAATGGTGATTATTGAAACATGCTGACTGTACTGGCTTACAAATAATGAAGGAAAAATTATCCTTTTAGAATCTTTGAACAAGTTATTGAGCAAATCCACCAAAGTAACCATTATAAGCAAGAATCTACTTGCGATGAACACAGTCTTATCTTGTTGGACCTAAGTTAAAACAAGCAATACAAATTGTAGTCCAAAGTTGTCTACATGCTTGAAAAAATGGCCCAAAGTCTCCAGAAGGCATTAAAGTCCCTCTTTAAACAACAAACTCAATGAAAAGGAACTTACTTTGGAGAAGACTGGCGATTAGATTTCACTATAACGTCTAAGCCCCTGGAAATTCCTGATATTTGTTGGTTTATGTTGATACATTTGTAGGCTAAGTTGAGGTGTCCCCCCACCCAGAACTGAGAAAGCTATTTAAGTTGTAAGGGAATTAATTAAGGAAGTAATTCCTTAATATGAACTTCCCCAAACTCTTCAAAATGACAATGGAACTGTTTTTACAGTTTAAGTAACCGAGGAATTATCACAGTTAATTAGTGTTAATTGGAAATTGTATTCTTCTTGGAAATCTTAACCTTCTGGAAAGATTGAAAAAAAAATGAATAGGACATTCAAGAAGTCTTTCTAAAATTTGCCAAGAGACAAATCTTACCTGGGAAAAGTCTTGCCCCTTTCCCTGGTGAGGACACTAGTAACCACCAGAAGTGGATTGACTTTTAGCACCTTCATAATGTTGTATGGAAGACTATTCACCAATATCTGGACTCCCTAACCTTGAGGGTTTTTCTTTCCCTGAAATAGAAGATACATCATATTTAAAACAATTAAGACATATATTAACTAGTCCTTCTGAGTTTACTTCCAATAGACTCTAGTTCCCTATAGGCATGCCTCTCCACTCTTTGATATTGGGGGACTGACCAGTCCTGTTGAATGTCTACAAATCTCACCAGACTGGAGACCAGGTGCACCCACAGTGGCTTGGCCCTTTTGAGGTGCTGCTGACCACCCATTCATCTGTCACGTCAGCCAGTGTTAAGTCGTGGATTTATAATATTCGAGTAAAACATGTTCCTATAGAATCTCTCCAGCAGTAAAAATCCTGTGAAACTTTGTACATTCTTAAGTTAATATTCAAAACCTAGCGAAAGATACGAAATAAAAAATTCATAAAGGGAACATGTGGTTTTTAAGATTGTTCTCTTGGATTCCTCAGAGGATTAACTCCAGATATACTGGTATTTTAAAATGTGAGTTACCTGTCTTATAATCATCCTAATCTTATATATCATGGTCAATCTTATTTTAAAATGTGGCTTAAATATAGTTCTAAAACCACTAATAAAAGTACCTAAATTGCGATGCCCCAATAAGCCAGATGCCAACCAGGTACTCATGAGTATTTCTAATTATAGCTGTGGCATTTTTCATTCCTTATCATTATCTCATAACACCCCTTCTCAGTATGAAGCAGTCAGAAAGATCAATAATCAGATTTCCCAAGATTGAGGAATTTACAAACAGAAGAGGTAATAAACAGATCCAATTGTCACCTAGAGCTGATATTTACAATTTTCAATAAACATAGACATTGGCTTTCTTGGTCTTAAAACTTGAGACACTTACATTCCTCCTATCTTACTTCCTTTCTCAGGAAATGGACTGTCATAACTTTCAGAAGAAAATGAATTTTAACAGATTACTACATCTGGACAATGAAACATTAGACCCTTCATTTGCCAAAACCTACCATTTACTGCCTGTTGACCACCTGCTGCCTGTTGACCAAATCCTCTTTCTTACTCCTCCTTAATTCCTATATTGCTCCATATAGTTCCATTTCTTCTCTGCTACATAAACACCAAATTTTAGTTGGTTAGGGAGATGGATTTGAGATTTGACTTCTATCTCCCAGTTGAAATCAATCACATTAAAATGCCTTTCTAAATCAAGAGTAAAAGCAATTATTTGAGTCTTCCCTATGTGAACTCTGAAATTTAAAAATCTGCTTTCTGTCATAATTCTCCTAATAAATTGACTTTTTAATATAATTTTAAGTTTTTGACTAAGACTTTGATAATCAAATTATTTTTTGTAGTATGTATCTTCCCTTTTTAAAAAAAATTTGAGATTTTCTTGTGGAATTGTAAGTAAATTTTAAACAACTATTTGAATTAAAAATAATAATAAAAAGCCTTTCTTCCCTGGCCATACTCATCTCAGTGGTTGTCTTTCTCTGTGGTGAGCAAGTAGTTATCGACTGAAACCCGGGTGTTCTGCAAAAATAGGGCAATCTGCTGCCACAAAAACTGGAAAGACAAACAGACTGTTACAGAGAATGACATCTTACCAGGAGCAGCATCTCACTTTTAGAGCTGTCATCTGTAAAGATACTTCTATCTGTAATGATGAGTTGCTGGAGGATCAATGTGGAGGAGCTTAAGGGTTAAAAGTTCTGAGAGGCCTTAGGTTTTGATGAGTCCTCCATACTTTTCTGAAATTTATTTCAGGAGTTATGCCATGCTTTTTACTCTAAATATTGGAGAAAATGTTCTTGTAATTCCGATAGCAGATGGAAAATATAATTATTTTGGAATACAGTATACCCAGCGTTATCCATTCTCCTTAACAAGGCCTATCCTCAAGGTAAACTATTTTACTAGAGCTTAATTGACTACGGTTTTACCCAAGCCTAACTGGTGTAAAGAAAAGGTAATAACTAACTCAAGTTCCCTAAAATTGTGGACTTAATAAAAAAATTACAGAAGGTTTTCTCCTCCTCACACACATCTTATCACTACACCAATAGTTGTCCTGTATACTCACAGAGGATTATATGTAAAAACTGCAAATATTAGATCCTATTTAAGGAGGTTCTGTAAAATCTTAAAGACAGAGAAAAGCAGAAACCAGGACTTTAGAGGACATTTTAGTTTGTAACACTATAGCTGCAGAAAACAGTGAACACAGCTTAACTCCTAGTCAGGTAAACTTAAAATCTCACAGTAAAGGCACATCTACCTCGATTCCTTTTACACTAAACATCATGTTTTTCTTTCAACAGCAACAACAAAAATAACAAGGCATAGTAAAAGACAGAAACAAAAACAGACAAACAACAACAATAAACAGCCTGAGGAATCAAAGCAATTAGACTCAGATACGAAAGAAATGTTGATATTATTAAACAGTGATTTTCAAAAAACTATGAGTGATATGATAAGGGATCTAATGGAAATAGTAGATCAAATGCAAGAACAAATGGGTAAAGTGAGACATAGAAACTCCAAGAGAAGCTCATAAGGAAATGCAATAGATTGAAAACATTGTGACAAAAATGAAAAATATTTTGTTGAGCTCATCAATAGATTGGGCACAGCTTAGGAAAAAATCAGTGAGCTTGAATAAATGTCAATAAAAAATTCAAAACTGAAATGCAAAATAAAAGGAATAAAAACAATAGTACAGAATATCCAAGAGTTACAAAATATGAAACATACAAGTAGTGAGAATATTAGAAAAAACAGACACATAAATAAACAGAGGAAATACTTATAGTAATATAGCTTGAGAATCTTCCAAAATTAATTATAGACATAAAACATAGTTTCAGGAAATACAAAGAATAAAAACCAAATAATTTATACTTAAGCATAGTATATTCAAACTGTAGATAATTAGAGATAAAGAAAAAATCTTGAAAGAAGCAAAAAAAAAACAAAACAAAAACTTGTTACTTATAGAGGAATAAAGATAAGAATTACATAGGACTTCTCTTCAGAAACCATGCAAGTAAGAAGAGAATGAATGAAATATTTAAAGCATTGAAAGAAAAGCAAAACTACAATTTTGTATCCAGTGAAATTGTCATTCAAATGTGGAGAAACAAGAAGCAAGTGGAGAAACAACTTTCTCAGAAGAAAAACACAAACAAAAATGTAAGCTTACACAAATTTAAAGAGCATAGCAAATGTATGGAATAACATTTGGTTTTAATAACCCAAATAAAAATATCAATATTTTGAGTAATCATGTGCAGATGGTGTGCTATGTACTTCTGCATAATTTTTACTTAAGCCTTATCAAACTTCACAGTTAAGTAGACTGAAATGAAGACATTTTAATTACACTCAAGTGAAAATAAACATTTCAGAGAAAGACAAAAAACTCGAAGTAAATGCTAATCTCAAAGGGAATAGAGAAATCACATGAACTTGAGAGTAAAAGGTATCTAGTTGATATAAACTAGATAGCTGAATGATAAGATATATTAAGAGACTGTAAGACTATTAGGAGACTATAGACTTAATGAGTAATGCCATGCTTAAATAATCTTCTTGGAGTATATATATTCATTGAAAAAAACAAATATTTTAGCCAAGCCTAAATCCACTGATAGAAAAATAGTATAATTTCAAATATGCTAAACCTGGCTGCACACTCAATGTCTTGCCATCTCTCTGTAGTCTTTTCAACCTTGCATTTTCAACTGAACCCAGAAATGATTTAAGTAATACGTCTAAATTATTCAAAGAATGGTGCAATTCTAGATGTGTAGGAAATAAATTATTACATACTATGGATGCCTTGGGACACTCTAGTTTAATTCTCTTAATGTAACTTAGATAAAAGGCTATGCCCAGACTATTAATCAGACACTATGGAAGTTCTACCTAGGCATCATGTGTTTGTTAATGTGTTGTTTTTCTTTTTGATTCATGAACTTTTTTGGTAAAGATTTCAAATAGACAATTACAGATTCACATATGTTTTCTAATATGACAGTAAGCAGAAGATATCATCAGATATAAAACATAGGTAAATGATTAACCAGGCCAGAATATTGGGAAGCTGACACTATAGATGTCTACGGAGGCAAGGTCTTTACCATAAAGTGAGGATATTAAATAAAATAATATAATTTTACATTTTGTTTAGAATCAGTAATAAATATTACTATTTTTTTGTCTTGTTGATGTTGTTGCACAATGAAGCTGAATACTCAAAAAAATATTTTTCTAGAAAAACTGACACAAAGAAAAAATGTGTATAACATTTTGCATGAAATTTTTCTTCAATTTGCAAGATAGATTACATTTATTCAGTTATTTAATATGAATTTCTAAAGAGACCTCCTAGAGAAAATGTTGTAATTCTTTAAGTAGCATATGATCTTGTAAGACAAAATCTAAACAGAGAGAGAAATGGGAAAAGGGAGATCCGTTAATGTCTGAGGATAGTGACAGGAACATTCTATTTTACAAATTAATATAGATTTTAAGGCAGCAAATAAGTTAAAAGATCACCTCTTCTATGCAAACAGAAAGGATTATCTAGCTCTCTGCTCTCCATGAGAATCTAATGAAAGTCACTGGTTTCTCACCAGAAAAAAGTTACTACACTCTATATTTTGTTTGCATTTCAGGATTTTACTGACTCATTGAAGTCCATACATGGACTATGCACAAAAAATTCCTACTAGTTTTGTTTTTCCATGTATTTTATTTCCCTGAATTTCTTCCTCTTTATAAGATTTTTCAAAATTCTGTGTACATTACCCAGTTATGTACAGATAATTATAATAAACTAAGATTCATTTATCTGCCTGACACAAATATAAAACTTCAGAAAAATTAGTCAGATTAGTTATCTGTTCCTACATAGACATAAAGTTTGTAATAATTAATTTATTAATTTGAAAATTTGTGTGAAAACGTTTCATTGTAATACTCAAAATGACTTTATTTATAGAAATGGCCTTTTACAACCTTTTTATGCAGTTTAGATCTTTAAGTAGATTTTTGCTTTTTTAGATAAGTAAAATATTACTTTTTATCTATTATTATTAATTTCTGATGGTATCTTGCTCTTCCATTCAGGCTGGGGTACGTGGTGCAATCATAGCTCACTCCAGCTTCAAACCTCTGGGCTCAAATGACTCTCCCACATCAGCCTACTGAATAGCTTGAACTACAGATGTCCATGAGCATGCCTGGTTAATATTTTTGTTTTTTATTGTAGAGACAGGGACTTGCTATGTAGCACAGAGTGAGCTTAAACTCCTGTCCTCAAGTGACATCCACCTCAGTTTCCTAAAGTACCGTGATTGCAGGCATGAGCCACAGTACTTGACTCAATTATTCTTTTGAAATATTTTTTGAATGTGATAAAAACTGGGGAGAATTAATAACAAATATCCTTAATAACAAATATTTCCTACAATTTGTAGCATGATATGTCTGTTTGCAGAAGTTGCCTGGTTAATATAGGAAAGTCACTCAAACCAAAACCAAAATGAGGCAAAAACAATAAACCCTGAAGAAGAAGAAAGGAGGAGAAAAAGGGAGAAGAAATGACTTCCAGAGTTGTCACATTGTCTTTTCAAAAATGCCTACTTTTTCACACACAGAAAATGATACAAGCAATGAAACAAAAATATGTAACCCATGCACTAACAACTAATAATAACAATAATAGAAACTGACTTTGAGGGTATGGATGTTGGATTTACTAGACAAAGAATTTAAATCAGCTATTAAAAATATGTCAAAACAAAAAACAACTAAAGAAAACCAACTGGAGATCAATCTTAGCTTTATCCTAGTTCAGCTGTCAAATGCTAAAGACAGGAATCTTTGAGGTACTCACTTCTTCTAGACAATGCTCTTTAAATATATTTTTGTTCACAATCCTTTTCTTCTCCTATTTAATTAAAAAACAAACTGCTTAAAGCAGCAATTATAAAATAATGTTGATGGACTTTGTTTTCCTGTAATTCAATTCACTAGTCACATCAAAGCTGTTCTTTAGTAGATGTTTCTACTAAATATATTCAAGAAATATTCAATAAATATTTGAGATTTTTTAAAAAAACTTTTCATAGAAACAGGAACTACATTTTTTCAAAAGCAAAACCAACTATAAATTTAACAAATTTGAATTAAGTAAGAAATTCAGACACCACTGGGCTTGAGTAGGTTTTATTTGGAAAAACGTATTTCTAATCTTCACTTTCTTCATGACCTTTCTGAAATAAATACCTTAAAAAACTCTATCCATTCCATCTATAAAATATTTCCCTCATTTTGTTGAACAAACTGGATATTATATGTTTGCTTAGTCAGGGAGAGCAATGCTAAAGAATGCATTTGATATTCAAAATGCTTATTCAAAGGTTTTGAGAAAAGCATTTCTTCTCAGATTTTGAGAAAAGCATTTCTTCTCAGTTGCCTATCTTCTTCAGAAGATTGTTTCAATTATTTTGACAAATATTTACTGAATATCTAATGCATGTATTTCTGCTCTGTGAGCTTGAAATATGAACATATATAAGAAAATAAATTGCTTACAGAAAATAACAGTATAGTTGTTTGTGTATAGTGTATAAATCAAAATCAGTATCCATTAAAACCTTCCACTTCCATCTGGAAGAGTAGGCAAGTATTCAAAAATGAAGCAAATTTTGAATAGTGTTCAGAAACTTTTAAATTTGCATTATGAACTATGTAAAAGCAGGAAAAGTATTTGATATGGAAGCAACTTTCTAAACATAACTTGTATGGCTATACTATAATTTTGATAACTTTTAGGTTTTATAATTTGAATACCACTTATGAGCAAGATGAAAAGCTAAATTTATTGAACACTTACTTCATGCCAGTTTGTTTCCAAAATAGCTTTACAAATAAACAAATGAATAAATTAACAAATAGTATTATTTTACTTATGAAATAAAGATTATTGACTACAATTCCAGTTCTCTGTTCATTAACTCATGTTAATTCACACAGGATCGTGAAAAGACATGCTCAACAAAGAGCAATAAACAAATCTGTGTTTCCATGAAGCAGTGTCCAGACTATTTGGAAGAGTATGATGAAGAGTAGAGACAATATAATCAAAGTTCGTGTATGTACATTCTGAGTTACTCTTTGCATTACTTTTCTATTTATCTTGTAGCAATTTACCACAAACCTAGTAGTTTAAAACAACATCCATAAATTATCTCAAGTTCTGTAAGTCAGTAGTCTAGGCCCAGATCAGCTAAGCTTCTTTTAAGCCTAAAATCTAGGTGCCAGCTGGACTCAATTTTTGTCTGGAGGCTCCCAGAAATAATCCACTTCCAAGTTAATTCAGGTTATTAGCAAAATTTAGTTATTTGTGGTTGTAGAACTGAGATCCTTATTTACTTGCTGACTCTGCTGTGGGTAACTCTAAGTTCATAGGGAACGCTCTATGATCCTTGCCACATGGTGTCCTCTATGTTCAGCCAAAAAAGAAGAATTTTCTCCTCTGTCAAATGCTTCATACATCTAATCTCTCTGACTTTAAATCTTTGACTCTGGATGACCAGTCTCTTTTAAGGGTTCACTTGATTAGGTCGGCTCCACTAAAAATAATCTCTTTATTAAAATCAAAAGTGTCAAATAGCAATCTCAGAAATGGAATATATTATATTCAACAGATCCATGGATTATACAGGTTATGACCAACAAGAGACAAGGATCTTGGAAGTTATATTAAAATTCTGCTTGCCCTACTGTATGATTCTGTTCAAATCATTTAAACTCTCTATATAAAAGAATTTTGCTCATTATCTAGATCATAATAAGTATCTAGTACGTGTTACCAATTATATGTTAAAGTTCTTTAATGAGCAAACTAAATAATGAGCAATTCAATGTTTTAACAGTGAGAATTATAATTTGGTGAGAATTATAATTTGGTTACATATATTATATGAATAATATATTTTAGTTATATATATTGTTTTGTGAGTCAAAAAGAAAAAAGCTGATGCTACTAACACCTTCAGTTAAAAAATAATCTGTATAATTTAATTCTTAAGATTTGCTAAGAATGAATCTTCTTGGTTGGAACTAGAAATAAATAATTTAAAAAATTTCCCACCCACTTTAATCACTCTATTAATGCTCATGGGATTTTAGTTTAAATCGAATTCCATTCATTTTAATTCCTCATTAAACCAAATGGTGTTCTATCTGTGGCATAATTGAACATATTTTTAATGAGAAAGTAGTAATCACCATTTACACACTGGGAATGGATTCAATATTATTCTTCATTTTGCCTGCTAAACCAAGCTACTATTGCTGGTTTGGCTACTATTGAGAAATTATGTGGTTGATTTCAAACAAGTCAGTGAAAAAGTATGATCTATTAAAATGTCCATATGCTTGTTAAAAGCACTGGGGGGAGAAGCAACTGGTAGAAAGCCTATTCTTTAAAAAGAGATAATTATTTTTACATGAGTATGATGGATGGGTCCAGTTTTAGAAGATTTTGACACAATAAAAGACATTTCAACATTAAAATATGTTCCTCATGCAAAAAAGGTTTTCAATTTAATTATGTGGGATAGAAAGAAAAGATATTTAATAAGTTGTAAATAATGGGAGGATAATTTCTTTGTAGCATCAGATGTTAATAGTCTTAAAAAATTAAACACTTCTGAAAGGAGTATTTAAATAAAGCTGAAAGCAAATGCAAAGTAATTCTGCAACTGTTTTTTGACATATTAGGCCATCAATTTGTTGTTTGTGATATGGGAACAATATATGCCCTTCTTTGCTTTACTTTTTATAAGGAAGTTAATTCTCAGGCTTATTAAGAAAGCAGTTGGACTTATCTGCTCAGAATAAAATTATTTGTAAATAAAAATTGTATATACACATCCATGTCTAATCAAATATTGTATTTGAGGATTAGTTGCTTTTTAAAAAATGGATTTCAAATGTTGAATACACAGTGAAGCTTTCAGGCTTAGAAAACCTCTCTTCTCACAGAAGTCCTGCCACACTGTCACTGTAGCACCTAGGCCAGTTTCATAGCTTGTTGTAGTTTCTTTTTCTGCATTTTCAATTAGTAATATACTAATTATTGAGCATTCTTTTTTTTTTTTTTTAAAGTTGGAGTCTCGCTCTGTCACCCATACTGGAGTGCAGTGGCTGCTCCCGGTCACCGCAGCCTCGACCTGCTGGGCTCCGGCGATCCTTCTGCCTCATCCTTCCAAGTAGCTGGAACTACAGGCATGCCCTACCATGCCCGGCTAATTTTTTGATTTATTGTAGGCATGAGGTCTCGCCAAGTTGCCCAGGTGGGTCTCAAACCCGCGGGCTCAGGCAATCTACTCACCTCAGCCTCCCAAAGGCGCGGGATTACAGGCTGAGCCACCGAGCCCGGCTGTAAATTGATGTTTCTTATGGAGTAACTGGATTGGAACCAGACTCCTTAGATAATGACAATAAGAGGTAAGTAAATGGTCTTTCATCTGCAAATAGCTTTAACATAACGATAATGTACATATAAATCTTGAGTTTCCACTATTCTTTCTCTGTGTGCCTTCTACTACCTTCTGGGGTCAAAATATCATTTATATTGATTTTTTTTCTTAAGTATTTCCCAAAACTGTACGTTAAGAGGAAATAACTAGATATAATTACATTAACTGTGAATGGAAACTTTTTTTTTTGCCTTGAAAAGCATATCTCGGAGATTTCTGGCAAGATGGCAATGGTCGGACTGTGAGAGTCTCTGCAAAAGCAAGTGTCCATAAAGACTCTCTGCATGAGTAAGTGTGTGCCGGTGGGTGAGTGAAAGTCTGTCTGAGGGAAGACTCTAGTTCATGTACCAGGGCCTCTCCTCTGGAGGTGACTGCAACTCCCCACCGCCCTGAGATTGGAGTCCCCAGTGTACAGGATCATCTGCTCTCTATGAGAAGGGACAGCAAAGGAGCTGATCCTCTCCACTTGGTGCCTGGCCCACACCATCCCCTGTGACAACAGAATAATGGGATCCCCAGGATCCTTGGAGAGGGCAGGGGAAATTGGAAAGGACCCCTGATGCCGGTTGGTGAGAAAACATTCTCTGTCCTGGAACTAGGCAGAGACCTGCAATGCCTTGCCCAGCTCCAACCAGCCTCCAGCATGACCTAGAGGTTATCTTCTCATCAAACTCAGAGGGACAGACACCTTTCCCCCACACTGAATCAGGTACAGAAATGTCAGATCGGAATGGGAGATTTGACAGCAGCAGCAGCAGCAAGCAGGGTGAGTCCAGATCTGATCCACCACCCTACCACAGTAGTCCTTGGGGCATCTGACTCACTCTGAGAGCAATGCTATCATCCACTATTGAGAGGAGAGGGGAGGGGCAGTCGATCAAAGGTGAAAGGAAGTTAGAGTTATAGGAATGACCTCAGAATGGGTTTTTTTAATTTTTCTATTTTTTGTTGTTTGATTTTTGCTTTTTTTGGTTTAGATTTTTTTTCTTATCTCTGTTTCTTTCTGTTCTTGATTACATTTTTGTACTTCCTTTTTTTCTGTTATTCTAATGCTATTTTTCAGAATTCCTGTTTGTGTATGGGTATTTTTGAAAGAGTACATCAGGAGGGGTGGTTTTGTCACTTTGTGTGTCTACATGATTTTCTTTTTTTGTTTTTTATCTTTTCTATCTTTGTTTTTGTCTCTTTTCATTTGTTAGTTTGCATGCCTGTCTGTTTACCCTCTTCTCCTTCCCTCTCCACCTTCCACTTCTCCTCCTTCCTTTTTTCATTCTTTTCATTTTTCTTAGCACATTTTGCTTTCAGGGGGCAAACAAATAACCCCACTGCATGGACAGTTTGTAAAGTAATGAAAACTGAGTTCCAGGGGGCCCACACACCTGTCAGCAGATACTGGGATCTGCAGATAGTTTCTGAATTTCAGCTCCCCCCTCAATTAAATCTCAAAACTGCAAAAAAGGTACAACCCCCAACCTACAGTTGAGCTTCAGCAATGAACAAAGTCAGAGGACCTACATAAGAAAGAATAGGAGATTGAGCAAAAAGAAGTAAAAGCTACTCCCATCCCTGAAAAACAGAAATAAAGAGGAGTTAAATAAAAGGGAGGGGGGGGAGGAAAGTCTATACAAATGAGAAAAAACCAAAGGTAAATATGGGACTCACACACACACCTGGGCGGTCAACAACTGAGAATACAGACTTTGGAATGCAAACAATGAAGAGCCCCCAGAATGAGTAGTCTCAAAAACAAAACAAAACAAAAAACCCCCAAATATTATGATATTAATAGAGAAAATAAATAGAAATGAGGAGAGACAAGAGGAAAGAATGAAGGAGTTGATAACTGAGATTACAACAATAAAGAACACAGTGAATGAAATAAGCAACATAGAAAAGAAGCTTAAAAATACAGAGCAAACACTCCAAGAGATGAGCAATTATTTCAAGAGGCCAAACCTAAGATTACTTGGAATCCCTGAAACAAATAGAGACAGAGACCAGCATGGAAGAAATATTCCATGAAATCATCCAAAAAAAACTTCCCTCATCTCACCAGTGATGCAACCATTCAAACACGAAATTCAGAGAACCCCTAAAAGACAAAACATGAGAAGATCAATTCCTAGACACACAGTAATTCACCTACACAAAGTATGTATTTTAAAAAAGTCCTAAAGGCAGTAAGAGAGGAAAGTCAGACTACCTACCAAGGAAGACAAGTTAGAATAGCAGCAGAATTATTTACAGAAACACTTCAGGTTAGGAGAGCTTGGAGCCCAATCTTCAAAGTTCTTAAAGATAAGCAATTTCAACCAAGAATTACCCATCTAGCTAAGCTAAGTTTCACCAGCGAATTAAAATCCTTGCAAACATTCAATCTCTAAGAGTTTACACTGCCTCCAGACCAGTTCTACAAGACACAATTAAAGTATTAAACACAGAAGAAAGGAAAAAAAGAATGATAATTCACTTAACAAGAATGCAGGAAAAAGATTGAAAACACACATGACTGAACCCCAAAATCAAAAGAAAGACAACAAATACATAAACGACAGCAGCAACAAAAAACTATAAGAATCTCATGGCACAGATAAATTATCACATCTCAATAATTTGCCAGATTGTGAATGAACTAAATACACCATTGAAAAGACATAGAATGGCACAATGGATTAAATATCATGAGGTTACAATATATTATCTCCAGGGGACTTATCTCATCAGAAAGGACACTCACAGACTCAAAGCAAGAGGATGGGAAACAAAATTTCAGGCAAACAGAATGCAAAAGAAAGCTAGAGTCATTATCTTAATATCAGACAAAATACACTTTAAGCTATCAAAAATTTAAGAAGATACAGAAGGTCACTATATAATGATAAAAGGTTCAATCCATTGACAAGAAATATCTATCCTAAACATACATGAACCCATCATAGGGGCACCAACTTTCATAAAGCAGCCTGTAGGTAAACTAAAAAAATGACATTGACTCTAACACTTTCATAGCTGGGGACTTAAATACCCAACTCAGAACCCTAGACAGATAGTCAACTCAAAAAATAGACAAGGAGATCTGGAACCTCAACATGACACTTGACCAAATGAACTTAAAGGATCCCTACAAAACACTTCACCCCACAACCATGGATTATACATTCTACTAATTACCACCCTGAATGTACTCTAGGATTGACCACATCTCCGGCCATAAGTCAAGCATAAACAAATTCCATAAGATTGAAATACTGTCATGTACCTTCTCAGACCACAGTAGAACAAAAATAAATATAAACACCAACAAAGTTCCCCCAAACCCCACAAAGACATGGACACTAAATAGCATGATCCTAAGCAACCCCTGGGTCAATGTGGAAATCAAGACAGAGAATAAAAGATACCTGGAAACAAATGAAAAAGATCTTACCAAAACCTCTGGGATGCCATAAAATTAGTCCTAAGAGGGGAATTCATATCTCTATGAACACACATGAAGAAAATGGAAAGATCACAATTTAACAGTCTAATCAACACCTAAAGAAGCTGAAAAAACAATACCATGAAAACTCTAACTTCAGCAGAAGAATACAGATCACCAAAATATAAGCAAATTTGAAATACAGAAGACAAAAATATAATTTTAAAAATTAATGAAACAAAAAGCTTGTTGATAGACACCTAGCTAAACTAATCAAGAAACGGTGAGAAAAAGTCCAAATAAACACAGTCAGAAATGCAAAAGTCCAAGTGACAACTGACCCAAAAAAACACAGAAAATTACCGGAGACTACTATGTACACTTGTATGGAAACAAGCTTGAAAAATTAAAGAAATGGAGAATGTTCTGACATTACAAAACTTCCCTATGCTAAAACAAGAAGGAACTAAAACACTAAATAGACCAATAACAATCCAGGAAATTGACTATGCCATAAGAAACCTACTTACCAAAAAAAAAGAAAGAAATCCCTGGACCACATGACTTTCCAGCAGAATTCTACAAAGCATACAAGGAGGAAATGACACCAATCCGATTGAAAAATCCAATTGAAAGTATTCCAGGCCATTGAGAAAGATGGAACTCTCCCCAAATCATTTTATGAAGCTAACATCACATTGATAACCAAACCAAGTAAAGATCCAACAAAGAAAGAGAACTACAGCCCAATATCCTTGATGAACATAGATGCTAAAATTCTCAACAAGATTCTAGCAGACCAGATACAGCAACACATCTCAAATCATCAAACAAGACCAGGTATGTTTCATTTCCAAGATGCAGGCCTGGTTCAACATTTTCAAGACCATAAATGTAATTAAATACACCAACAGATGTAAAAACAAAAACCACAAGATTATATCATTAGATGCTTAAAAAGTTTTTGATGATATCCAGAACCCCTTCTTGATAAAAAATTCTTGAACATCTAGGCATAGATAGAACATACCTCACACTAGTAAGAGCCATCTTCAAGAAACCCACAGCCAGCATACGGCTAAACAGACAGAAATTGGAACTATTTCTCCTGAAAACTGAAACAAGACAAGGATGTCCACTCTCACCCCTCCATTTCAACATAGTTTTGGAAGTCATGGCTAAAGCAATCAGAAAAGAGGAGATCAGGGGTATCCAAATTGAAAAAGAGGAAGCTGTTACCACTCTGCAGATGACATGATTCTATACCTCGAAAAACCAAAAGAATCTGTCCAATACCTCCTTGAAATGATAAAAATATTTTGGCAGAATCACAGGGTATAAAATCAATGTGCAAAAAACAATCACATTTCTATACACCAACAATAAACAAACAGAAACCCAAATAAAAAGCACAATACCATTCACAATAGCCACACACACAAAAAATATATCTTAGGATCTTCCTAAACAGAGACATGAAAGGCCTTTACAACGATAACAACAAAACATTGCTCAAAGAAATCAAAGATGACACAAACAAATGGAAAAATATTCCATGCTCATGGATTGGAGGAATCAACATTATTAAGATGTCCATCCTACCCAAGGCAATCTACAGATTTAATGCAATACCCACTAAATTACCAGCAGCATTCTTCTCAGACCTGTAAACAGCAATATAGGAATTCATATAGAAACATATTAAAACACAAATGACCACAAATAGCCAAAAAAATCTTCAGCAAAAAAAACAAACAAAAAAGTAAACAAAACAAAAAACACAGGAGGAATCACACTCCCAGACTTTAATCTTTATTATAAAGATGCAGCAATCAAAACAGCCTGGTATTGGTACAAGAACAGGCATATAGACCAATGGAACAGGATAGAGATTTCATAAGCAAAATCTCAATTTTGCAACAAACTCATCTTTGACAAACGCTCCACCAACAACAACTGGGAAGAGGAGAACTTGCTCAGTAAACGGGTGCTGGGAAAACTGACTGACCACCAGCAGAGGATTAAAACAACCTATCACCACATGCAAAATCAACTCTAAATCGATCAAACACCTAAACGTAAAACCTCAAACTGCAGGAAACACCCTTATGAAAATTGGAACTGGCAACCAATTCCTCATCAAAATCCCAAGTGCCCATGCCAGAAGTGGGACCTCTTCAAACTACAAACTTCTGAAAAGCCAAAGAAACCATCAAGAGAATAGGGTGACAGTTCACCAGGGAAAAAGTATTTACCAACTGTACATCTAACAAAGGCTTACCATCTAGGATCTACAAGGATCTCAAATGTGATGAAAAGAAAAAAACCCAAACAAATAGCTCTGTTAAAAAGTGGGCAAAAGATATGAAGTAGATACTTCTTAAAAGAAGACATAGAAGCAGCCAACAGATACATAAAAAAAATACTCATCCTCACTAGTTATCAAAGAAATACAAATTAAAATCACCCTGAGATATCACCTACCTCCAGTCAGGATGGTCATCATCAATAACTCAAAAAAACAGCAGATGCTGGAGAGGATGTGGGGAAAAGGAAACAGTTTTGCACTGCTGGTGGGAGTGCAAACTAATACAGCTTCTGTAGTAAACAGTTTGGCAATTCCTAATATATCTAAAAATCAACTTTCCTTTAGACCCCACGATCCCCCTACTGGGAATATACCCAGAGGAACTCAAATCACTCTATGAAAAAGATACCTGCACATGCATGTTTATTGCAGCATTATTTACAATATCAAAAACATGGAACCAACTGTGCTGCCCATAGAAAGAGGACTGGATTTTAAAAATGTAGTTTATATACACAGTGGAATATTACACAGCCAAAAAGAAGAACAAAATTATAAACTTCACAGCAACTTGGATGGATTTAGAATCTATAATACAGAGTGATCTATTGCAGAAACAAAGAACTGAATAACTCATTCTTTCACTCATAAATAAACCTTGAATAATTATCATAATACTATATAAGAAAAGGTTTGGCAGTAGTGAGAAACTCCTAGGTTTGGGGAGGAGGAACTGGCAGTAGTGGGAAGCTGCTGGGGAAGTGAGGGTCACACCTCATCAACAAAGGTACCTGCACAATGAACATGAGTATGCCTAACCCTGAATTGTACCCCACATCTTTAAAATAAACAAGTTTTAAAAATAAGAAAAAAAAAAAGAAAAACATTGTTCAAGCATCTTTCAGAGAGTCCAAAGAAAAAGAAGCTTAATGCAAAACCAATTAACATTTTCCTGCATTATCTCCTAATCTTATAAATATTTGTGTCCTATTTGAAAATTCAAAACATATAATTACTAAACTTTTTACTAGAATAATCATAGCTGATTTGATAATGTAAACAGAAATACTGGATGTTACATAGTAGTAGCATATGCTTGTATGTTAAAAAACACCTTTATGTGTTAGTGGAGGGACAACTTTTAAATGAAAAATTGGGGCTATTTTAATCATAACAATCTAAAAATGAATGGAGATAACTTTTTAAAATGACAAGCAATATCTTTGATTCCAAGAGCCTATTAGGAAGACATCATGATTTCAACAAAGATCTTTTAATTTGGTGCCCAAAATAGGTTTCTACAACGTTAGTTCTTAATTAAATGGCCTGAAGAACAGATATGAACTGTCACCAAGCTGCCAGGCTTTTGGTTAAAGAGGTGGTGATATTACATTAGATGTTCAAGATTAATCTTGCTATCATGTTGCATTTAATGTTGAATCTCTTGTATTAATTATTCCATCTAAGTTGAGATGCAAGGAAAAAGAAACTAGTTTTCCCTGATAAGCTTTTTTTTGCTACTCTCAAATTGTCTTTGTTCTTCCTTCCTTTCAGACAGTATCTATTACTTGTAAACTTAGTTCATGATTTTTTTTTTTTTTTTTGAGTTGGAGTCTCACTCTGTCGCCCAGACTGGAGTGAAGTGGCCACTGCCAGCCACTGCAGCCCCGACCTGCTGGGCTCCGGCTATCCTTCTGCCTCAGCCTTCCAAGTAGCCGGAATTACAGGCATGCGCTACCACGCCCAGCTGATTTTTTGATTTACTGTAGAGATGAGGTCTCTCTGCCCAGGCGGGTCTCGAACCCGCGGGCTCAGGCAATCCACTCACCTCAGCCTCCCAAAGGCGCAGGATTACAGGCTGAGCCACTGAGCCCGGCTAATTCATGATATTTCTGAATGAAATTGTCCTAAAAACAAAATTTGTCTTTAGTTGCCTTCTCTTTCAGCAGTGGATCTTGCATCTCCATAGTAGACACCACGATAGCCACCATGTGCACTGCAGTCAGATGTACGTTGTTCTGAGGTCCTGCTTCTACTTTATGCCTTTGATTTTGTCCAGTTACTTAAACCCTCTGAGCCTTGATCTCCTCATGTATTGTTAAATAACTTGTACAATCATTTGAAGAATCAGGTGTGACACTACATACATTTGGAACTTAGTAATGGTCATTAGATAGCAGCTATAATAAGATATCCTCTTAGATTGCTCTTATATTCTTATGCCTTTATGTGATTCCCTCCCACTCAGAGAAGTTTGTGGCCATACATTTTTGCTACTTCTTCTAATTTTCAGAAATTTACTGTATGCCAAAACATTTCCCTCATTCTGCTTTATTTTATTTTTTAACTTTTAAATGTTTGTATTTTAAAATTGTGGGGTACAATTCAGGGTTGGGTACACAGATATTCATTGTGTAGTTACCCTTGTTGGTGAGGTGTGTCCCCCCTCCCAGCAGATTTCAACTACTGTCACTCTCCTGTCCCCCAGTTTCCCACTACTGTTAATCCTTTTCTTATGGTATTAATGGTAATTGTTCATGGTCCACTTATGAGAGAGAACATGTGATACTCACTTCTCTGTATCTGTGAAAGATCAATCAGCATTATAGACTCTAATTCCATTCAGGTTGCTGCAAAGTTCATGATTTTGTTCTTCTTTATGATGCATAATAATCCATCATGTATATATACCACATTTTTTAAATCCAGTCTTCTTTTGATGAACATGGTGGGTTCCATGTTCTTGCTATTGTGAACAAGGCTGCGATAAATATTTGTGTGCAGGTATTGCAGGGTCATATGGAAGGTCGATTTTTAGAACTTTTAGGAATTGCCACACTGATTTCCACAGAGACTATACTAGTTTATGCTCCCACCAACAGTATAGAAGTTTTCCCTTTTTGCCACATCCTCTCCAGGATCTGTTATTTTTTGAGTTATGATGATGGCCATTCTGACTGGAGTTAGGTGATATCTTAGTATAGTTTTAATTTTCATCTCTTTGATGACTAGTGATAGTGAGGTGGAACATTTTTTCATGTATCTGTTGGTTGCTCCCAAGTCTTCTTTTGAGAACTGTCTATTCATATCTTTTGCCCACTTTGTAATGGGGATGTTTTCTTTTCTTTTTTTTTTTTCTGTTCAGCACATTTGAGTTCCTTATAGATCCTAGATGTTAGGTCTTTGTCAGACATGCAGTTGGCAAATATTTTTTTCCTAGTCTGTGGACTGTCTTCCTGCTCTCTTGATGGTTTCTTTCTTGCAGAAGCTTGTCAGTTTGATGAGGTTCCATTTGTCTATCTTATCTCTTATGGCCTGGGCATTTCAGGTTTTGCTCAGGAATTGGTTGTCAGTTCCAACTTCCATAACGGTGTCTCCTGCATCTTGTAAGCTTCTTGTAGTTTGTGGTTTTAAGTTTAGGTCTCTGATTCATTTAGAGTTAATTTTGTGTATGGGGTTAGATAGGGTACTGTTTCAATCTTCTGCATGTAGTCAGCCAGTTTTTCTAGTACCATTACTGAATAGGTTCTTGTCTGCCCAGTGGTAGGTGGTGGAGGCTTTGTCAAAGATGAGTTGGTTGAGAAATTGGGGCTTTACTTCTGGAATCTCAATTCTATTCCATTGGTCTATATGCCCGTTGTACCAATACCAGGCTGTTTTGATTATTGTAGCTTTATAATAAAGTTTAGAGTCTGGGAATGTGATACCTCCTGCTATGGTTTTTTTTTTTTTTCCCCCCTGAGGATTGTTATGGCTATTATAGTTGGTTTATATTTCCATATGAATTCCTATATTGTTGTTTCTAGGTCTGAGTAGAATGTTGCTGCTAATTTGGTGGGTATTGTGTTAAATCTGTAGATTGCCTTAGGTAGAATGGACATCTTAACAATGTTTATTCTTCTAATCTATGAGCATGGAATATTTTCCACTTGTTTGTGTCATCTTTGATTTATTTGAGCAGTGTTTTGTAGTTTTCATTACAAAGGTCTTTCACATTTCTGGTTAGGAAGATGTCAAGGTATTTGTGTGTGTGTGTGTGTGTGTGTGTGTGTGTGTGTGTGTGTGGCTATTGTGAATGGAATTGTGCTTTTTATTTGCTTATGATTGATGTTTGCTTATGATTGGTGTATAGAAATGTGATTGTCTTTTGCACATTTATTTTATACACTGAGACTTTGCCAAAATCTTTATCAGTGCAAGAATCTTTATCAACAGATTCTCTTGGGTTTTCAAGGTATAGAATCATATCATCTGCAAAGAGAGATAACTTGACTTCCTCTTTTCCTATTTGGATATCCCCCATCACCTTCTTTTCTCTGATTGCTCTAGGTAGGACTTCCAAAACTATGTTAAACAGGAGGGGTGAGAGTAGGCATCCTGGTCTTGTTCCAGTTTTCAGAGGAAATGGTTCCTATTTCTGTCTGTTTTGTAGTATGCTGACTGTGAGTTTCCTGTAGATGGCTCTTACTATTTTAAAGTATGTTTCATCTATGCACAGATGTTTGAGGGTTTTTACAGGAAGGAGTGCTGGATTTTATCAAAAGCTTTTTCTGCATCTAATGATATAATCATGTGGTTTTGTTTTTACGTCTGTTGATGTATTTAATTACGTTTATGATCTTACAAGTGTTAAACCAACCTTGCATCCCAGGGATGAAGCATACTTTGTCATGATGGATGATTTTTGAGATGCATTGCTGAATCTGGTTTGCTAGGATCTTGTTGAGAATTTTAGCATCTATGTTTATTAAGAATATTGGCCTGTAGTTCTCTTTCTTTGTTGGGTCTTACCTGGCTTGGGCATCAATGTGATGTTAGCTTCATAAAATGATATGGGGAGATTTCCATCTTTCTCAATCACCTATAATACTTTCAGTAGGATTGGTATCAGTTCCTCTTTGTATGTTTTGTAGAATTCTGCTGGAAAGTCATCTGGTTCAGGGCTTTTTTTTTTTTTTTTGTAAGTACTTTTCTTATGACATTAAATAGCCTGGATTACTATTGGTCTATTTAGGGTCTCAATTTCTTCTTGTTTCAACTTGGGGAGGTTGTGTGATGTCAGAAAGTCCTCCATTTTCTTTAGATTTTCAAGTTTGTTTCCATACAATTGTACATAGTATTCTCTGATAATCTTTTGTATTTCTTCAAGGTCAGATATGACTTCATCTCTTGTGTTTCTGATTGTCTTTATTTGGGTTTTTTCTCTCCTTTTTTTGTCAGTCTAGCTAGGGGACCATCAATCTTGTTTATCTTTTCAAAGAACCAGTTTCTTGTTTCTTTGATTTTTCATATTTTTTTGTCTTCTCTGTCTTGGATTTGGGTTTTTACTTTGGTGATCTGGATTCTTCTACTGAAGTTAGGGTTTGATGATCTTGCTTTTCTAGATTCCTTAGGTGACTTATTAGGTTGTTAACTTGTGATCTTTCCATTTTCTTCATGTGTGTTCATAGACATATGAATTCCCCTCTTACTACTGCTTTCATAACATCCCAGAGATTTTGATAATCTGTTTCTTCATTTTCATTTGTTTCCACATACCTTTTAATCTTTATTTTGATTTCCATGTTGGTCTAGGAGTTGCTTAGCATCATGTTGTTTAGTGTCCATGTCTTTGTGGATTTTGGGGGAACTTTATTGGTATTGATATTTATTTTTATTCCACTGTGGTCTGAGAAGGTGCATGGCAAAATTTCAATCTTTTGAAATTTGTTTATGTTTGATTTATGGTCAAGGATGTGGTTGATATTAGAGTATGTTCCATATGGTGATGAGTAGAAAGCATATTCTATGGTCATGGGTGGAGAGTTCTGTAGTTATCATTTAAGTCCATTTAGTCAAGAGTCACACTGAGGTTCTGTATCTCCTTGCTGATTTTTTGTACTGATGATCTGTCTAGGGTTGTGAGTGGGGTATTAAATTCCCCAGTGATGATAGTGTTGGAGTCAATATCTTTTTTAAGTTTGCCCAGAAGCTACTTTATTAAAGTTGGTGCTCCTATGTTTGGTGCATATATATTTAGGATGGATATTTCTTGCTGATGGATTGAACCTTTTATCATTATGTAGTAACCTTCTATACTTTTTATATTTTTTATAGCATAAAGGTTATTTTGTCTGGAATTGTGATTGAGACTCACTCCTCCTTTCTTTGTGTCCGATTATCTGAAGTTTTGTTTCCCATCCTCTTACTTTGAGTCTGTGAGTTTCCTTTCTGGTGAGATGAGTCTCTTGGAGACAATATATTGTTGCCTCATGATATTTTATCCATTTTGCCATTCAATGTCTTTTCAGTGGTACGTCTAGTCCATTCATATTCAGACTTATTATTGCTACTTTAGGATTTCTCTTTTATACCTACTTTTTTTTAGGTGAATTACTATATCTCTAGGAATAGGTCTTCTCATTTGTTGTTTTACAGGAATTCTCTGAATCTCTTGTATTTGAATTTTCACATCGCTGATGAGATTAGGGAAGTTTTCTTGGATAATTTCATAGAATGTTTGTTCCAGAGTGGTCTCTGTCTCTCTTTCTGCCTCAGGAAGTACAATTACTCTTAGGCTCAGTCCTCTTGAAATAGTCACTCCTCTCTTGAAGGTTTTGTTCTGTCTTTTTAAGCTTCTTTTCTATGCTTTGTTTTGTTTTGTTTGCAGTTTGGGTTAGTTCTATATTTTCATCTTCTAGCTCTGAGATTCTTTCTTCTGCTTGGCTAATTCTGCTTTCCGGGCTTATTAGTTTGTTATTTATTTCAATTGCAGTATTCTTCACTGCTGTTATGTCAGTTATCAACTCCTTCCTGTTTCCTCTTGTATCTCAATTCCTTTTATTCTCTCTATTAATGTCTTGATTTTGGGGTTTGCAGTATGTGACCAGTCATTCTGTGGGCTCTCCATTTTTTGTGTTCGGATATCTGCTTTCTCAGTGTCTGACCTCCCAGGGGTCTGTGTGAGAATCATGCTCTTCTTTTGGTTTTTCTTCATTTGTATAGATTTTCCTCCCCACTTTTTCCTCCCCCCTTCTTTAATTCTGCTGATCAGAGATGGCAGGGTTGCTTTTATTTCTGTTTGTTCAATCTCCAATTCTTCTTTATGTGAATCCTCTAGGTTTGTTCAGTTCTGAGGCAGGACTGTGGGTTTGGGGTGGTACTTTTCTGCAGTTTTGAAATTTAACTGATAAGGGAGCTGTTATTCAAAATCGATCTGCAGATCCCAGTATCCACCGACAGTTGTTTGGGTATCCTGGAACCCACTTCCCATTGCCTTTTAATCTATCAGTGCAGTGGGGGTATATTATTGCTCCCTGAAAGCAAGATGAGGTAAGAGAAAGGAAAGGAATGTAATAGGGTGTGGGGGGGAGAGGAAGGTGGAGAGAGAGAAGAGTAGGATAAACATAACAACTAACAAATGAAAATAGACACAAGGACAGAAAATAGTAAAAAACTAAAACATACAGACAAGCTTACAAACACACAAACCAACCAACCTCCCTATTGATATATTATTCCCCTACACAAACAGGGAGTCTAAAGAAAAAAAAAATCAGTAAAACAAAAGTAACAATGCAAGTATGAAAACATTATTGGCCGGGCTCAGTGGCTCAACCTGTAATTCCAGCGCTTTGGGAGGCCGAGGTGGGTGGATTGCCTGAGCCCGTGGGTTTGAGACCCGCCTGGGCAACTTGGTGAGACCTCATCTCTACAATAAATCAAAAAAATTAGCCAGGCATGGTAGCGCATGCCTGTAGTTCCAGCTACTCAGAAGACTGAGGCAGAAGGATCACCAGAGCCCAGTAGGTCAAGGCTGTGGTGGCCAGGAGCGGCCAGTGCACTCCAGTCTGGGCAACAGAGTGAGACTCCAACTCAAAGAAAAAAAAAGGAAACAGTATCATAATAGTAAGAAGAGAGAGAAAAGAGGGGGAAAAAGACTAAAACAAACAAAGAATTTTAAAAATAAAATAAAAATAAAAACAAGGAACCAAGCTTACTCTGAGATCCTTCCTGCATTCCAATGTCCTGTCAGCTCTGATCTCTAGCTCTCATTGCAGGCTGGTAGGGTTGTTCACATCTAGGGTCAGATGCCTTAGGCCTGCTGTGAAAGGAGGGTGCATCATTTCTGGACTCAGTCAGCTTGCTTCTCATCAAGTTTGTCACTAAGATCTGACCTGTCAGTCTGATCTAGCATGGGGGAAGGGCTTCTGCCTCTCCCAGTTTGATATGATTACCTTAGGTCCCAAATTGGAGGTTGGGCAGAGCTGGGTGGAGCTGGGTGGGGCAATGAAGGTCTTTGCCCAGTCTTGAGGCTCCAGTTGATCTCTGGTCCCATTGGCTAGAGGCCAGCTGGGGGAGGCAGAGTGTGAGATAGCTGGGTGCTGGAGGTCAGCATGGGTGCAACTGGCAAGGGAGCCCAGAGCTCCACAGTGCCAGGAGTTGAGGGTGCCTTGAGTGGAGCAGCAGCAGCAGTGGCTGTGGCAGATGAGTGGTGTGTGGGACTGAAGGCCTTCAGCCCTCGAGCTGGCATGGCTGGCAGGGGGAAAATGAGAGTCTTTATCAACATTTGCTTTTGCAGAGACTCTCACACTCCCACCTGGCCCATTGCCATCTTGCTGGACATCCTCATTCTGCTTTAAACTAATCAATTAATGGGAGAGGATATGAAAATACTTTATAAGTAATCCAATTATAATTAATAGCTGTTTTCTGGAGGTAATTCTCCCACTCTGTACAATAGTACAAATGTACTAAAAATATATAGTTTACAGATTGTTTAATATGTGCCAAGGACCATGCCTAAGGATTTGAGTAAATTGTCTCATTCAAGTTTAAAAATATTTCTGAGATGTAGGTATACTTTTCTTCCTTATGAAAGAGAAAACAGATTCACAGAGGCTAAGTAGGTTGCCCAGTCATCCAATTGGCTAGCAGTATATTGAATTTTCAATCTCAAATTTTTAGCAGTCAGTACTCCTTGAGCAAAAGGTCAAAATGATCAAAATTACATTCTCTATAGGAATAAATTATGGCATATGTATATTTTCAGACACTTGTAGCCTATGTAAATTTATAGGCCACAGTCTCCCAGGTTGTGGTCTGAGTTCTAAAGTGTGCAAAATTATTTATATTTGGGAATTTACAACATTTTGTATTTTAGTATTTATATAGTTATTTTAATAGTACATCAAATTTAACTTCAAAGTTAACACTGCCTAAGGCTAAGCTAAGTAATCCAACCAAACAAAAGTACATAAAGGTGACATCAGCAATATGGTGGAAAAGGAAACTCATGACTCTCCTACTACCAAAGGAGGCACCAAATACACATCTGTTCACAGAATGCTTTTTTCTGAGAGAAAGTCAGAGACCAGTTGAGAGATTCCTACCCACTAGGCATTTGAGAAAACTTCCATATTGAACAGATAGAAAAAGCTGAGGCACACTCAGGCACAAATCTGACTGCTACTGAACCATATAATTGGGAAAGAAATCTCTAACCCAACACTTTTCTGTGGAGAGAAGAGATTTGATCTCATATGCAGTAGCCTAACTCTAAAGTTTCCTATGGTTTGGATTTTAACTCACCAACTCTGGTAGTAAAGGAGATTGGACACACACAACTCTCTTTAGACCAATGGGGGAAAAAAAAAAGCAGCAATTTGATAGGGACTCTCAAGGGTTTCCAGGGTCTTCATCCCCAAAGAGTAGTACAGAAAGGAGCTTAAAAAATGCAACCCTCCCCCACCTTTTTTATTTGTTTGTTTTCCCTAAGGGTTTTTGGCACACTATTCTGGTGGCTTATGAGAGGGCTGGCCTCTAACTGACTTGCATAGGGAAATTCAATGGGTAGACAAATTCTAGCATGATTGGCAGCCTGAGAAGCAGATCTATCCTTCCAAGCCTGCTCCTATGGCTTACCCCAGCAATAACTTCAGGTCTATTAATTCCTCTTGGAAGAAGTTTGCTACACTAACTTTCACCTAACTTTTACCTTTCCCAATCAAGGAACTGTAGTCTAAACTTTCTACCTTTGGAAGCAAAGGGAATAAAGTATCTGAAAGTTTATCTTGTCTATAGAAAAAAAATGGCAGTGTTATATGGGCATATGAGCACTTCCAGGAACTTTTTCTCTTAGGAGCAGGACAGAGAAGGAACTTTGGAAATGCAGTTTCCTGTTTATTTCCATGAAGAGTCTATGCCATGCATGGAGTGCCTCAACTTTTATAACAGCCTCCCCCAAAAAACTTAATCCTAAACCCCTTAACTCTGGGAGCAGAAGGATGTGAGTCTCCTTACAACACAGACATGGTCTTAAACAAGTGTAGAAAAACTTCCAGGGGGCTATACTCTTCTTGGAAAAGTGCAGAAATGGGATGGGGATGTGAAATTCATATATTTTCTCTCCAGAAGGCATTTATGGCACACATTTCCAGTGGTTAATTCATGCCCTGGCCTCTAGTTAATATGCAGCAGGCAGATAATGGGGCAAATAATAGCCCTTTAGTAGTCAAGGCCAAGTTTGTCACTTTATGAGCCTTTTTTCTAGTTCACCTCGGTGATAAATTTAGGCCTATTCATTCTTCCTGAAAGTAGTTTGCCTATGCACCAAGTATCACAACTTCTATAACTCCCACTCCAGGGATTATATCCCCTTAACAAACTGGCTCTGAGTGTCGATGGGGCTTTGCATTCCTGAGTGGGTCTAGATCACGAAAAACAAAAAGGTGAATGTACAATGGACTGGCTTCCAGCAGCAATCCCTGCAGAATCTGAAGGTGCAGTCCAAACATGAATATAGCGTTAGCCACAGATACCAAGCATAGTAGCAGACAGAGTGAGAGATACACACCTACATTTCACTGTGAAGGTGGAAGAGACTGAAACAGAAATACTTCCACATTTATAGGTATACCTAGAAAGTTTGGCTTTCTGGTCTCAAGTTACTGACAGGATGTGTTAAGCCTATGCTCCAGAGGACAACCAAAACAGAGACAAAAGTCTGGGAAAAAACACAGATTTGAAAGACACCTTAAAATTTTCAGCCAGATAGATTGGTGAGATACCTCTTCCATACCAGGCCAATACAACAAGATGAGGAGAATTAATTTTCTTATCTCATGTGCAGAAGCAGGCATGGAGAGTCAAGAAGTATTAAGAAACAGAGGCCTATATTCCAAACCAAAGAACAAAATAAATCTCCATAAAGCAGTCTGAATGAAGTAGAGATATATAATTTATCCAGCAGGGAATTCAAAACAATTGTCATAAAGATGTTCACAAAGCAATGTAAGAACAAAGTGAGAAATTCAACAAAGAGATGAAATGTGTAAAAATTAACTGGACAGATATCATAGATCTGAAGATATTACAACTAAACTGAGAAATTCAGTAGAGGGATTCCACAGCAGATTAGATTAAGCAAATAAAAAGAATCAGTGAACTCAAAGACAGGTCACTGGAAACCATCCAGTCTGAGGAGTAAGAAGTACAAAAAGGGTAAAGTTAGCTTAAGAATGTTATGAGACATCATCAAGCAGAACCCTTAAAAATTATTGTTATATCCGTGGGAGAAGAGATAGAGAAAGGAACAGAAAATATATTTAAAGAAATAATGGCAAAACGTGTCACAAACTTAGGGGAAAAGATAGAAAGCTAGGTATACGAAGCCCAAAGAACATCAAAGAAGATGAACCTAAAGAGATCCATATCAACATACATCATAATAAAATTATAAAAATTTACACACAAAGAGAAAGTGTTAAAAGAAACAAGAAAAAAGCAAATGATGACATAAAAGGGAATCTTCATCAATGGATTTCTCAGCAGGCCAAAAAGGAGTGAGATAATCAAACTTCTGAAAGAAAAAAAAATTCCAAACAAGAATACTCTACACAAAAGTGCTGTCTTTCAAAAACAAAAAGATAAAAAAGATATTCTCAAACAAATAAAATCTGAGAGAGGTTAACACTGCTAGATCTGCCTTACAAGAAATGCTAAAGACAGTTCTTCAAACAGAAGGTAGAGAATGCTAATTAGTAACATGAAAACATATGAAAGTATAAAACTCATAGGTAAAAGTAAGTAGACTGTCAAATGCAAAACACTCCAATACTGTAATGATGGTAGTTAAATAAAACATATCTTTAGTGTAATACTTAAAAGAAACAGCTATTAAAAACAACTAAAGTTACAATAATTTGTTAAGACATGTGAACTGTAAAAAATGTAAAATGTGACTTTAAAAAGCAAAACATCAAAGGAAAGGAAGTAAAAGTGTAAATTGTGTTTGCAATTAAAATTAAAAGTTGTTACCAACAAAAGATAGCCTGTTATAAGGGATTTTAGGTAAATCTCAGGGTAACCACAAAGTAACAATAATAGAAACACAAAAGATTTTTTTTTAAAAGACCCAAAACATACCACTACAGAATAAACCACTCAGAAAGCAAGAGATGAAGAAACAATGGGTTTACAAAACAACCAGAAAACATGCACAAAATGGCATTTGTCAGTTTTGCCCATCAATATTAATTTAGATGAGAGTGATTTATATTCTCCATCAAATGTCATTAAGTGACTGAATAGATTTGGAAAAAAAAGTAAAAAGAAAAAAAAATTAAAAATCCCTAGCTATATGCTGCCTACAAGAGACTCATTTCACCTTAAAGGACACTTATAGACTGAAAGTGACAAATGGAAAAAAGAGAGTGAGGAGAAGTTCGTCTTGCTATTTCAGGGATAGGAGAGGAGGAAGAAAATCTGTGTATAAGTGGATTCATGCAGTTTAACCCCATGTTGTTTGAGGGTCAACTGTGCTAGCAAACTATATTAAATATATATTTATTTTATTTTATTTTTTAGAAACAGAAATCGTACTATGTTGCCCAAGCTGGTGTGGAACTCCAGGTCTCAAGTGATCTTCCTGTCTTGGTCTTCCAATGCTCTGGAATTACATGCTTGAGCCATGGCACTCAGCCTCAATAATATGTTACAAGGATCATTCATTATGATCAAATGAGATTTATCTCTGTGATGGAAGGTTGGTTTAACATACACAAATCAATAATCAATAAAAGGGTTTAACTATATTAATAAAATGAAGCACAAAAACCTTATGATAATCTAAATAGATGAAGGAAAAGAATTGGACAAAATTCAATACCTTTTAATTAAAAAAATCTACAATGTATGCACAAAATGTTTCTCAACACAATAAAGGTCATATATGACAAACATACTGCTAACATCAGAAAATTTAATGTTTAATACCTATCAAAATTCTGATGTCATTTGTATGAAACCCCGATAAATAACAAAAATCAAAGTGATTTTGACCACAAAGAACAAAGCTGGAGGCATCACACTGAGAAATTTTAAAATACATTGCAAAACTATAGTAATCAAAGCAGTATGGCACTGGCATAACACAAGAACATGAACCAATGGAACTGGATAGCAATCCTAGAAACAAATCATACATCTATGCTCAGTTGATTTTTGGACAGTGTGTCAATAGCACACAACAGAGAAAGGCTAATCTCTTTAATGTATGATACTGGGAATATTGGATATCCATATAAGGAAGAATTAAAGTAGACCTTATTCTCACCTCTTATATAAGAATGAACAAAAATAGATTAAAGGCTTATACATAAGACCTGAAACATAAAAATACCAGAAGAAAATATGAGGTAAAACTTCACAACATTGGTCTGGGCAGAGATTTTCTTGATATGACCCCCAAAGTACTGGCAATGAAAGCAAAAGTAGACAAATGGGTTTGCATCAAACTAAAAAGCTTCTATATGACAAGAAAAACAATAAGATAAAGAGACATCATATCAATTGGGAGGAAATACTTGCAAATCATACACTGGAAAAGAAGCTAATATTCAAAATATTCAAGGAACAAATTATACAATAACAAAAATCAAATAACTCTATTTTTTAAAAAATGCAATTAAATTGAATAGCTATTTCTCAATAGAGGACATACAAATAGCCAACAGCTATATTTTTTAAATTGTTCAACATCATTAGTTATCAGAGAAATGCAAGTTAAAACTACAATGCAGTATTAATTTATAAATGTTAAACTGACATAAAAAAATAAGTATTGGTGAGACTATGAAGAAAATGGAATGCTTATACACTGTTGGTGGTGGTGTAAATTAGTACAACTACTTTGCAAAGCAGTATGGAAGATAGTGATGGAACAGGTTGGACTGTGAGAGTCTCCACAAAAGTGACTGTCCTTAAAGACTCTCTGCGTGAGTGAGTGTGTGCTGGTCGGTGAGTGAAACTCCATATAGGGGAGACTTGGGTTCATGCATCCCGGACTTTCCTCTGAAGGTGACTGCAACCTACCACTGCCCTAAGATTGGAGACCCAGGGAACTGTCTATTCATTAGTTGGTATGCCTGTCTGTTTTCTCTCTTCTTTGTCTCTCTTTCTCCACCTGCCTTTCATCTTCCTCTTTCCTTTTTCCATTCTTTTCCCCTTGCTTATCTCATTTTGCTTTCAGGGGGCAAATAGACACCCCCAATACATGATTAGATTGTAAGGTGGTGGGACTGAGTTCTAGGAGGCCAACAACACCTGTCAGTGGACTCTGGGAACTATAGATAATTTCTGAATCACAGCTCTCCCCTCAATTAAATCTCAACACTGCAAAAAGTACAGTCCCCCATCCACAGTTCAACTTCAGATTTAAACAAAATGAGAGGATCTACATAAGGAAGAACAGGAGATTGAACAAAAAGAAATAAAAACTACCCTCCCAACCGTGGACAAACAGAGCTAAAGAAGAAGTTTTCTAAAAGGGGGTGCGGGGGGAGGAGTGGGAAGGAAAGTCTATGAAGAAAATGAAGAAAAACCAAATGAAGAAAAACCAAAGGAAACATATGGGACTCAGACCCCTGTGAGGTCAACTACTGAGAATACAGACTTTGAAATACAAACAATGAAGAACCCCCAGAATGGTCTCAAACACAAACCTAGATATTAAGATATTAATAGAGTGAATAAATAGAAATGAGGAGAGGCAAAAGGAAAGAATGAACCAGTTGATAACTGAGATAACAGCAATAAAGGATTCAGTAAATGAAATAAACAATAAACAAATGAGCACGAAAAGAAGAATTAACCAAGCAGAAGAAAGAATCTCAGAGCTTGAGGACCGAAATATGGAACTAACCAAAACTGTTGACAAAATGGAAAAGAAGCTTGAAAAGACAGAATAAAACCTCTAAGAGATGAGTGATTATTTCAAGAGGCCAAACCTAATTGGAATACCTGAGGCAGATAGACAAAGACCACCCTGGAATAAATATTCCACGAAATTATCCAAGAAAACTTCCCTCATTTCATCACTGATGCAACCATTCAAACACAAGAGACTCAGAGAAACCCTGCAAGTCAACACAGAAGAAGACCATTCCTAGACACATGGTAATTCACCTACACAAAGTAAGTATAAAAAAAACTTAAAGGCAAAAAGAGAAAAAGGATAGACTACATACCAGGGAATGCAAATTAGAATACCAGCAGACTTATCTATAGAAACACTTCGGGCTAGGAGAGCTTGGAGCCCAATCTTCAAAGTCCTCAAAGATAAACAATTTCAATATCTAGACAAAGGTGAGACATACCTCAAAATAGTAAGAGCTATCTATGAGAAACCCACAGCCAACATACTGCTAAACAGACAGAAATTGGAGCCATTTCCCCTAAAAACTGAAACAAGACAAGAATGCCCACTCTCACCCATCCTGTTCAACATAGTATTGGAAGTCCTAGCTAGAAAAAAATCAGATAAAAGAAGGAAGTCAGGGTATCCAAATAGGAAAAGAGGAAGTTAAGTTGTCCCTCTTTGCAGATGAAATGATTCTATACCTAAAAAACCCAAGAGAATCTGTCCAAAACCTCCTTGCACTAATAAAGGACTTTGGCAAAGTTTCAGGATATAAAATAAATGTGCAAAAGACGGTTGTATTCCCATGCATCAATAATAAACAAACAGAAACCCAAATAAAAAGCACAATCCCATTCACAATCCCCACCAATAAAATGAAATACCTTGGTATCTTCTTAACCAGAGACGTGAAAGATTTTTACAACATAAACTCAAAACACTACTCAAAGAAAACAAAAATGACACAAACAAATGGAAAAATATTCCATGCTCAAGGATTGGATGAATAGACATTGGTTTTTTTGGTTGTTGTTTTTTTTTTGAATTGAAGTCTCACTCTGTCACCCAGACTGGAATGCAGTGGCTACTCCCGGCCACCGCAGCCTCGACCTGCTGGACTCCAGCGATCCTTCTGCCTCAGCCTTCCAAGTAGCTGGAACTATAGGCGCACACTACCACACCCGGCTAATTTTTTATTTATTGTAGAGATGAGGTCTCGCCAAGTTGCCCAGGCGGGTCTCGAACCCGCGGACTCAGGCAATCCACTCACCTCAGTCTCCCAAGGCATGGGATTACAGGCTGAGCCACCAAGCCTGGCTCAACATTGTTAAGATGTGCATTGTACCCAAGGCAATCTACAGATTTAATGCAATACCCATTAAATTACCAGCAGCATTCTTTTCAGAGCTGGAAATGACAACACAGGAATTCCTATGGAAACATGAATGACCATGAATAGCCAAAACAATCCTCACCTCACCAAACAGACAAACAAACAACAGCAAAAACAACAAAAACAAAGTCAGAGGCATCATACTCCCAGACTTTAAACTTTATTTTAAAGCTGCAATAAACACAATAGCCTGGTATTGGTACAAGAACAGACACTTAGACCAAAGGAACAGGATAGAGATTCCAAAGTAAAACCTCAATTTCTCAACCAATTCATCTTCAACAAAGCCTCCACCAACAAACATTGGGAAAAGAAGATGCTGGGGAGTCTGGCTGACCACATGCAGAAGATTAACACAAGACCCCTACCTATCACCATACACAAAAATCAACTCTAAATGCATCAAAGACCTAAACATAAAACCTCAAAGTATAAGAACCTTATTAAATGCAGGAGACACCCTTATGGAAATCGGAACTGACAAGCCATTTCTAATGAAAACACCAAGTGCTCATGCCTTAAGAGATAAGATAGACAAGTGGGACCTCTTCAAACTGACAAGCTTCTGCATATACCATTGAGGGAGAGGGGAGACAACCCAGAGACTGGGAAAAAATATTTGCCAACTGTATATCTGACGAAGTCCTACCACCTAGGATATACAAGGGTATCAAACAGCTAAAAGGAAAAGAACAGTCCCATTACAAAGTGGGCAAAATATATGAGCAGACACTTCTCAAAAGAAGACATATGAGCAGCCAATAGATACATGGAAAAAATGCTCAGTCTCATTAGACATCAAAAATGCAAATTAAAGCCACACTGAGATATCACCTAACTCCAGTCACAATAGCCATCATCAATAACACAAAAAACAACAGATGCTGGAGAAGATGTGGGGAAAAGGGACAATTTCTACAATGTTGGTGGGAGTGTAAACTAATATATCCTCTGTGGAAAACAGTGTGACAATTCCTATAAGATCTAAAAATCGACCTTCCATAACATCCCGCAATCCTCCTACTGAAAATATTCCCAGAGGAACTTAAATCATTCTGTAAAAAAGATACCTTCATCTGCATGTTTATTGCAGCATTATTCACAAATAGCAAAAACATGGAACCATTCATGCTGCAGATCAAAAGAGGACTGGATAATAAAAATGTGGTACATATACACAATGGAATATTACACAGTCCTAAAGAAGGACAAAATTTTGAACTTCCCAGCAACTTGGATGAATTTAAAGTCTATAATGCTGAATGATCTACCACAGAAACAAAAAACTGAGTACCACATGTTCTCACTCATAAGCAGACCTTGAATAACTATTGTAATACTATAAGAAAAGGACTGGCAGTAGCGAGAAACTGCCAGGAGAGGACAGGTGTGGAATTGACATTAGTGGGAAGCAATCAGGGAATGAGGGCACACCTCATCAACAGTGGTACCTGCACAATGAACATTTTTATACCTAACCCCGAATTATACCCCACATATTTAAAATTTAAAAATTTAAAAAATAAAATTAAAAAAGAAATATAATAGTATAAGCCACACATGTAATTTTAAGCTTTTTTTTTTTTTTAACTCCGTCACCCAGGCTGGACCGAAGTGGCATGCTCTTGGCCACCACAGCTTCTATCTGCAGGACTCAGGGAATCCTTCAGCCTCAGCCTCCCAAGTAACTGGAACTATAGTCATGCCCCACCACACCTGGCTAGTAACTTTAAGTTTTCTAACAGTCATAGTAAAGGGAATAGGTGAAACTAAAAACAAGAAAAGCAATATAGAGATTTCCTAAAAAACTGAAAATAGAATTACTGTATTATTAAGCAAATCTATTACTGGGTATATGCCTTAAAAAAATTGAAATCAGCATATGGAATAAATACTTGCATTCCTGTATTTATTTCAGTGCTATCTACAGCAGTCAAGATATGGAATAAAGTAAATGCTCATCAGCAAATAAATTGATTTAAAAAACTTTGTAAACACACACACACACACACACACACACACACACACACACACACACACACACACACCAGAATACTATTCAGCCATAAAAAATAATGAAATTCTATAATTTGCGGCAACATGGATGACGCTAAAGGATTTTGTGCTAAGATAAATAAGCCAAGCACAGAAAAAAACAAATATTGTGTAACCTCACTCACATAGGGAAATCTAAAAAAGTTGAACTAATAGAAGGAATGGCTACCAGAGTCCGAGGGTATAGGCAAAGGATGGGGAGTGGATGTGAAAAGGGAGACGTTAGTCAATTGGTACAAAGTTACAGTTAGATAGGAAAAATAAATTTTGGTGCTCACACAACAAAATGACTATAGTTAATAATAGTGTGTTATATGTTTCAAAATAGCTAAAAGAGAGAATTTTAAATGCCCTCAGAGCAAAAAAAAAAAAAAGGTAAATATTTGAGATAATAGATATGCTAATAATCCTGATTTGATCATTCCACAATGTATATATATTTTGAAGCATTATATTATACACCAAAATGTATAAAATAATTATTTGTCAATTAAAAATAATATTATGTTTATAAGAATATATAATAAAAATTAAATGGCAGTACAGACAATTAACAAATATTACAAAATTTTGAAGGAAATACAAACATTTCTGAAATTTAGGAATTATTCTCCAAATCTACTATACAAAAGTTTAACCATATCTTGTATTTTAAGTTATAGTCTTTCTTTTTTAATTCTGTAGTAAAGCACAACTATTCAATATCACAGTAGGAACTATATTCCTGTACTTTTTCTCCCCACAAAATTGTAGTCTCCTGTTCTTATTTTCTTATTTCTCTCATATAATGATGACATTTCTTTTTTAAAATTATTATTATAAGGATGTTGGGTACAATTCAGGGTTAGGTATACAAACGTTGATTATGTAGGTGCCCTTGTAGATGAGGGGTGCCCCTAATTCTCTCAACTGCCAATCCCACCTCCCCTCCCCTGCCCTGACAGTTTCTTACTACTGCCAATCCTCCCCCCCCCTTTTTTTTTTTTGTGGTTGGAGTCTCACTCCATAACCCAGACTGGAGTGCAGTGGCATGCTCCCAGTCACCGCAGCCTCAACCTGCTGGGCTTTGGTGATCATTCCGCCTCAGCCTTCCAAGTAGCTGGAACTACAGGTGCGCACTACCACGCTCAGCTAATTTTTGATTTATTGTAGAGATGAGGTCTCACTAACTTGCCTGGGTGGGTCTCAAACTCATGGGCTCTCTACTTGCCTCAGCCTCCCAAAGCTCTGGGATTACAGACTGAGCCGCTGAGCCTGGTCCCTTCCTTTCTTATAGTATTATAATTGTCCAAGTTTCGTTTATAAATGAGAACATATAGTACTCTGTTCTTTGTTACTGTGATAGAGCACTGAGTATGATTGACTCTAAATCCATCCAAGTTGCTGCAAAGTCCGTATGTTTGTCCTTCTTTATGGTTGTGTTACATTTCATTGTGTATATGTACCAAATATTTTTTATCCAGACCAGCTTTGATGGGAAGCATGTTTAATTCCATGTTTTTGCTATTGTGAATATTGTGCAACAAACATATGTGTGCAGGTATCTTTTTTGTAATGATTTGAGTTCCTCTGGGTATACTCCCAATAGGGGAATTGCTGGCTCATATGGAATGTCAATTTATAGATCTTTCAGAAATTGCCACACTATCTGCCAAAGAGGTTGCACTAGTTTGCATTCCCACCAGCACTGTAGAAATGCTCCTTTTTCTCCACATCCTCACCAGCATCTGTTGTTGTTTGTTTTATTAATGATGGCCATTCTTACTGGGTTTAGGTGGTATTTCAGTGTGGTTTTAATTTGCATTTCTTTGATGGTTAGTGAGGCTGAGCATTTTTTCATGTATCTGTTGGCCGCTCATATGTCTTCTTTTGAGAAGTCTCTTTTCATATCTTTTGCCCATTTTTTAATGGGGCTGTTTGTTTTTTTTCCTTTTGGTGCATTTGAGTTTCTTGTAGGTCCTAGATGTTAGGCCTTTGTCAGATTTACAATTGGAAAATATTTTTTCCCATTCTGTGGGCTGTCTCTCTGCTCTCTTGATGTTTTGTTTTGTTTTGTTTTCTGCTTTGCAGAGTTTGTTAGTTTGATGAGGTCCCACTAGCTTATTTTATTTTTTAAGGTATGCGCATTTAGGGTTCTGAAGAGGAATTAGTTACCAGTTCCAATTTCCATAAGGGTGGCTCCTGCATTTTCTAAGATTCTTATAGTTTGAGGTTTTGCATTTAGGTCTTTGATCCATTTAAAGTTAATTTTTTGTGTATGGTGATTGGTAGGGGTCCTGTTTCAATAATCTGCATGTGATCAGCCAGTTTTCCAAGCACCATTTACTGAAAAGGTTTTCCTTTCCCCAGTGGTTGTTCTTGAAGGCTTTGTCAAAGATGAGCTAGTTAAGCAATTGAGGCTTTGCTTCCGTAATCTCTATCCTGTTCTCTTGGTCTATAAGCCCCCTTTCTTGAACCAATATAAGGCTGTTTTGATTACTGTAGCCTTATAATAAAATTTGAAGTCTGGAAATGTGATACCTCCTGCTTTGTTTCTTTTGCCAAGGATTGTTTTGTCTATTTTTGTTTGGTAATATCTCCATATGAATTTCTGTATTGTCATTTCCAGGTCTGAGAAGAATGATGTTGGTAACTTATTGCGTATTGCATTGAATCTGTAGATAGCCTTTGGTAGGACAGACATTTTAACAATGTTGATTCTTCCTATCCGTGAACATGGAATACTTTTCCATTTTTGTGTGTCTTCTTCGATTTCTCTGAGCAGTGTTTTTTAGTTCTCATTGTAAAGGTCTTACACTTCTCTGGTTAGGAAGATATTGAGGTATCTCATTTTTTTATAGTTATTGGGAGAGGGACTTTCCTTTTCATTTGAGTATTTGCCTGCTTGTTTTTGGTGTATAGGAGTGCAACTGTCTTGCACATTTATTCTGTACCCTGAGACTATGTCAAAGTCCTTTATCAGTGCAAGCAGGTTTTTGACAGATTCTTTTGGATTTTCAAGATATAGGATCATGTCATCAGCAAAGAGGGATAACATGACTTCCTCTTTTCCTATTTGGATACCCCTGATTTCCTGTTCTTGTCTAATTTTCCTAGCTAGGAATTCCAACACAATGTTGAACAAGAGGGTGAGAGGTTGCAGCCTTGTTCCAGTTTTCAGGGAAATGTTTCCAGTTTCAGTCCATTTAGCAATATGTTAGCTGTGGGTTTATCATAGATAGAACTTATTATTTTGAGGTATGGTCTTTCTATACCTAGGTGTTTGAGGGTTTTTATCAAGAAGGGATGCTGGATGTTATCAAAAGCTTTTTCTGCATCTAATAATTTAATAATGTGTTTTTTTTTTACATCTGTTGAGTTATTTAACTACATTTATGGTTTTGCAAATGTTGAACCAGTGCTGCATCCTGGGGATGAAACCTACTTGTTCATGGTGGATGATTTTTGAGATGTATCCTTGGATCTGATTTGATAGAATCTTTTTGATAATTTTTGCATCTATTTTCATAAGTGATAATGACTTGTAGATCTCTCTCTTTCTCTCTCTCTCTCTCTCTCTTTTTTTTTTTGATTTTTACCTGGTTTAGAGATCAATGTGATGTTAGCTTCATAAAGTGATTTGGGGAGAATTCCTTCTTTCTCAATTGCCTGGAATACTTTCAATAGGATTGGTATCGGCTCCTCCTTGTAAGTTTTGTAGAATTCTTCTGGAAAGCCATCTAGTATAGGGTTTTTTTTTTTTTTTTTTTTGGTTTTTTGTAGGTAGTTTTCTTTTGACAGAGTCAATTTCCTGAATTGTTATTGGTTTATTTAGTGTCTCAATGTCTTCTTTTTCAACTTGTTGAGGTTATGTGATGTCATAAAATTCACCATTTTGTTTAGGTTATCAAGTTTGTTTCCATATAGGAGTACATAATAATCCTGATAATCTTTTGTATTTCTTCAAGATCAGTTGTGATTTGATCTTTTGTGTTTCTGGTCATGTTTATTTAGGCTTCTTCTCTCTTTTTCTTGGTCATTCTGGCTAGGGGTCCATCAGTCTTTTTAGTTCTTTTAAAGAACCAGCTTTCTCTTTTGTTGATGTTTTCTATATTTTTGTCTTCTATGTCCCATCTTTGAGCTCTTATTTTGGTGATTTGGATTCTTCTGCTAAAATTGAGGTTTTGGTGGTCTTCTCTTTCCAGCTCCCTGAGATGTTTTGTTAGGCTCTCAACTTGTGATCTTTCTGTTTTCTTGATGTGTGCTTGTAGAGATATTAATTCCCCTCTTAAAGCTGTTCATGACATTCCAGAGACTTTGGTAAGATATTTCTTATTTTCATTTGTTTCCAGGAAACTTTTAATTTCTGCTTTAGTTTCAGTGTTGACCCAGTAGTTTTCCAGCATCATGCTGTTTAGTGTGCGTGTCTTCATGGACTTTGGGAAAATTTTTTTTGGTGTTGATATTTATTTTTATTCCACTGTGGTCTGAGAAGGGACATAGCAATATTTCAACCTTATGGAATTTGTTTATGCTTGATTTATGGCCAAGAACGTGATTGATCTTGGTGTACCTTTCATGTGGTGATGGGTAGAATGTATAATCTATGGTTTTGGGGTGGAATAATCTGTAGGTATCTATTAAATTCATTTATTTGAGTGTCAAGTTTAGGTTCTGCATCTCCTTCTTGATTTTTTGCCTTGATGATCTATCTAGGACTTTTAGTGGGGTATTCAAGTCCCCTGCTATAAGAGTGTTAGTGGCTTTTTTTTTTTTTTTTTTTAGTTTACTTAGTAGTTTCTTTATACACATTGGTGCTCCTGTGTTAGATGCCTACATGTTTAGGATGGATATTTCTTGTTGATAGATTGAATTTTCTTTTTTTTGAATTGCAGTCTCACTGTCATCCAGACTGGAGTGCAGTGGTATGCTCCCAGTCACTGCAGCCTCGACCTGCTGGGCTCTGGCGATCCTTCTGCCTCAGCCTTCCAAGTAGCTGGAACTACAGGCATGTGCTACCATGTCTGGCTAATTGTTTTTTTACTATTATTATAGAGATGAGGTCTTGCCAAGTTGCCCAGGTGGGTCTCAGACTCGTGGGCTCAGGCAATCCACTCACCTCAGCCTCCCAAAGTATGGGATTACAGGCTGAGCCACCGAGCCCAGCTACATTAAACTTTTTATCATTAGGTAGTGTCTTTGTGCATCTCTTTTAATTTCTGATAGCTTAAAGGTTGTTTTATCTGATATTAAAATCATGACTCCTGCCCTCTTTTGTGATCCATTTTCCAGGAAACTCATTTTTCATACTTTAACTTTGAGTCTGCATGCATCCCTTGTGTTGAGATAAGTTTACTGGATGCAGCAAATAACTGGGTCATGGTTTCTTATCCAGTTTGCCATTCTGTGTCTTTTCAAAGGTGACTTTAGTCCATGCACATTCAGGTTGATTATTGAAATGTGATTGTTTATCCCTGTCATCAGGTTTTTAAAAGTTTTTTACTTCTTTGCTTTTTTCCTTTTGGCCTTGTGATTGATGTATATGTGTGTTTTCAAGTTTTTCTTGTTGAGCTCTATTCTCTGTTGATTCTGTGCTCTGCTGTTCTCTTGGGAACTGTGTGGTCGTACGTTTTCCTTTTTTCTGTGCTTAATACCTTTTTAAGTGTCTGCTGTAGAACTGGCCTAGAAGCTGCATAATCTCTTAGGGATTGGATGTCTGGGAAGGATTTTAATTCATCGTTACTGATGATAAAGCTGAACTTGGCTGGATAGGAAATTCTTGGTTGAAATTATTTATCTTTGAGGACTTTGAATTTAGAACACCAGTCACCTCTTGCTTGTAGTGTTTCTGCCAATAGGTCTGCTGCTATTCTGATTGGTTTTTCCCAGTAGGTAATCTGTCCTTCCTCTCTTACTGCTTTTAGGATTTTTTCTTTTGTGTCTCTTTTGTTTAGGCAAATTACTATGTGTCTAGGGGTTGGTCTTCTCATTTTATGTCTTGTGGGGGTTCTCTATGTCTTTTGTGCTTGATTAGTTACATTTCTGTTCAGATGGGAAAAGTTTTCTTGGATTTTCTCCTGGAATACTTGCTCCAAGTTGTTCTCTATTTCCCTTTCTTCTTCTGGTATACTATTGAGGCATAGGTTCAATCTCTTGATATAATCACACATCTCTTGAAGGCTTTGTTCTTTCTTTCTGAGTCTTCTTTCTAGGTTTTTTACAGACTGGCTTAATTTCATGTTCCAGTCTTCAAATTCTGAGAGTCTTTCTTCAGCTGAATTAATTCTGCTTTACATGCTTGTCATCTTGTTATTTCCTGGATGAAATTTTCTATGTACAAAATCTCTGTTACAAGTTCTTTCAATGTTGCATCTTGTCTTTCTTGAGTCTTATTCATTTTTCCCATTAATTCCCTAGTTCTGTCATATTCTGGAACCCGTTGTTGGTGAATTCCATTGTTTGGGCACCAAAGTCTGATTTTTCAGTAGTTTTGTCTTTGATATGCTTGAAATTGCCTGTGGTCTTCCTTTGGGTTTTCCTCATTTGTGACAGATCTCTTGTTTTTCTCTTTAGTTCTGTTTTTCAGCATCAGTGGGAAAGGCTTTCCTTATTCATATTTGCTTAGCCCTCTATTCTTCCCTGATTCATGCTCTGAATTTGTTCTATTGGGGTGAATATCCAACTTTATGCAAAATTCTTGACGTAGTGAATGTGACAGATTGAAAACTGTACCTCAAGAATAAATGTCAACCTAGAAACTCAGAAATTGACTTTATTTGGAAATAAAGTTTTTACATATGTAATTATTAAGGATGCTGAGATGAAATCATACTGAATTTAGGACTGATCCTAAATCCAATGGCTGATGTACTTAAAGGAAGAGAAGAAGATATAAAGACATGCAAAAATTAAGACCACATAAAAGTGAATACAGATACTAAAGTTGTACATAGCTACAAGCCATGTGAATACACAAGTTATTGGGAAGCATCAAAAATTAGGAAGAGGGGAAAAAGGATTCTTTCCTATATTCTTCAGAGGAAGCATGGCCCGTTACTATAACTTTGATTTTGAACTATTAACCTCCAGAACTCTAATAAAATAAATTTTTGCTTTTTTAAGCCACTAATTTTGTGATCAATGGTTGTGGCAGCCAAAATAAATGCATACAGTGAACAAAAATATTCTGGGCTAGATAGTGTCCTTCTGGTTCCTTGTTCCTTGTTTTATGTAGAGAGCTTAGGTCTAGCCTACCACAGTACATAAGAGTCTACTCCTTATTTTGTCTGGGCATACAAAGTCCAAACATAGTTATATCTGGTTTGGCCTCTCCCATGGGTTGCTATGACTTCTACTCACTATCACTACTTAGGTTTGATTATCCTCTTTACTTGTGACATCAGCCAGTTTCATCTTTGTTTGGAGATCAGCAATATATTTTAATTTTTCTGTTGTATTAAATCCAGAATTTCGATGGATTGATATGGTGGACTGTGACTTACAGTCAAACCTTCAGTCAACTCTCTCTTTTGTCCAATAATCATATATCCTGGCTGGACACCTCTAAATTAAAACCAAAAACAAAAAACATCAGCAAGTGCTGTTAATATATGAATGTAGCTTAATATTTTCTTAGATGGGAATACAATTCTATTTCCTTTAAATTTTTTTCTCTCGGTGATCTAGAATTACTTTTTTTTTTTTTTTTTGCAATGAAATGTCTTAATTTTAAGAAACAGACTTGAAGCATATCTACCAAAGATACGGAGCCCTTAAAATATCCTTAGTTTAGATAGAACTCTTAAGAAACAGTATCACATATTTGGATGGCACCTTAAGACTGATGATTTTATTGTTTATATACACTATTTGTGTCTTTGGTATTTACTCTCTATATTCTCTCAGAGTACAATATCTGTTTGACTTTTTTTTTTTTTGCTAAAAAGAGGAATGTTTTTGTATTTTACATTCACTTCCTTTTCCTTTCCCAAGTGTCTTGTCTGTGGGAAGCAAGTACAGAATTATTTGAACTAAATGTTATAGAGCAGCTGTGTTAATGAAAGCATTTGTTTTCATTTATTTTATGTGCACATACCTAAACAGTTATGCAATAGTCATGCATTTATAAGTCTGATGAGTGGATATCATAAATAAACACAGAAATAGAATTCAGTTAGAAACTAGAATTTGCAGTTAAATGGATTATATGAACTATATAAATATACAGGAGATTCCAACTCTGTGAGATTTCTTGAGGCAATGATATATCATCACTTACGTTTAGTTTGACATCATTGTCTGCTTAATCTCTAATCCCTGGGCTACTTTATCATTTGGAATAGTCCAATATTGTGTGTATTGGTGTTTGCAGAATTAGAATATGGCCTATTGAGCTATATAACTCACAGATTTTTTTTAAAATGCCAACTTAGAGATAATATGATATAGATATATTTATTAAACTTGTACAAAGGAGTTAGTAAACTACAAAAATTTATAAAATTTACTTGGAATAATGAAAATGCACATATAGCAGAATCAATGCCAGTAATTTTGGTTGAAACCAATCCCAAAGACTTAGAAAGTAACTTTCCTTTTGATATTTAAAAATATTTATGATGTTAAGTAGGGACTTTCAGTTTCAGCTCAGACATGTAAAGAGCTCTGATATCATTTCTACCATACTAAACAGACAAAGCAGACAAACTGGAAAGCGACGAGAATGAAAAAAAGCAATGAAGTTGCTTTTTGTGTACCTCTCAGAAAACTGAGGATGCAAGGAAAACTGCCATTCCAAAATTTAAGAAAGCCTATGTATTCAGAGCTACCACTAACCTCTATAGACCTGTGGCAGAAGACATTGAGACCATTATCTGATAAGAAAACTCAAATTACAATTTTGTTGAATTGGTGGAGACTGGGCGTGAACTAGCATAAGAGTGGAACTCATGGAGGCAGCTGTCTAATGGAGATCTCCACATAGTTGTGGGATTTGTTTACACTAACCTCACTAGGTTCTTATAGTGAAGATTCAAATGGTTCCAGATTGGAACAAATACTAATCATTGTGAAATGCAACCAAAATACCCTTCAATTTGAAATCCTAATCTCCAAAAAGCAGACCTATCAGAATCTTATCCTTGCTTACAGAAGAACACCATTCCCACCCTAGTTTCACTAAAAAGCAATTCAAATTCTATACCACAGAAGAAACATTTATGAATGTCAATATCTAGAAACACAGTCACAACTTAAAAATGAGACAAAAAAGAGAGGTAATTTTAAGATTATACATCTTTCTGTCTTTCTACACCTTCTCACCAGCCCAGCAAGACCCTAGAATAAGACTAGGTTGTAACCTGAATAGCTGCAAGACACGGAATATCTAACAATAAGCTCAGTTCATTCATTAGAACTTCATCATGCAGAATTCTACTTCTAGTTTTGTCTAGGCACTAAAAGTCTTGACACAGATACATCTGGGCATTCTGATTACTTGAACTGTCTCTGCATTAACTCCTTTAAATTTGAATTCCTTTCTAGTTTTAGTGCATGTCAGGTTTGTCTCCGCTTTGAGACTAGTAAACTAGTTGTATATTTTTGTTATATTCTAGCAAAGCCTAACCTAAGAGGAAAGACAAAAACAAGGATGTTATAAGAAGTTAAAGCCATTGGCATCTACAGTTATGGTGGATATTAAACACAATACAACTCCTAGCCAGATTAGCATAAGTCTTTATAGCAAAGACTTTTCTCAGTTCCTAATATCTGAAACAGAAATCTCCATTTCAACAAAAAAATTACAAGGTATGCAAAAAGGAAAGAGTAAACAAAATGTGAAGAGTAAAGCAAGTATCAGAACCAGACTCAGATACAATGCATATGTTAGACTTTTCAAATGGGGAATTTTTTTTTTTTTTTTTGAGTTGGAGTCTCACTCTGTTGCCCAGACTGGAGTGCAGTGGCCGCTCCCGGCCACCGCAGCCTCGACCTGCTGGTCTCCGGCGATCCTTCCTCCTCAGCCTTCCAAGTAGCCGGAATTACAGGCATGCGCTACCATGCCCGGCTGATTTTTTGATTTATTGTAGAGATGAGGTCTCGCTGCCCAGGCGGGTCTCGAACCCACAGGCTCAGGCAATCCACTCACCTCAGCCTCCCAAAGGCGCGGGATTACAGGCTGAGCCACTGAGTCAAATGGGGAATTTAAAAAACTGTGGTTACCATGTTAAGGGCGCCAATGGAAAAAATAGACAGTAAACAAAATCAGATGCGCAATATGAGCAAAGAGATTAAAAAAATGAAGAAAAAATAATAAGAAAATGATAGAAATTTTAACAATAACAGAAATGAAGAATGCTTCTTGTGGTATCATATGCAGATTGAATACAGCAGAGGAAAGAATAATTGAGTTCAAAGTTAACAGAAACTTCTTAAAGAAAACAAAGCAAAATAAAATAGAAAAGGATATCCAGCAACTGCAGAGGTGAGCCCCCAAAATGTGACATTCATAATTGGCATACCAGAGGAGAAGAAAGATGAATTGACATATTTGAAGTAATACTGCCAAAGCACTTTCAAAAATCAATGACAGACACAAAACCACAGATCCAGGAAACTGAGAGGTACTATTTAAAATTAACGGCAGTTGCTTATATATTTAACCTGCAGAAAACCAAAGACAAAGATAAAATCTTGAAAGAATCTGTATGATGGAAGAGTTAGGGAATCTTACTTACAGGGGAACAGGAATAAGAATTATAATAGACTTCTCATCAGTAGAAATGCGAGCAAGAATAGAATGAAATACTTAAAGTGTTGAAAGAAGAAAACAACCTAGATTTCTATATCCAGTGAAATTATCCTTTATAAGTAAAGTAAAGAAAAAATAAAGAGCTTTTCAAAGATAAGGACTTATTTGTCAGGCCTGCTTTGACCTTGCAAGAAATAGTTTAAAAGATTTTTAGGGAGAAGGAAGATAAAGTAAGTCAACTCAGATTTACATAAAGAAAGGAAGAGTGTTGGGAAATGAATAAATAAAGCAAAAATAATATTTTTCTCTTAATTGATCTTAAAGGAGCAATTGTATAAATATATGTGAAATGAATGATGGCAATATCATAAAGGAAAGAAAGGAATAATTGGGGATACTCTGTCATGAGGTTCCTATACTATATATGAAGAGATACAGTATTATTTGAAAATTGACTTAAAGCATTAAAATATATATTGAAACTCAAGGTAAACAATAAGGAAATATTTGCTATGCTAAGAGGTAAAAAAGAATCATAAGTGCTCAACTGGAAACAGAGAAGCAGAAAAAAGTAGGAAAATATATAACAAAACATTGAAATGATAAAACAGTTACAAGCATGGCAAATATTAATTTTGCTATATCAATAATCACCATAAATGTGAATAATCTAAATATACCAATTAATGAATGATATTAAAAGAAAAATAGAATAAAAAGATTAACAAGGTAGATTTTAAAAACAAGACACAATATGCTGTCTTAATAAATCCACTTTAAATATAAACATCATCAATGAGTTAGAAGATGAGTAAGTGAAGGTTAGAATAACATAAATAAAAAAGAAAGAGGGAGTAGCTATATTCATTTTAAACAAGGCAAACTTCAGAACAAAGAACATTATCAGGGATAAAGAGAGTCTTTACATAATAATGAGACCAATTCTTTAAGAAGACATACCATTCCTAAATGTGTGTGCTCCAACACCAGTGTCAAAATATGTAATGTAAAAACTGATAGAACTCAAAAGACAAAGAGACAAACCCATTATTTTAGTTAGAGACTTCAACCCCCCAAATAAGTCTTTAGAGAAATTTTATATCAGTTTAAATTCAATGAAAATGAAAATATGACTTTTCAAAATTTGTGGAAGAGAACAAAAGTGGCTAGAGGAGATTTTATAGCATTGAATGCATATATTAGAAATCATAGTTTCTTGGGTCCCTCAGGTGGCCATCCCAGTGGTACACACATGGGTGGACCTCCTGCCCCATGCTCCCTCCCTCTTGCCTTTCATTCCCAGCTGCCAAAATCTTGAAAACTTTGAAGCTCAGCAAAGAAGGGAAATCCATTGAGAAAAGTCTATAAAGAAGGAAATTCTGGCAAGACAACAATGGGGCAGTTTGGTCCATGAGACCCTCTATGAAAGAGAGCACCCATAAAGACTCTCACTCTACCCCAGGGGCTGCAGCTCTCATCATTGCCAGACTGCTCTTCACATGTTGCTTGGCCACTGCCTCAGCCACCACCACCACTGCTGCCACCACTGCGGCTGCCACTGCCCCCATCCTGCTGAATCCATGAAGTCCCCCACCCCCAAGCACTGCACTACTGAAACCACTGCCACTGCTGCCACTGTCACACCCCACTCCTCATCCAGAGCCAGGTTCGTGGAACTCCTCCCAAGCACTACTGAAGCAGTAGCTGCCACCGCTGCTACCATTGGCTAGTCCTTCCCGTCCTGGGTGGCCTCTGACTTCCACCCATCCTAACCCAAGTAACCCAGTGCTACTCTGGCCTGCATTGCCCAGCAGTCTTGGGCTGCAGCAGAAAAAGAGATCAGCTGGATCCATGAGACCAGCTCCACCTAGCTCAGCCCATCTCCCAGCTTGGGATCCAAGGTAACAACATCAAAATGGGAGGGACAGAAGCCCCTCCCCCATGCTAAATAGACACAGGCCAGATCTGAGTGGCAGATTTGGCAGGGAGCACAGATTTCAACCACCCTCCATAGCAGGTTAGGGACAATTGACCCTAATGTGAACAAGTCTACCAGCTTGCAATGAGAACTAGAAATCAGAGCTGAAAGGACATTGGACTTAAAGGAAATGTGTACTTAAAGGAGTGTGCTTGCTTCCCCTGCTTTAATTTTTTTATTCTTTGTCTGTTTGTCTTACCATCTTTTTTTTTCCCTTTCTCTCTCTTCTTACAGTTACCAATAACGTTTTCATACTTGCTTTGGTTCTGTTCGTTTACAGACTTTATTCTATTCTATTTTATTGTTTTTCTCTTTAGACCTCATCTTTGTGAGGGGGAATCATATATCAATAAGGAGGTTGGTTAGCTTGTATGTCTGTATGATTGTATGTTTTAGCTTTTTTGTATTTTTGTTGTTGTTTTTATTTCTTTTTACTTACATCTGTCTTTGTGTCTCTTTTCATTTGTTAATTGTTACATTTGTCTGTTTTCCCTCTTACTCTTCTCTCTCTCCACTTCCCTCTTCCCCCTACTCCCTGTTCCATTTTTTTCTGTTTTCTTATCTAATTTTGATTTCAGGGAGTACACCTATAACTCCACTGCATAGCCAGATTGCAAGGCAGTGGGAAGTGGGTTCCAAATTATCCATATACCTGCCAGTGGATACTGGGATCTGCAGATAGATTTTGAATCACAACTCCCCCCTCAATTAAATCTCAAAACTGCAAAAAGATCACCCCCAACCTACAGTCCAGCTCTAGAATTGAACAAAGTCAGAGAATATACATAAGGAAGAATAGGAGATTGAACAAACAGAAGTTAAAGCAACCCCTCCATCTCTGAAAAAGAAAATTAAAGAAGATGGGCAGGGGAGGAATAAAAAAGGAAAAGTGGGGAGGAAAATCTACACAAATGAAGAAAAAACAAAAGAAGAATATAGGTCTCACACACACCCCTGGGAAGTCAGACACTGAGAAAACCGACTTTGGAATGCAAACAATGAAGAGCCCCCAGAATGACTGGTCACATACAACAAACCCAGACATCGAGACATTAATATATAAAATAAAAAAAATTGAGGAGCAACAAGAGGAAAATAGGAAGGAGCTGATAACTGAAATGACAGCAGTGAAGAATAATGTGATTGAAATAAATAACAAACTAATAAGCATTGAAAACAGAATTAGCCAGGCAGAAGAAAGAATCTCAGAGCTTGAAGACCAAAATATAGAACTAACCCAAACTGTCAAAAACATAGAAAAGAAGCTTAAAAAGATAGAACAAAACCTTCAAGAGATGAGTTATTACTTCAAGAGACTGAACCTAAGAGTAATTGGACTTCCTGAGGCAGAAAGAGAGACAGAGACCACTCTGGAACAAACATTCCACAAAATTATTCAAGAAAACTTCCCTCATCTCATCAGTGATGTGAAATTCAAATACAAGAGATTCAGAGAACCCCTGCAAGACAATGAATGAGAAGACCAACTCCAAGAAACATAATAATTTGCCTAAACAAAGTAGGTATAAAAGAAAAATCCTAAAGGCAGCAAGAGAAAAAGGTCAGACTACCTGCCATCGAAGACCAATTAGAATAGCAGCATATTTATTTACAGAAACCTTCAAGTCAGAAGAGCTTGGAGCCCAATCTTCAAAGTTCTCAAAGATAAACAATTTCAACCTAGAATAATCCAGTCAAGCTAAGCATCATCAGTGAGATAGAATTAATGTTTCCCAGACATCCAATCCTAAGAACTTATGCTGCCTCCAGACCACCTCTATAAGAAACACTTAAGAAAGTATTAAACACAGAAGAAAAGGAGAAAAAAATGACAATGTTCTTCACAACAGCACAGGGAAAAGGTGGAAAACACACATGAATCAATCCAAAATTCAAAGGAAAGACAACAAATAAACAGAAATAACAACCGTAAAGGAATTTTATGACAGGGATAAACCCCAACATTTCAGTAATTAGCCTGAATGTGAAAGGACTAAATGCACCACTGAAAAGACACAGATTGGTGGATTGGATAAGAAACCATGACCCCATTATTTGCTGCAGCCAGGAGACTCATCTCACTACAAGGGATGCACATAGGTTCAAAGTTGAAGGAAGGAAAATGAGTTTCCAGGCAAATAATGGCAGGAGTTACAATATTAATATCAGATAAAACAACCTCTAAGCTATCAAAAATTCAAAAATATGCAAAAGGACACTACATAATGATTAAAAGTTCAATCTATCAACAAGAAATATCCATCCTAAACATGCACGCACCCAACACAGAAGCACCAGCATTTATAAAGCAACTACTAAATAAACTAAAAGAAGATATGACTCTAACCCTACTATAGCAGGGGACTTGAATACCCATTGATAGCCCTAGATAGCAAAAAATCAGCAAGGAGTTCCAGAACCTAAACTTGACACTTGATCTAATGGACTTAGTGGATACCTATAGATTATTCCACTCAACAACCAGAGAATACACATTCTACTCCTCACCACATGGAACATACTAAAGATTGATCACATCCTTGGCCATAAATCAAGCAGAAACAAATTTCAAAAGGGTGAAATCTTGCCATGCACCTTCTCAAACCACAGTGGAATAAAAATAAATATCAAACCCAACAACATTTCCCCAAAGCCCACACAAACGTAGACACTAAACAGCGTGATGCTAAACAATGACTGGGCCAACACTGAAATCAAAGAAGAAACTGAAAGATTTCTGAAAACAAATGAAAATGAAGAAACATCTTACCAAAACCTCTGGGAGGCCATGAAATCATTTCTTGTGTGTGTGTGTTGGAGTCTCACTCTGTCACCCAGACAGAGTACGCTCCCGACCACCGCAGCCTCGACCTGCTGGGCTCCGGTGATCCTTCTGCTTCAGCCTTCCAAGTAGCTGGAACTACAGGAGCACACTACCAGGCCTGGCTGATTTTTAATTTATTGTAGAGATGAGGTCTTGCCAAGTTGCCCAGGCAGGTCTCGAACCCGCGGGCTCAGGCAATCCACTCACCTCAGCCTCCCAAAGGCACGGGATTATAGGCTGAGCCACAGAGCCCGGCTATGAAATCATTTTAAGAGGGAAATTTATATCTCTACGAGCACACATCAACAAAATGGAAAGATCACAAGTGGAGAACCTAACAAATCACCTAAGTGAGCTAGAAAGAATAGGCCACCAAAACCACAACTTTAGCAGAAGAATCCAAATCACAAAAATAAGAGCACAAATACGGGACATAGAGGACAAAAATACCATAAAAAACATCAACAAAACAAAAAGCTGGTTCTTTGAAAGAATTAACAAAATTGATGGACCCCTAGCAAGAATGATTAAGAAAAAGAGAGATAAAACCCAAATAAACACAATCAGAAATACAAAAGATCAAATCACAACTGACCCCAAAGAAATACTAAAGATTATCAGAGATTAATATGTACACCTATATGGAAACAAATTTTATAACCTGGATGAAATGGAGGACTTTCTGACATCACATAGCCTCCCCAGGTTAAAACAAGAAGGCATTGAGACACCAAATAGACCAATAACCACCCAGGAAATTGACTCTGTCATATGAAAACTACCTACAAAAAAAAAAAAAAAGCCCTAGACCAGATGGCTTTCTAGCAGAATTCTACAAAATATACAAGGAGGAGCTGATACCAATCCTATTGAAAATATTCTAGGCAATTGAGAAAGTTGGAATTCTTCCCAAATCATTTTACAAAGCTAGGATTACACTGATACCCAAACCTGGCAAAGATCCATCAAAGAAAAAGAACTACACACAGATATCCCTTATGAACACAGATGCAAAATTCCTCAACAAGATTCCAGCAAATCGGATCCAAAAACACATCTCAAAAATCATCATCCATGACCAAGTAAGCTTCATCCCCAGGATGCAGGGCTGGTACAACATTTGCAAGACCATGAGTGTCATTAAATACATCAAAAGATGTAAAAACAAGAACCACATGATTATTTCATTAGATGCAGAAAAAGCTTTTCATAAAATCCAGCATCCCTTCCTGATAAAAACCCTCAAACACCTAGGTATAGAAGAAACATACGTCAAAATAGTAAGTGCCATCTACGACAAACTCACAGCTAACATATTGCTAAATGGACAGAAACTAGAATCATTTCCCCTGAAAACTAGAACAAGACAAGATTTGCTCACTCTCACCGCTCTTGTTCAATATTGTGTTGGAAGTCCTAGCTCAGGCAATCAGACAAGATAAGGAAATCACATGTATCCAAATGGGAAAAGAGGAAGTCATGTTATCCCTCTTTGCTGATGACATGATCCTGTACCTTGAAAATCCAAGAGAATCTGTCAAAAACCTGTTTGTATGGATAAAGAACTTTGGGAAAGTCTCAGGGTACAAAATAAATGTACAAAAGACAATTGCATTCCTTTATACCAACAACAAGCAGGCAGAGATCCAAATAAAAAGCACAATGCCATTCATAGTAGCCACCAAAAAAATGAAATAACTCAAGATTTTCCTAACCAGAGAAGTGAAAGACCTTTACAATGAAAATTACAAAACGCTGCTTAAAGAAATCCAAGAAGACACAAACAAATGGAAAAATATTCCATGATCATGGATAGGAAGAATCAACATTTTTAAGACGTTCATCTTACCAAAGACAATCTACAGTCTCAACACAATACCCATTAAGCTACCAACATCATTCTTCTCAGACCTGGAAATGACAATACAGAAATTTATATGGAAACATAAACGACCATGAATAGCTAAAACAAACCTTAGCAAGAGAAATAAAGCAGGAGGTATCACACTTCCACACTTCAAACTATACTATAAGCCTACAGTAATCAAAACAGCCTGGTATTGGTACAAGAACAGGCACATAGACCAATGGAACAAAATAGAGATTCTGAAAGCAAGGCCTCAATTCCTCAACCAACTCGTCTTTGACAAAGCCTCCAACAACAACTGTGGAGAGGAGAACCTATTCAGTAAATGGGAAAACTGGCTGACCACATGCAGAGATTGAAATAGGACCTCTTCCTATCACCACACAAAAATTCACTCTAAATGGATCAAAGACCTGAATGTAAAACCTCAAATATAAGAATCTTAGAAAACACAGGAGACACCCTTAAGAAAATAGGAACTGACACTCAATTCCTATTCAGAACCCAAATGGTCAATATCTTAAAAAGTAAAATAGATAAGTGGGACCTCATCAAATTAAAGAGCTTCTGTGAAGCAAAAGAAACCATCAAGACAGTAAGGAGACAGCCCACACAATGGGAAAATATATTTGCCAACTGTTTATCAGACAAAGGCCTAATATCTGGGATCTACAAGGAACTCAAACCTGCTGAAAGGTTAAAACAAACAGCCTCTTTAAAAAGTGGGCAAAAGACATGAATAGACATTTCTCAAAAGAAGATATAAGGGCAGCCAACAGACACATGGAAAAATGCTCAGTCTCACTCATAATCTGAGAAATGCAAATCAAAACCACATTGAGATACCACTTAAACACAGTAAGAATGGCCATCATTAATAAAACAAACAACAGCAGATGCTGGTGAAGATGTGGAGAAAAAGGAATGCTTCTACACTGGTGGTGGGAATGCAAACTAGTACAACCTCTTTGGTAGACAGTGTGGCGATTCCTGAAAGAACTAGAAATTGACCTTTGATATGACCCATCAATTCCCCTATGGGAATATACCTGGAGGAACTCAAATCATTCTACAAAAAAGATACCTGCACCTGTGTATTTGTTGCAGCTCTAGTCACAATAGCAAAAACATTGAACCAACCATGTTGCCCATTGAAGCTGGACTGGATTAAAAAAATGTTGTACATTTACCTGATGGAATATTATGCAGCCACAAAGAAGAACAAATATATGGACTTTGCAGCAACTTGGATGGATTTGGAGTTGATCATACTCGTTGATTTATCACAGAAACAAAGAACAGAGTTCCATATGTTCTCACTCATAAACAGCCCTTGAACAATTATAATGCTATAGGAAAGTGATTGGCAGTAGTGAGAAACTGTCAGGGGATGGGGCGTAGGATTGGTAGTTGAGGGAAACTGCTAGGGGAGGGAGGGGCATACCTCATCAACAAGGGTACCTGCATAATCAATGTTTATATACCTAACCCTGATATATACCTCACATCTTTATAATAAAAATTAAAAAGAAACCATAAAATGATCTGAAGTAAAACCTAAACTTCCACTTAAGAAAGCTGAAGAAAAGTTAGCCTGAAGCAAGCAGAAAAATAAATAATTGATCAAAAATCCATTGAACACAGGAAATCAATTGGAAACTTCTCCCAAAAACAGCATCCAGTTTTTAGAAAGACCAGTAAAATTTGTTATTATTCAGTCAGGCTCGTCAAGAAAAAAAAAAAGACCCAAATTGCAAATATTTGATATATACAAAATAGCTATCATATTGACCCCATAAACATCAAATTGATAATAACAGAAAAAACAATTAAGTATGTTCAATATGCCATCATTTCAATTACATACCTCCATTGTCTACTTCTGGTATTATTTCAAGCAAATTCAGGCAAACAGACAAAACTTGTGAAATGGTCCAGCAGGATTTAATTCAGAATGGGTGCCAATTAACCTCCCAGTTAGAAAACGAGATGGTTTAAACAGATAATGAAGTTACAGCTGTAAGGGAAAAAAAAAGGTGTCCTTTCCTGATTACAGTTAGAACCAGTTACATACAGCTGTCCTTAACACAAGCCTTTAAACTAGGCAAAAGAAACAGGAATAAAATGGAAGAAAAAAGTAGGAAGAAAAACAGCTAAGATGAAAAGAAGAGAGAACAGAAAAGGAAAGAAAAATGTCTAGATCTATTTTGTTGAACTCCAGTCACTGGTGTATAAGCAGCATGCTCCAAAAGTATGCAGAGAGTAACACAAAGGAGAGGGAATAATTATCTCTAAGACAGCCATCTGGTTTTGATACCAGAAAGCAAAGAATATTTGTGGGGGGAGAAAGGAAATGGTAACTCGCTCTCACAATATTCATGATGATAGGACTTAATGTATCACTTAAGCTGAAATACTCACGTTTTACCTCCCACCCTCTGCTCAACCACTGAAACCACTCTTGACTTTTTTTGCCAACAACAACCTCCATCTTGCCAAATCCAATATTTTAGTCTCAGTTTTTATTTTCTCCACTCTGTAGCAGCAATTAATGAGGTTGATCATCTTTCCCAAAACTTTCCTTTGCTAAATTTCAGGAGAGTATATTTAAATCGATTTTGTTCTAACTCTCATTATGCCTTCCCAACTAAATCCATTTGGTAGTTCTCATATATTTTGCTACCTCTTCCCTGAACTTTAACCTAATATATCCCATGAGGTGTTCAAAGTATTCCCACTTAGATGTTTAATAGGACTATCAACTTAAAATAATTGAAACTTCATGATTTCCTTTTTCCTCTCCTTTCTTCATTTCAGTCCATTTCTCAGTTACTTAATAAGGCCAAAACCCTATGACCATCATTGAATTTTTGCCTCACAGGCCACATCATCTGCAAATCATATCAGCTTCACTTTCAAAATAAATCTAAAATGCAAATGTGTCTGACTGCCTCCCATGGTCCATACTTGTCTATGCCACATTATGTCTTCTCTGGTAAATCACTAGCCTTACTGAGTTCCCTGCCTCCTTTCTTGGTGGCCAACTATAAGTTCTCCACAGAGCAGTAAGATGATAGTATAGAAAACAAAACAACAACAAAAAACAAACATATCTATTTCATCTTCAAAACACTCCAATGGCTTCTCATCAAGATAAAAATAATACCTAAGTTCATGACCACTGTTTCTAAGGTCTCCACAAGAATCAATCCCTTAGCAAATTGTTCAATTTTGGTTCCTGTAACTCTTCTCCTCACTCTGTTTCATTGATACTGGATGTTTTGCTATTTTACAAACTCAGTGAGCATTTTTGTGTCTTGAAGTTTTCTCTTAGATCTGAACAAACAGAGTGACTACTTTAGATTCTGAGTTTGAGAGGGCCCTTGTTTTGACAATTCTGTGTTACACCCTACTTCAAAGTGTCAGAAGTCCCTCTCCTAGACCATGTTATGCACATCTAGACCAGGAACTCCCTGTTCTGCTTAGGCCTATTCATCAGATCTTTTCTCCAAAGGGCAGATTATAACACATATATTATCCACCCTATTATAGATGTGTGCATATGTGGGACCACATGTGGCCAAACTGTGGCTGCTTCTGGTGGAAGTTATGATCAACACTTAGGCAAGTATATTCCTAAGCAGGAGCATGAAATTCCTTACAGTGAAGTTCTGAGCATAGAGAAGGGGAAAAAAGAGGGCAGACTGTAGGCCTATAATCTAGGGCAGGATCTAATTCTCCCTACACAGGCACATTTCTGCTTGGTACTTCAGTGAGTCCAGGAACTCTATATTTAATGTTATTCTCTAGATTTTCATTAAGTTGTATTTGGCAAAGTAGTAGAATAAATATTTTTTATCTAACAAGTTTTAACTTAATTTTGTGTTGTTTTGAAAATTCATTATACTGTATGAATGCTTTGAAAATGTGCTAAGTATATCATTTACTGAAATAAGTGCCTGATCTAACTTATTTTGTTTCAAATGCTTTTCATTGTGGTTAAATACACATAAAATTTACTGTCGTAATCATTTTTACGTCTACAATTTGATGGTATTAATTCATTAAGAATATTGTCCAATCATTATCACCATTCATCTTCATAACTCTTTTCATCTTGTAAACCAGAAACTCTGTAAAAATAACTACTCATTTCTGAAAACCACCACTCTACTTCCTTTCTATATGATATTTACACTCTCAGTGCCAAATATAAGTGGAGTCGTAGGTATTTGTCTTTTTGTAACTGACTTATTTTACTTAGCATAATGTTCTCAAGGTTTATCCATATTATAGCATATGTTAGAATTTGCTTTCTTTTTATGACTGAATAATATTCCATTGAACGTCCATGCCACATTTGATTTATCCTGTCATCTATTAATAGATACATTACTTGCTTTCACATTTTAGCTATTGTAAATAATGTTGCTGCAAACATGGGTGTACAAATACCCTTTCAACATACTGAATTATTTTCCCTTGAATGGACACCCAGAAGTAGAATTGCTGGATTACATATGGTAAATCTATGTATAATTTTTTGAGAAACCATCATAGCTTTTTTACACTGTGGTTGCAACATTCTACATTCTCACCAATAGTACACAAGGGCTCTAATTTGTCCACCTCTTTGTCAAGACTTATTATTATTATTTTTTCTTCATATGATAGTAATAAGCCTATTGAGTGTGAGATGGTATCACATTGTAGTTTTGATTTACATTTTCCTAATGATTACTTATATTGAGCATCATTTCTTATTCTTACTGGACATTTGTATATCTTCTTTGGAAAAACTTACATTCAGATACTTTACTCATTTTTGGATTTTTTTATTGTTGTTGTTGAGTTTTAGAATATCTCTATGTAGTCTGGATATTAATGCCTTATCAAATACATTATTTGCTACTTTTTTTCCCATTCTACTCATTTTGTTTACTCTGCTGATTCTGTGCTTTGATACATACCTTTCAAAAATTTACATGGAGTTCAATTTGTCTACTTCTGATTTGTTGCCTATGCTTTTGGTGTCATATACAAAAAATATTGTCAATTCTAATGTCGTGAAGAATTTGTCTTATGTGTTCTTTTAGGAGTTGTATGTTTTAGATATTACATCTAGGTCTTTCATCTATTTAGAGTTAAATTTTCATGTGTTATGAAGTGAGGGTCCAACTTCATTTTTTGCATATAGAGATCCAGTTTTCCAAGCACCATTTGTTGAAAATACAGTCCTTTCTCCATTGAGAGATCTTGGCATTTTTGCTAAAAATTACTTGGTTAAATATGTGAGAGTTTACTTCTGGGCTTTATATTCCATTGGTCTATATATCTGTTTGTATACCAGTCTCACACTGCACTGATTACTGTAGTTTTGGAGTAAGATTTGAAGTAAAAATGTCTGAGTCCTGGTTTTGTTTTATTTATTTATTTTTTCCATGACTGTCTAGTTATGTGGGGTTCCTTGAGATTCTCTATAAATTTTAGGATTATTTTTGTTATTTATGCAAAAAACATTATTAGGATTCTGACAAATGTTGCGTGGCAACTGGGGACTGTATTGAGCAATACTGACACCCTAACGATATTATCTCTTCCAAACTGTAAATATGGTATTTGTTTCTATATATTTATCTTGACTTTAGTTATTTCTTTTTTTCTGTTTTCCACAGAGCTATACTAGTTTGCACTTCTACAACAGTGTAAAAGTGTTCCCTTTTCAAAGACTTAAATGTAAAACCTCAATAAGAACCTAGAAAACGCAGAAGATACCCTTGTGGAAATTGGAACTGGCAACCAATTCCTGATAAAAACACTAAGTACCCATGCCATAAGAGATAAGATAGACAAGTGGGACCTCATCAAACTGACAAGCTTCTGCAAAGCCAGAGAAACCATCAAGAGAGCAGGGAGACAGCCCACAGACTGGGAAAAAAATATTTGCCAATTGTTTGTCTGACAAAGGCCTAACATCTAGGATCTACAAGGAACTCAAACTGACTGAAAAGAAAAAAATAAAGTCCCATTGCAAAATGGACAAAAGATATGAATACACACTTCTCAAAAGAAGACATAGAGCAGCCAACAGATACATGAAAAAATTCTCAACCTCACTAGTCATCAAAGAAATGCAAATTAAAACTACTTAGATGTCACCTAACTCCAGTCAGAATGGCCATCAACAATAACTCAAAAAGCAACAGATGCTGGTGGGGTGTACTGCCTTTAAATTCACTGAAAGTCACTTAAGCCTGAGAAGGAGGGACTTGCAACAATGGAGAGAGAAGCAAAAACAATGGACATTGAGTATTTCTGCAACTGTGATAAAAGCAGAAATCAGTGCCCAGGACACTGATCCCCTATATTCAGAGAACACCATCCTGTGTTTATTGTTTACCCTGATTCCCAAAAGTTGCATTCAAGTTGTTCTATCGATAACTACACAGTTGCCTGCCACAAGGGCGGCTGGTAGGGGATTGGGGAGCTGATATTTTGCTAAGGATCTGATATTGAGCAACATTAACCACCATTTACCTAAGACTTCCCCTACAAGTTTCAAAGCCTCAATAGACCCCAGAGAGCCAAAATATTTATAACAGACATATTTTGACAGTTAAATTGTCTGGGTGGAAAGAAATATTAATGGTGTTTCCTACTCTTCCATCTTTCCAGAATCTTCTCTCTCAATTTGTCTTTTAAACATTGCTTTTTCTCCATACCTTGTCAAAAGAATTGCTCATTAATATTAATTTCCTGAAATTTTTGTAAAGTAATTGTACATAAATGTTACTACAATATGTATAGATTCTGACAGTATTACTGTACAAAAGTTATGTATTGCTTAATTGGATAAAGGTGATATTATTTCATAAGAAATTAATTTTTAAATGGAAGCTAAATAAATAATGAATATTTAACTTAAAAGTCTAAGCACTTGGAGGTTATTAATTTTTTTAACACATTGTAAGTATTAAAAGTGAATAAAAATATGTGAAAGTCATAAAAATAACAACAAAATACATATGAATAAATAATATATGGTAGACTTCAGTCTATATCAGTAGAGGATATTGTTTCTTATGCACTCATTTTATAATGTAACCCTTATATTAAAAAATTGGCATATCACTCAGATAAATATATCATTCAAAAGTGAAAAACCAGAAATTATATGAGTACATATGCCAAGTCTTAATATTTTTGAAACTGAGTAAAATTATAATCCATGAGCTTTTCACATATTTCTAAAATTATAACCTTGAAATTTTTGGTTCAGGAAAATTAACTCTAACAATTGATAAAGTGCTCACAACTAAAATATATTTGATAGATCCACAAACTGTTGAGTTGTCATTCTTTATGGATATTTATATTTGCATACACAAAACCAATGTTTTATTAACAGCACCAAGTTTATCATGTGTAAGACATTATTCACAGTATGTTTCCTGTTATTTTGCATAGCATTATTATTTGTGAAAACAATATTTTGGCCTCAGGAGGAATATTGCAACTGAATGCACAATAATATATTTTTGGTATGAAGCCATGAACTACGCTTTAATTCAAAAAAAAAAAATACCTTGGCAATCAAGTCAACAGAATAAGAAAAACAGGAGCAAGAAAGCAAGAGAGAGAGAGAGAGAGAGAGAGATAGAGAAGAGAAGAAAATAAATGTAAAAAAGCATGAACATTTACATTTTATTTTTAAAATCTAAGAGTCAATTTGTAAATAGATTCAAAAGAACTTGCTGGGTTTTTAAACATTATTACTTGTTCATCTGAGTCCTATGTGTCTTTTACATAAAGGATCTGTAGTTTATATGAATGACAATTATCAGGGAGAATGAAAAATGGATAGTAAGAATAAAATGATTACCGCTTGTGAAATAATTACATCTTTATAATACACATTTTTATGAATTTAAAAATAAGAACTAGCTGGGCTCGGTGGCTCAGCCTGTAATCCCAGCGCTTTGGTGTTGGGAGCTGGCCTTGGAGGTCCACCTAATTGACAGGGTCCCGGTGGGCCGAAGACCCCGGGCCGCAGGGCGAGCCCGGGAAGCTGAGGCCCTTCTGTCTTCCACCTTTGCTGTTTGGTAGGGCTGAAGAAACTCTGTGCAGTCGTGGAAGAAGAAAATGGCATGTTTATGCGAAGTACTCACACCTAACCTGAGAATGTCATGGTTCATTTCCCCATTTTCCCACTATGATGCCTGGCCTTTTCTAACATATGCAAGGGTTAAACTCTGAAGCACATCAAGAATGCTTTCTTTCACTTGGTTATAAGTTACTAGATATTGCTTGAGTAAAAAATGATATAAGTATATTCACTCCTTATTTGATTTAGAATTATGCAGTTTAGTGTTTAGACATAAGGTTTTATAGAAGCACAAGTTTATAGTAAGTTCATTATGAATTCATTATAAGTTCTAACACTTATCTAGGAGTTATGTAGGTGATTTATAACAGTGTCTTCACAGACTTAGGATAAAGATTAATTATTAAGGTTTTTACTTAATTCTTTAGTTAAATTCTAAGTAAACGTTTATAGAGTGGATTTTCACTGAATTCATAATATACTAATTAGACACTTTTATGATAATTAACTAAATACAGAAAGCAACCTTGGGGGCCTGGGAAATGTCATTAAAAGCTTCTTTTGGGTTTTCTTTAGAAATAAACACTGCAGGATAAGAGAAAAGTAATGAAGACACCTGGACAAGAAAGGCGATTACAAAACTTTGAAGGTCGTAAAAGTCCAAAAGAAAAAAACTGCTACATGAAGAACTTTGCACCTGGAAACTTTCTTGAAGCACTTCAAGGACTGTAATTTGGGACTCTTTTGAAGAGAGTTGCTGGCAGTGCTATTCTAGACATGATAATTGTTTTATCCATGTATTAATCGTAATTGGTAAATGTAATATCATACAAGTTTATATAATCAATATACATATGTATGAGGGTTGGCAAAAATTATTAGGCTCTGGTTATGTTTAACAAGGTTTTTACTTTGAGTCATTAATTAAGTTTTAATGCTATAGTTTAGTGTTTTACAGCTACTTTGAAGATTGTTTTAAGTTCATAAGTTTAAGTTCACACAATGATAAAATTGGTGCCTCAAAGATAATAATAATTGCACAAGTGCCTACCTTGAGACAAAGATGTTTTCCAAGATTGCCAAGCATAAGGGAAAACAGCCAAATCACCATTATCCTAAACTTCAAAGCTCATTAGCAATTATGCAACCATAATAATTTTAGTTGTGTTAGTTTCATTTCATTATGCTTAGTTCACTTTATATGTTTATTCAGAATAAAGATTAGTGTATGTATTTTCACAGTAAGTGACTTTCATAGTTATTCTTTAAATGCTAGCCACTGTTGTTTGGTCAAGTTAATGGGCTTCATATTCCTACTATCACCAGGTACAATCTATAGTTTTGTCTTAGTGATTTTAAGGTTTTTTTAATTAGACAAGTGATGTGGAACCGAAATCAAAGTAAACCAAAATCAAAGTAAACCTTGTATGCATTATGTTTAGTTTAAGTGAAACTCCTTTTAAACTTATCTCAAGACTCATTAACTGAAAGTAGATGGTGTTTTTGGCTTATTCGTTTCTTCTAAAGACAGCTAGATGGTGGTAATTTTTAAAGCATATGTACGTGAAGGAATTTTCTTTGTCTTGCCCCTTTACGAATGGTATAAAAACTCTGTGTTAACTAACATTAAATTGTCATCTGTTCAGGAAGCAGGTGACCGAGTATAATATTTTCATCTTTCACCTATCCACCTCTCCTTCAGGAAAGCTCACGACCCAGCAAGGGGCAGGACCCTGCACTTCGGGAGGCTGAGGTGAGTGGTTTGCCTGAGCCCATGAGTTTGAGACCTGCCTGGGCAAACTGGCGAGACCTCATCTCTAAAATAAATCAAAAAATTAGCCGGGCATGGTAGCACGTGCCTATAGTTCCAGCTACTTGGAAGGCTGAGGCGGAAGGATCGCCGGAGCCCAGCAGGTCGAGGCTGCAGTGGCCGGGAGCAGCCCTGCACTCCAGTCTGGGTGACAGAGTGAGACTCCAACTCAAAAAGAAGAAGAAGAAGAAGAAGAAGGACTATAGAACACCTATTAGTTCTTTTCAAACTCTAATTTACCTTTCTAGAATAACTGTCATTATCAATAAAGTAATTATAAATGACAATTTATTCTAATTTTCTAACTTATATGTGTACTTCTTCCATAAAAAGTATTCACATCATTGTGTATGTACATATTTCAATATCAGAGAACCATCTTCTATTCTGCCCCACTAATTACCTTAAATTCTGTCCTACTAATTGCCAAATTACCTTTCTGTTCTACTAATTGTCCTGTTTATATGTGAGTTTCCGTAGTCCCTGGTCAGTTGGTTTGTGTTCAGGAATGATAAAATAATTGAAAATATATTTGTTGAATTAAATATGTATAAAACAAAAGTTAAAATTATGTTAAATAACTAAACTGGTTTACATTTCAAAATATTTTAATATGTTTGTGCATATACACAGAAATCTCACAATATATATTTCATAGATTTAAAAATAATTTTTTCAAAATAAAAAAACTTCATGTATTTCTATAAATAAGCAAGGAGGTAGTATGATTTTTATATCAAGTAACACAGGTGTTTTGGTTTATTATAAAGATAAATAATGTATAAATTCATTTTTATACAATTTTCAGTAACAATTTCAACTTTTTAATGAAAGAATACATTTCCAGAATAGGCTTCCTATACATTTGCAAATGTCCACTCAATATATAGTCTGCCACATCTCCCATAATATCTGCAGGACCTGTACTTTAAGGGGTTCAGTTCTAAACTCAATCCTATTGCTTCCATGTGAAATGCTTTCTTTGAAGTCAACGAAAGCTCTGCATTTGGAAGAGATTCATAGTGTGTGGAGAGAGATAAGAATTGCAAATGTGGTTTTTAAGCAACAACAAAAAACCCATACTTGTTCAAAAATTTAAACAACTAAACAAGGAGTTGATATATAATGTCAATGCATTTGCATTTCAAAACCTCAAACATGGCTTGGTTCTTTGTTTTGCTTGGAGTTATCATTTCTAATGTCTTTAAAATATGATATTGTGAATACCAGCAATAGTTTCTATGAGTTTTCATGCCCTCTTTATTTGCTTAACTGTACTTTTTTATTATTGCTGTTATCCTGAGCATTTCTTTTTTGCCCATCTTACAGCTACCTCTCCATTTATCTTCTTTTTATATAAAATCTCCTAGCAGTTGTAATAGTTAACTCTGAAGTCTCTTTGCCTATTTTATTGTAACCACTCCCATCAAACAGTCATCCTTACCAACCCACTGATCATTAATAAGGTCACCAGTGAACCTCACACTACTAAGTTCAATAATAAATTCTTATTCCCTATTTAACGTTATTTGACCTAGTTGATTACTCAGTTTTCTTTGATGCATTTTCTCACTGGGCTTTATTTTGATGTATTACCCCTACTCTTTGGTCATTCTGAACCATTTCTTCTTTGCTTTTTCTTCCTCACCAGGATCACTATATGTTGTGTCCAAGCACTTCATCCTTAAAGCTCTTTTTTTCTCCCCACAACAACTCTTTGTGGATCTCACAAATCTTACAACTTTAAATATTGTTTCAGCATGCAACTTCTAAATTCTATTTCCTGCCTCAATCTCGCCTGTGAACTCCCAGTTCATTTATATAACAGTCAAACACACATTAAAAGCTGAATGTCTCAAAACTGAACTTCTGATTTTCCTCTTAACGATCCTCTGAAAACCTTGCTCTTATATTTCTCCCATCTTAGTAAACACCATTCTTCCAAATATTCAGGTTTAAAGTTTAAGAATCATGATGCACTCCCCATTTTCTCCAACTTTCCATTTTATCCCTGAATCTTCACATAAAACATCCATAAACTGACTACTTTAAATTGCTTCCTTGGCTGTCATTCTTCTCCAAGCCATCATCATCTCTTGCCTGGATTTTTATAACTACCTTCTTACTGTTCTTCCTGAATCCATGATTAATGATTGTTACCCTTAGCTTATTCTCTGCACAGCAGTCAGGACAAACCTGTTAAAATATAAACAAACATGTCATTTCTCCCATCAGAACCCTAACATGTTCCATGTCCTTACAAGAGCACACAAGGCTCTACATGATCGATCTACCCAACTACCTCTAATATCTGATAACTCACTATTCTTTTTTTTTTTTTGAGTTGGAGTCTCACTGTCGCCCAGACTGGAGTGCAGTGGCCATTCCCGGTCACCACAGCCTCGACCTGCTTGACTCCGCAATGCTTCCGCCTCAGCCTTCCAAGTAGCTGGAACTACAGGTGTGCGCTGCCACGCCTGGCTAATTTTTGATTTATTGTAGAGATACGGTCTCGCCAAGTTACCTAGGCAGGTCTCGAACCCGTAGACTCAGGCAATCCACTCACCTTGGCCTCCCAAAGTGCTGGAATTACAGGCTGAGCCACTGAGCCCAGCCAACTCACTATTCTTATTATGCTTATTCTTCTCATTCAGCCTGACTTTCTGGTAATTTTTTGGAAATGCCTGATGAACACTTGCCTCAGAACCTTTGGATGTCTATCCCCTATGCCTGGAATAGTTTTATTTCTCACCGTTCTAAATACTGGGAAGTCTAAAATCAATATACCAGTAGATTCAGTTCCTGGTGAAGGTTGTCTTTCTGGCTTGCAGAAACCTTCCTGTTTCCTCGAATGATAAAGATTTGTGGTATCCTACTCTTCCTCCTCCTTCTTTCTCCTTCTTCACATAAGGGCAATAATTCCTCTCATGGTCTCATAGAAACCTAATTACCTTACAAAGGCCCCATTTCCAAATGTTATCACATTGGAAGTTAGGGCATTAAGATATAAATTTTTGGTGGACACATTCAATCAATAAAAGCACCCTATTTCATTTCATTTTGTTATTTATTTAATTATTTTTTAAAATTCAGAATCTTACTCTGTTGCCCAGACAGGAATGCAGTCGGCAAGCTCACCACAACCACAACCTCGACCTGCTGGGCTCAGATGACCCTTCCACCTCAACCTTCCAAGTATCTGGAACTACAGGCATATACTACCACACTGAGATAATATTTTGATATATTGTAACGAAGAGGTCTCCCTAAGTTGCCCAAGCTGCTCTCAAACCCATGAGTTCAGGCAATCGGCTTGCTTCCTCTGCCACCCAAAGTGCTGGGATTACAGGCATAAGTCACCTCACCCAGCTAGCACTCCATTTTAATTTTATTCTCTGCTCTCCTTTCCAGCAAACATTACTATTACATATATACATACACAGATATACATATTTCTATGCATATATACACAATCAAAAGCATCATATATAATTAACATGAAATATGTAATACATGCATATTTTATGTACATATTTTTTAATTTTTAAAATAATCTTCCCACATAAAACAAGTTATATAAAAGCAGTTTTTCTTGTCTTTTTTTCACAAAGAACAGTGCCTGATACATAATATAGCCTCAATAAATATTCGTTGAGTAAATGAAAAAACTTCAATTAGAGCACATTCCCCAGTAGAAAATTTTATTTTGTAAATACATGATTGAAAACTGCTGAGTACTGAAAGTGTTGGTTTTGAAAAATTGCCTTCATGCAATCATGAATTAGTCGTTTTATTTTCTATTGTTATTATTCTGTGATCTGTTTATAACATTTTTACTGATCTTAAGGTCACAGATATTTGCTACTGTGATTTACTCTGAAAGCTGATTTATTTATTTATTTTTATTTTTTACATACAAATCCAAAATGTACCTGGAGTTATTTCCTGTTTTATCTGATTAAGTTATGTATTGTTTGATGTGATATAGGTATCAATTTCCTTTGCTCCACGTAGTTATTGAATAAGTTCAGAAACAAGAATCTTAAAAACATTGGAGTGTTACCAATAAGTCAGATGTCTATGTGTGTGTGTCTTTTTCTGAATGTTTTTCTATTCCACTTACCGATCTGTCTTTTAACCAATGTCATTCTCCCCTAATAGCTATATTATTGAAATACATCCTGTTATTAGGTATAAATTCTTTCTTCTTTTGTATTTTTCTTCATGAATGTTTTGACTATTCTCGGTCATATTTATTTCCATATACGTAGCTGTAGTTTCAGGTGACTGTGGGACATTCATATATCAGGTTAACTAGATAGTGAGATGACCAAGACTATTGTCCAAGATGTTAATCTACTCTTGTTTAGAGTAGGATACGTTGGAATATAAAGAACAGTTGAAACAATGGCACTAGAAGAATGAAGAATGTGAAGAGAGAAAAAAAGCTGGAGGATCTATTATAAGAACTTGTTGATTAGCATTTGAGAAACAGAAAGAAAATATTCAATGTACATCCAGAGAGGTGGTAAGAAAAGCAAAAATAAGAATTGTCACTGAAAATGAGATTGGAGAGTGTTCCAAGAGAAGAATTACCACAATCCCATGTGATAGATGTCATGTTAGATAAATATTGAAAGGGCAATTGGAGTCCGAAAGAGCAATGCTGATTCAAATGACTTTGGCAATGGGTAGGGAAGGATGGCATGGAGATAGCAAATGTTTGTCCACAAGTGTAGCTAAATGTAAGCTGGTTAAATTAGACTCCTGGTCCCAAATAAATAATGTATTTTCAATATACATTTTTAGGATGTCTAGAACATCTATCTTTTAAAACATTTTTTATAACTTTTTACAAGTCTCTTAAATTTTAGGTCATAACAGTCCCATTTAAACAAAGTACAGTTAAAAACCTTGTTATCTGATGGTATTTGAGTAGTAGCTAGTCAATTTTAAAAAGCCAGTTGAGATGGAAAACTATAAAAACGATGCCCACATACATTAAACAGGTTGTTTTAAGTTAAAACAGGTAAACATGTCAATCTTTTCTTTTCTTTTCTTTTCTTTTTTTTGAGTTGGAGTCTCACTCTGTCACCCAGACTGGAGTGCAGTGGCCGCTTTCGGCCACCACAGCCTCAACCTGCTGGGCTCCGGTGATCCTTCCGCCTCAGCCTTCCAAGTAGCTGGAATTACAGGCATGTGCTACTATTCCAGGTTGATTTTTTGATTTATTGTAGAGATGAGGTCTCGCTGCCCAGGCGGGTCTCGAACTCGCGGGCTCAGGCAATCCGCTCACCTCAGCCTCCCAAAGACGCAGGATTATAGCCTCCCAAAGACGTGGGATTACAGCCTGCCAAAGACGCGGGATTACACCAAACCCGGCTGTCAATCTTGAATATATGAATAGTCTTTTAGTTTAGTTCCACTTATTCTCATACCTGAAATGTTGCTCTTGCATAAACCACCAATGAATACATTGACTATGCCTATAGTATCAGTTTTTTAAAGTAAATTTAAACACATATATAGCATTCTGAAAAAAAAATTAGTATTTTATTAACTTTTTCATTTTTACTGGCATATTGGTCCAAATCTAATTTGACATTAATAATTTTTGAGTTACTAACCATTGTAGAATCATCTTAAAATAGTTAACTTACATTTCAAACATCCAACTCTATTTTCATAATTATATATCATCAACACATTTAATTAAATTACACAATTATACAACCAGTGAATCTGCCTGAAGAAATAAAGCAAATGCAATGGGGTTTAATAAGCATTAAGTTTCAAGTTGCTTGGGTAGACAAGTAAGTAGACAGTATGTTGAGAACATGAAACATGCCGAAAACATCAGTCAGTCTACAGAAAGAGGCAATGGAGAATATTTGATGATCCAGCAAGTCTATTAAAATGGAGTTTAGTCAAAAGACAAACTACTTAAAATAATCAATGTACACATATTTATTATTTGGTATGGTATTTTGTTTAAATTTAATGTGTTAGTGAAAAGGAAATCTCAGAATACTGGGCCATAAAATAGGTGAGTTTAAAGAAACAGGAATAGGAAAACAATTTTTCCAAGCTATAGGTACTATTTGTACATTGTTTAATGACTGAGTGCTAAGGCCAATCCTGGAATGGGTTCTATAAAAATTAATAATTAATACAGTAATGACATGTAAATATTTACTTCTTAGCCCTAATCTATCTCTAGAGCACCAGATTTATATATTTAATTGTGTTTTTGACATTCTTTCCACATAATCTCTATTAAGTATATCAAAACTAATGAGAACAAAACAGAGCTTCAGATTTCTTCTCTATCCCAACCTACCATCTTATGGGGAGTCCTGTTGATTTATTTATTTGCACATTATTCTTACACCTAATCCTCTGCAAATCTCAGCAACTCTATCTTTAAAATGGCTGTAAACTTCTTTATTTCTTCTTGTTTTTATTATTATCACACTAGTTTAAACTACCATTGTTCGATATTTGAATTCATGCAGTTAACTGACAATTACTTTTCATATTCTCTACAATTTATTCTTCTGAGTAATTATTTAAAATGCAAATGAGATTTTGTCATTACCTTAAGTCTTTTAATTAGGATTCTTGCCACAATAATATCCAATTTCTTATTAGACTTAAAGACCCATTATGCCCTGGCCCTTGACCTTCTCTTTAATCTCTTTTCCTTCTCTTCCTTCAGTCGATCATTATGCTTCAGTCACTTCAGTCTTATTTTATGCAGATATTTTGTTTACAGTATGAACAAGTTATTCATTTTCTATTGGCTAGCAAACTAAATCCATAGAAAGTATTTTATCAGATTCTTAATTATTATATATAAGAGAAAGTAGACTGCATAAACAAGATACTAGAATTGCCACAGAGGTTAAATTGTTCTCACTTGCAAAGGAACTACAATTCTATAAGGCTCTGTATTTCATGAACCATGGGAATAAAATTTTTTTTTTCTGCATAGAGGACTACTGGGACATATAATACAAGAACCTACTGGGAGATATAAAATAGAAAGTGGGTTCAAATATATACATAAGTAGAGAAACTGTATAATAGATCAACCTAACAAGGATACTTGCGATGGAAAGGAACCACCATTAGTAATCACCCTGGTATAATCCAGGACTGTTAGAGGCAAACTTGTCCTAAATTGTAAACTATGAGACAGATTAATATTTTACCATAGAAGAGAGTCAGCATTATTTGCATCAGAAATATGCAGATTACAATCTGGGTTATTTGTATTACTAATTTCTCTTACATTTCACTTTATATAAACTCTATGCTTTAGCCAGATTCTTAGAAGAAGAAACCACGAATCTGTGAAATTTTAGTCTTTGATGGTAACAAAAATCCAAACAAGAAAACTCTAAGGAAAAGCTACATTTCCCAGAGAACAGAACAAAAGCTGACAGGGCAATTAAACTTCTCAACACATGGAACTATATTTCCAGTGTCAAATACTTGAAAATGTATTTATTGTAATAAATAAGGATGGTAATTTCTTCATAGCTTAATTGAGAATACCTAATGAAAACAAATATATTACCAAACTTATCTATCTGAACATTGAACACCAAGACTTAAACTATAGTGCAATTACAATTTCGCTAAACCATATCTGTGAAAAGTCATTGTATGAATAGAAGATAATATTATGTCATTTCTATAGAGGCACGCAAATCAATGTGTATAAATATTATCAATATCATCTACATTGGCAAAACATGGATTGAATTATATACAGACTTACCATTCTGAGGTCATTGTCTTATGATTCAATGAAATGACAGATGTACACAAAAGGAAAAACCAGAAAATGAGAAAAAAAATCATTTGGGAAGCCAAGTATAAAGAACACTACCTATACAAAAATGTAAGCTTAAAAGTGTATCCTTCTCTCCATGTCATTGTTTCTCACAGTGTAGTTCAAATGACATTCATCATAATCACACATACGTGCTTTAAAATGCAGGTTCATTGGTTCTATGTTGTTTTAACTACTCAGCTTCAGGGAGTATATATATAAACATTTTTGACAAGATACCCAAGTGATTTTTAAGCAATGTTTAAAAACTGTAACCCTGTCATCTATGTCCGAGGGTTTAACATATTCTATCACACAGAAGACATTAAAAAAAATAGAAGAGGTTTTTTTTCCCTCCTAATACAGCTAAGAATAGAGTATTTTTCAACCAACTATTTTGAATCTTTTTTCACTCTGTGAAAAAACAGAAAGCTCTTCTAGCATGGGAGAAAGACAACTTGCTAGAAGCTTGCATAGGAGATTGACAAACAAAAAATAATTAGTTACAAAGATTTTAATCAATTTAAAAATAATGAGTTGCTAAAAAAAGGAAAGATTTTATTAAATATGCTAATGTATAAAAAATCAAAATGGTTTCAATTAATAAAACAATCGAGATATAATTATAACCATATTTTTATAAATAATATAACAGAGAAAAAGCAAATATAATAACATTAATATTTCTCTACATCTAATTCTTTACTTATACATTTTTTCTAATATATATTTGAAAGAACAGCACAGTTTAGATAATTAAATAAAAAATAATATAAATTTTCAGGAAAATGAGAGAGAAATCAGTGGGTTATGAAGATGTTTGGAGATTTAGTTATGAGAATTAACTAAACATAGTCAAGAAAATAATGTATCAACTTAAAATGAGAGTTAATTTGTATACACATGAGAGTTTATGTCAACAAAATGTAAAAAGTCATATATCTATGAAAATATAAGGACATTTAGCATAATATATTACACCATTTTAGTTTTTAACTATACTGTTCAGTGCTAAATTCCTTAATTATTGCCTTGAACTCTTGCATTACTAAAGAATAAAAACAGACATACATTAGAGATTTTTATATATCCATATCAAACTCCCAAAGTATTTGTTCAAGAAATATTTTTTAAAGCCATCGAAGTGATGAAAATGAATTCCATATGGTATGCTTACATATGCTAAAAGCAAACTTTATTTTTCTAATCAAGGAAAACATCTGTACTTTATAACACATTTTTGGGTGTGTGTGTTAGTCTGTTTTTCATACAAAATGGTTAGGCCACCATTACATTACACCATTACACCCCTTTTCTTCAATAGCAGGAGTGCATTTCCAACTCTTGTTGTAATGAGCTTAAAATCGATAACTTTGAATTTTTTGTTCTTTTTATGTTTATGCCTAATTTTTAAAAATAATAATGGAAGATTAACATGCATTAACAGCTGCAGGGTGGAAGGAGGTTAGAGTATATCAGCCATCACCTACAGCAAAGGAGGGCTATAGTTCTTTTATGTTAATTATGCTTACAGATTACCTTATTTCTATTAAAAATTACACTCATATGTATATTATTTTATTACGTGTTGACAAAGAAATCCAAGTGAACATGCTTTTTTACACTACAAAAACTTCCATTTTTGCTACTTAAATGAATGAATTATGATGAAATGTGAGAGAATCAGAGCAGTCAACTAATTAAGCACTTGCAGCTAATTTTTTAAGATAATCTTCCATTTTGGTAAGTCATTTTAATTAGAAATATTATACACTTTACTGTGTTACTTAAAGGATCATTGTTTAAAAATGTTTTCATTAATTGTTTTTGATACTGATACACTGATTTTTAGGAGACTATATCATAACACTGTTTCTGGAAAAATCTCTATGTTTTTCAAATTTTAATTCCCACTTGACTATAACATTTCAGTAAGTATAGCAAAGTTCACATATTTAAAATTAATGTGCTACAAAAATGTGGTCTGTGAGCTACCAAGCTAAATTGACTGGGTTGATAGAGAATTACTTCTAGGAAATCCCGCCTTTTGCTCGTAGAGTTGCTATGCTTTTGTTAATGTCTCCTATAGTATTTTCTCTGGAAGGCAGTTAGTTACTTTGTCAGTAGCTGATTCTTTAGAAAATGTATTGTCTACATGTTAATTTGGCTTTGTACATGTCTGTTTCAAAATTTTTTTATTACATTCTAGCTAGTACAGCTTTCATTCAGGTTGATCCAAAATTGTAAAGCACAAAAAGCAGAACCAAATAGACTCTGAAGACTTTAGGTGTGTGCACATTTGTGGGTGTGTGATATAAAGTTCATTGCCACCGATAGTTTGCTCTCTCTATCTCTCTCTCTCTCTCTCTCTCTCACACACACACACACACACACACACACACACACACACACACACACACACACACTTAAATTACACAAATTATGCTAGAGGATGAGAGCCAATATGGCCAGGTATTGTAAGTGATTAAGTCTTTCCACTTTATGTAGCAGGCTTCAATCAGGTTATTACATTCTACCTTGAGGTTATGGCACTCACTTTAGGTGTGATGAAAATATGCATTTACATTTAACTAATTTTTGCAAGAGGAGAAAGGCAACATTTTACATTAAAAGAAAAAAAAAACCCAGAAGCTATTTCCGTGATACATTTATTCTTAGGCTATGAGTCATTGCACTGCATTTAATTGTTTTATTGACACTGACGATAGAATACTGCAACATTTTCTTTTCTTGCTTATCACTTTAGTAAATTGCTAGATTACTTTCCGCTGATTAAAAATGGCTATTTCTTACACAACTTGCTTCTTATAGTGTCAGTTGATATTTTAAGGTGATAGGTAATTCATCTCCCTTTCATAGTTTACATAATGTTTGAAAATTTTGCATGATTTCTAGGCAAAATTATTTTTTAATCATAACTTCTTGTTTCTAGACTTCAATGTAGTATTCCTTAGCTTTCAAATCATAATATGAATTTTTCAGTAGCACTTTCTTTATCAATCCGCCAAAAAACTGCTGCCTGGTAGCTTCACTGTTCTCCTTACTTTTTTGTTTGTTTGTTTTGTTTTGTTTTCAAATGGCTTAATTGGACTCATAACCATGACCCAGAAAGAACTATGATACTACCCAGGCTTATGGCTCTGATAAATTTAGAATTAATTATAGCAACTATCAGTATTCCTTAAACTTGTAGTAAGAAAAAATGTCTTTCATTAAAATGTTTTGGACAAAGGTGAAATTTGATTTTTAAAGTATTATTTAAATACTTGTGAATCTAGCAGCATTTGCTTTGACAAAAAACAGAAAATTGCAAATTCAATCATTTTTTATTTTTTGTGGACTTCTGAATATTTTTCTCCAAAGTAAATAAATTTTCAAATTGATTCCAAATGTGAGTTATCTTTTTATTTAAAAACATGTTTTGAGAATTTTTAGGACAATATAGTCATATCAATATGTGCCATGTAACAAAGTTTTGGTCATTGACTGATTATAATGGAGTTGAAAAATTCCCTATCACCTATTGATATTATAATTATAACAACGTGGTAATGCAATGCATTACATTTTCTATATTTAGCTATAGAAAATATCATTATGTTGCAATTGTCTACAGTACTGAGTACCGTAACATGAAATTTAGGTTGCAGTCTAGAAGCTATAGGCTATACCATATAGTTTAGGTATGTAATAGGCTATGCCATCCAGGTTTGTGAAAGTATACGTTGATGTTTGCACAATAATGAAATTGCCGAGTGATACATTTCTCAGAACATATTCCCATCTTTATGCATTCATGAATGTAGTTACACTTGTATTCATGCAGTTAATATATAGACACATGCAACATGCAGAGAAGTACCAAGGATGAACTACCTATCTGATAATTTATATGAGCTTTAAGAATTTGGTATCAACAGAACTTAATATTTCCCAAATCTAAACAAAAGCATTCCATAATAATTCTTTTGAATAAATTAAGAGGGTCAGAGAAAGCTGAGCGATCCAAAATAATTTCTTAAACTGGAGAAATGTCTATAACCACTCAAATGCTATTGAATGACTCATTTGCTTTTGATAAAGACACTGATTGCCTCGATGTATTTAAGGGAATTGTATTTTTTAAATAGTTATTGTTATCATTATTGGTGTCAAATTCTATGAACATATAGTGTATGCTAAGCACCCATATATATTATTTTAACTAACTTTCACAATAACCTTTTAATTAATTAAAACTATAAATTAGTCTTGGTAAGAAAGATAAGAAGAGGATTAGTGATGCACTCCAAGCAGAAAAAAGTAGACTATGTTAAGTCTGAAAGTAAAAAACAGTGCAGTCTGCCCAGAAAATGCTGAGAAATTAAAATTGCTTGATCATAAAATATTAGGAGAGGATGAGAGGAGTGGTAAGGCAAGACACAATGCAGTGCTTTTGTTCAAGGGTTGAATCAGGGAAGAAGATTGTAGACCATGCCACAAAAGTTAATTCCTATCCTGTACTCAATGTAAGTCAATTGAATAATAATGCGAAAAACAGACAAATGAGTGGAGTTAATGCTAATAGTGTATGAGAAATAAAAAGGTGAAAATGGAAGTATAGAAAACAACTAAGATATTATTAAAATAGTCAAGCTGACCAGATCTTAAATTAAGTTAGTGTTGATAGAGACAAATGAAAGAAAAAGGAGATGACACATGATTAAAAATCTATTCTTTTAGAATTTTGCACATGTTTAACTGTGACAGGATGGAGAAAGGATGAGATCTAAAATGCCTTTGAGATGTGAAGTCATTTGTGAAGACCAAAACCTGATAAACATTATTTGAGATAATCTGAGACTTTTAGAGAGTCTTCTGAATTTTATGCAACATTCCATTTTGTAGTTTTAAAAATGGCCTACTTTTTTCTCAGTGTGATATACAGTAGATAGAGGTAAAATGTGGGATAATTTTGAAATTCTAAAGTTTTTATCAGGATTCAGGAGAAACTTATTTCTATCCTGCTCTTTTCTCCCTCTGTTATAGCAAGAGTTACTAGTAGTCCTTAGCATAAATATGTTCAAGAATACCATTTTAAAATTATGCCATAATTCAGAAGTGTTGAAAAGATTATAACCAGAAGATAATATACATTGCATATCATACCACACAGCTATTTTGTTCCCAGAGATCATAGTTTTAGTTCAATGATCCTCAGTAGGGACTGGAGAGTTCTCAAGAGAGTTGAAAAGATTCCCAGGTTAGACTGGAAATCTGCTTTAGTGATAGAGAAGCAACTAGAATTATAGAATTGAGTCACTTTTAGGTGACAGCATTTTCTAAAAATCTTTTACCTTTTCCAAAAGAAGGAAATTAAGCAGAGTGCTCCATTACAAAATTCTTGCTTGCACACTAGAGAATGTTAACCATGGAAGACTTCAGTCTTTATGGTATATATGCTATAAAACAGATAAAATAGAAAACCATTATAGGCATTTGAGCAAGAGAATTACATGAAGAAAGTGATATTTTAGGAGAGAGAATTTTTCAATTTGCTGAAAGAGGCCTTAAAAATGGGGCAAAAATAATTAAATGAGAAAGCCACACTTCCAACCATAAATTAGACACTGAGAGGAGCACCTTTAAATCCAAGGGTGGCGATTGCAAATTCCTTTAGTGCCCAAAGAGATCATGTGATTGCATAGAATAAGACAGCAGAAGTTGAATAGGGAACAGTAGGAAGCATTATTAATTGAGAATATATTTATTATGCCTAAAGATAATCTAAATTAAGAGAGATAAGTTTGCAGGGTCCATAATCCATCAGTTATGACACCTGCTTTAATAAATATATTAAATATGTATATATATATATGAAATTAAGAGAGAGAGAGGAGAATTTATTTTTGCCCAAACTTACAAAGTATGAAAATATGGATAGGAATATACATGATATATATTCTAAAATTAAACATATGTAGAATTATTAATTTTCCAAGACAAAACTAAAGATTTGAAAGGTTATACAGTAAGTATATTTTTAAAAGTTATACAGTAAGTAAAGAAGAAACTTAGAAGTAAAACATAAAGTTTTTTCTCAAAGTATATTACCCTTCTATGTGATATAGGGATGTTTTTGTTTCATGCGTACATATATCCTTGACAGCAGCAAGTCATGTGACTGAGCTTAATATCAGCAGAGAGAGAAGTAGACTACACTCATAGGGAGTCCACGGTAAAGGTGTGGATGCAGGGAGGGTCGAAGGGTTGAGGCCAGTTATGGAATTATCAATGCATTTATTCAAATGCATTATTAAAATGCTAGTCATATTTTATACAAATGACTTAGAGTCAAGTAGATAGGAAAATTAGTAGGTTTCTTGTAGACTTAACAATTTAATATATAAATATTTAGAGATAAATCTTTTTGTATTTTAATTCTTGAAACATTTTATATCAAATAGTACATTTTTTCACTTAACACAATAATCCTTCCTTTATTTCTTTTTTTCTCTCTTCCCCCCAAACAATGGAGCACATATTTTATAGTTATTAATAGTGCAGGTTATAGGATCAGATTACTCAAACAAAAATTATTTCATCTATTTCTTGTTTGATTTAGGGAGCATCATTTATTTTCTCTAAGCCATATTTCCCTCTGCTATGTTATGTGATAAATGTCACTTCACAGAGTTGTTGGAACAAGTAAGATAAAGCAGGAAAATCACTTAGCTAAGTACCTGGCACATAGTAAGTGCTCAATAAATGTTAATAATTATTGATTGTAGAAAGTAAATTTTTCAAAATCTTCAAAAATAAGTGTAAAATTAGTAGACCTCAATTGGTTTTCTAGACACAGCATTTTATTTAATAAAAAATTTAAATAGCTATATATTTCTTAAGAGGATTTTACCCAATCATAAATAACTTAATTGAATATAATTTTCTCCCCTTGTGATGTTAAAAATACACCAAGGACAAAAAGTTTCTTTTTCTCTGCATAGCCAACTATTATTTTTTTCTATTTGTGATGAAAACTAGTACTGCTGGAACAATTTAAATAGGAAAGGTTATTCCTCATAACACTCTTCTGTATTCTAAGACCACATTTGGTATCCCTTGAACTGTTCTTTAATTTGTATGAAGTTGAATATAACTTACATAGTGCTTGAAATACTGGGCATTTATGATGCATTTGTGCATATTTGTGGTTAAAAATAAAACAGTGCTTTTTAATCAAACCAAAACATCATAAAAATTATGATCTCCATTTAACTGTTTAAAGGCCATGTAAAGTCACAAAGGTTTCATTGTCTTTGTATAGTATTTTATAAGGTGATAGGCTAAAAGCATGAGGAATATTTGCAAGGAAGCTAAGTTCACAAGTGTTCTTACTTTGTATTTTTAAAAATCTGCAACTTTATTTTTAGGTTTTTTTAACTTAGAAACAATAAAAGCCAGTACTGCAGAAGTTATTGCAAAGTAAATATTTGCTAATATCATGAGAGACAACCCCAAAGAGAAAATAGGAATATCTATTGTATTGACTCATTTGTTCATTTCCTCTAAATAGTCAATAGTGCACTAAAAAAAAGTGAAACACAGAATGGAAAAAGTATAATAAATACAGAATTGATACATTTTGATAAATTAAATTACATAATTTAAACTGAAAACTAACATTTCTCAAAGCTTGATTAAAATGGCTAATATGTAAAAAGAAACTTAGAAAAAATAAATCTTTCATTTAAAAAAATCTGTTTCATTCAGTGCCTATTATACTTAGAGAATTTTTATCTTTTCAAAAGATAGAGTGATGTTATATATAAAAAGCTTCACCAATGTGTAAGCAAGAAGACTTTATGTGCTCCCTACCATGGAATCACTCCCAGAATATATACTTTAAAATCAGATGCTCATGCTGATCTTTCGATACTTGGTCTCAAGCAAAAATAAGTAGGCGAGCTGAGGTATTATATGCCTGTAATACCTCAGCACAGAAGTCTACCACCCTTACCAATCTTTCCCCAAACACAGACACCTTTTATGTTTCTTATTCTGCTGAGCTTAACATCAACAGAGAGGGAAATAGATTACACTCATAGTGAGTCCAAAACAAAGACGTGAATGCACCTTCTCTTCCTCCCCCTTTTTCTGTTCCCCAACATTAGAGTATATAGACATAGACCCACAAGTGGAGAAAGATAAATAATTCAGCTGTTATCAAAATTCTGTACTATTTGAGATTGGGCTAAATGATAGCAATTCAGAGACAACAAAAATAATTCAATTTTGAATATGTATAATGGGGAATGACATTTTTAAGACAAAGAAAAATGTCAAATCAGAGCAGAGGGGAGGAATCTTGGGCGTCAGGAAGGGAATAAAAACGGGGTGACATGTTAGCTGGCTTCTGAAATTTGAATAAGTGTTTGCAAAGTGAAAAATTTGTCAGAAAGGCATCCTAGAAATGAAGCACATTGTATGTAAACACACAGTGACTTTGAAGACACGAAATGCTGAGGTGTACAATACTTAGGTCAGAGAGTAGAACAAGGCAGTCCAGGAATCTCTCTCTGGACTGCACATGTTTTGGACCTTAGCTCAATCCTATCTTCAAACCTGTCCAGTATCAGAGGTCATTAAATTGTAATTATGACCAACTTTTGTTATAGTACTGCCTTGTTCTGTCTCTCTTTATGATTTGCTACTGAAATCTCATAAACTTTGAAGTACACTTGATCTTGAGACTAGAGTCAAATGATTCTGCCAAAATCCCTGTCCTCACTCCATCACCACAGAGTCTGACTTTAGCATATAGAATATATACTAAACATATAAACATATTCATTTAGTATATAGAATAATAATTTGCCTATAATGAGTGATTCTACCTATGTATGTTTTGAGATTAAGGCAACATAAAGATGCAATTATTAGTCAATTTACTTGTTATTGGTGAAGCAAAAGAGGAAAGGTTCTAAAAGTTATAGTAAAGTTCTATTATCTTTACCAAATGTGTACAAAGTAGAAACTTAAAATCTTACTACAAGTCTATCATGTTGGGTTTTTTTTCAGAGTTTACTTCTTTTAAGTATACTCTAGCCACTGATCTGTTTAGTTATACTGGCACCATTCTAACTTTTGTCATCTTGGTAAGTCATTATTAGTCTATAAAATGGCAAAAAAAAAAAAGGGATTATGAAATAATTACATTCCTGCTTTTATTTTTCTTGTTTGCTAAATTAGACACTTAGAATCTTGGCAATACATAATGTTATTTCAGAACAGATGTAATGAAGGAGAAAAATGGTCTTATAAACTTCTGCTCTCTATTCTTAGTGTTGTTCATAAATTCAAGAAGTACAACTTGAATGTGAAGAAAAAAATTATCCTAGATATTAATGAAACCCAACGTTCTCCTGAGAGCTTCTGAATTCTTCAACTCTTCATCTATAATGCACCAGGAAAACAAAAGATGGAACTTCAGATAGGTTACCAGGGGAAGAGTGAGTAGATGTTGAGAGCAAAGTCAGAGGTTTAAGTGAGGAAAAGGCAAAAATGAAAACATACAACTTTAGGAGACTATAGTTTTTCTCATTTTACCCATTAGCACTGCATTAGAACATAATAACCTACATGTTGCCAGATGAATTTCTTGAACTTTTTTTTTTACTGGTCAATTAACTTTTCGCCAATAGGTTAAATTTTAAAAAGACTTTGCCATATATTATGTCCAATGCTTGATCCCAAAGCAAATTTCAATGAGAGCAAAATAACAGCTGCACTGAAGATGCAGAAAACAAGAACAAAAAATAAATAGGATTGAGTTTCCTATATGATAAAAAAAGAAAATAGGCCTTTATGCCAAAAATTGCTCCATATTTGGGAGGAGGAGTTCTATCACATCTCTGTAACATCATTTTATAGCTATATACTTTAGTAGCATTTGCAATATAAATAACTCATTTTATACAAGTTCACTGGCTACCTAAATGCAGGAGCTTTTTTCACCTTTGAAGTTATGAATTAATGGTAAGTGAATATTGAAATTTTATTCTAAAAACCAAACAGTAACAACAAACTTCCTCTGTACAGTGGTATTTTTGTCTGCCACATTATTCACTACCAAAGAGAAACTGGTTTGTTATTGCAGCACATTGGACTGCATAGCACAGGATAGTTTTTATGCTCTGTACACTCACCCTTTGCAAAACTATACTTTCCAATTTACAACAGGAAATCCAATTCTATAAAAATCTAATTATTTCATATGGTGGACTCAGCATTACTCTCCCTTCACTCTTCCCCCCTTTATTTGGCTGGGTGATGAGTGTATTTCCTCTAGAGGTTTCTGTTTTTTCAACCCAGCTACATTTTGAGAACACACACACAAAAAAGGGATTTGGCACACGTCTTTTCCCATCTCCTCTCAGTAATTATAGTTAATGAAACTATGTGTGTTTTTTCACTTGTGTGGTCTGCTGGAAAATAAGTGTTATTTTATTCCAAAAAATGTCATTTCAGTATTTTGGTTGGTTCAATATTATTATCTTTTTCAAGGGCAATCATCAGATGCATTCCAAAAGTATGTTAATAATTATGGTATTAACCAAGAAAGAAACTGCTGTACTTCAAAATTAAAATTCATCGTCTGCAGCTCTGTTCTGTAATAACTAGGTCATCAGTTTGGGTGCCCCTGCTTAACATGCATTTACTATCCGTATGTATTCCCTCACCTAGAGGCCTGATATTTTTAATGAGATTATATCAAAGGATGTGAAGGCTGGCGAGTAGTAACATCATTTTACTGGGTAATTCCCAGATCTCTGATCCATTTCAGTGAGGCAATTAAGACTGCTGACTACAATAAATGATACTAAGAGATTATAGAGGTTTTCTGCATGAGTGCATAGTTTAAAAAATAATTTAGGTTTACTTAACATAAAAAAAAAAAAAACTTCCAGAGGGAAAAATATGGGACTTTTTTTTTCTTTTCATTTTTCAATTTAACTGAATGCATAAAACTGATTTTCTCTTACTGTGGTCTGTGTGGCACTTGTGTGCACTCTGATGATAAATCATTTCTTTGAGATGTACTGAAAGAAGGACATTTTAATTGTATGCTTTTCTACATGTCACTAATATCTATACTGTTCATTAACATGACATCCACTAAGTTGTTTTGCTGGGGAAGACTAATAAGCCTAAATATTATTTTCACCCAAAGCTTTGTGCATTTTAGACTTCCTGCCCCTCCCCACATCAGTTTATTATCGCCATTGCTTCCAAAGACAATAGGAAAGTTCCTAAAAACAAACATAGGAATATCAAAGTTTGTTGTCTTGAAGAGTTAATTCCGACAGAGAGGTGACCTTTATCCTTACATACTCATTCTGTTTTTATTTTATTTTATTTTTATCAAGCCTCTCCAAAGGGACTCATCATATGCAGGGTTCTATGAAGAGAAAAAGAAGAGCATTGTCCTTATCACCTCCTTCCAGAAAGTGGCAGAGTAATAGGACTTTGTAAGGCGAAATGAAGCCCAGTCTGATGGCTGCTGATTAAAAATTGACTCTGCCACATCAAAGAGGAGTTGAAGGTGAAAATGATGATCACTTCCCTCTCCCAGGGACCCTGCACCATTTCTTTTATTCAACCTTGAAAGGTTCTTTCTGAATAAGATAATATCCCTCGAGTCCATTCTGCCTTGGCAGCATGGAAAAATGTAGATCAGTATGCCTATTCTTTATGAAAAAAAAAAATGGGATTTTGTTAATGACATAGCACTTTAAAGTGATGGCTTGTATGTAGTAAATGCTGAGAAATTAATTATAAAATGCTTTTTAGACCGCAGATCAAATTAATTGCTGGTATGCAGCTACTAAAAAAGACTACTATAAACCTGAGCTGTCTTTATTGTTTTTTCCCTGATTGTTTTTATACTTAGATATAAGAAAGTTACCTATGCCTCTGTATATTTTCACCACATTTGTGAAACACTGAATTCTCAGAAAAGTTGTCATCTGTAGAATTAAATTCTTACACAAAAATGGAAAAATATTTTAATTTTTATGTCAACATGTATTCCAAGTCTGTATTTTCTGAATGTCTTCTGTGCCATTTGGAGATACCATCCTCAGAGTATCTTAATATATAAATATACATATAAATATAAATATTGACACACACAGATACAGTCTAACCAGAAAAAGTTAAAATATCTGTGAAAATAAATTCTACAAAGTGTTTGCCTATTTATAAACAAATAAGAGTGTGAATCTATACAACATCAAATAAAAAAAATAAGAAACATTTTATCTAGCTTCAAAAAATAAGCAATATATAAAGAGAATTCATAAATATTTTATACTTAGGAAAAGTTTTTATACAGTGGTTTTAGATTTTCCTGTTGGCTCTCACTTGTCATTAAAGCAGGCACAACATTTCCAGTGAGGGCATTTCTAGCTTCCTCAATTCTATCTATACTTGTTAATTAAGAAATTTTACATGAATTATTCATAGAAATCTAAAACACAATGCAAAAATAATAGCATAATTAAAGTTTTTAAATAAAGACTTGAAATTCTTAATACATAAATTAAATATGAATAAGATGAAAGTTGCATATTTGAGTAAATAAAATATTTTGAAATATTAATTTTCTGCATAATTTTCCTTGTGAAAGATAGATCATCATTTAGCTAACAAGTTGTGTAGTTTACTACACACTTCTCATTCATGCATTGCACAGTTTATACACAGGAGATATTTTTGGATCCTAGAATAAAACAAGATACATATAACAATGTATGTTTAAATTAAGTATATACAATAAAAATATACTGTTGTGATTCTGGTTTTTTTGTAATACTTACAAAATTTTTATAATATTAAGATAAGATTTCATAGTCTTGCTAAGGTCTTTAATGGTAAAACTTCTCTGCTATAATTATATATCATAATTTTATCCATGTTTACAAGAGAAGTTTTACCATTAAAATTATGATATACAATTATAGCAGAAAACAGCAAGTAAACTACCAAAGGTATTAACAATTTAAGAAAAATAATATACATGCACACAAGGAGAGAGAGAGATACAAAATCAAAATATTGATGGTTTTTCTGCTATTAAAATATTTAAATAAAAAGATTTTCTAAATTAAAAGAATAACATGATTATTATCATTGCTTTAATGTTTGGTTTAATAACCCTATATATATGGAAGTAAATAATTTGAGCCAACTTTGACCCAGAATATATATTTGTTTGCTTTTTAATACCCAGTTTCCAAAACTCTACAGGTTTGCTTTTAATGTAGATCTGAAGACAACCCCTTCAAATTATAATGTGCATTATGAGAAATTGACCTTCAGAAAAAAATAAAGTTTAATATTGTTTTATCACTGATTTTCATTTTGCAATAATATATTTCATATTAAAATGTGACAATAAATGCATTCAAGACATTTAAAATTTAATTCATTCTTATTCTAGACTTTATTGTATTAATCATATTATATTTCCATGGAAGTTATACAATTATTAATATAAATGTATGACTTCTTAAATATATACTTAGTTTCCTACAAAATTGTTCAATATTCCAAATCAAATTAACATCAATTTTTGTTTAGTATTTATAGTTACAATCTGGTTTAACTTGGGGCATGTATTCTTTATCTGACAAAACAATAAATTAAAAGTAAAAGGTTATTAATATTGTTTTTCACTGCTTTTTCCCCAAATAATTGTAACTTTTCAATCTTGCTGATCTCTAAGCTTTTTGAAATAAGGCAATATTTTTGATTTGTTTTGTTTACCTAATTTCTTGCTTAGTGCCTTATATGTAAATTATTTTCAAAAAGATACTTTTTAATAAATATTCCTGAGTACAAATTTTAAAACCTTAGGTTCACCAAAAGGTGAAAACTTATGCTAAAGTGGTCAGACCAGTTTATGTGTGTTGTTAGTGAATCTCCAGTGCTATAACAAATTAGCTGAATTAAATTAATTTATCAAGAATATTTGTCAGCATCTTCAGGAAAGAGACACAATGATTTAAATTGTTTATTAAGGTTCACAAGACAATGTTTCAAAAACTTTCTTCTGATTATAATGTCTCTTTTAAGATGACAACTGAATCCTCCCCTCCCCCCCACCCACAACCCCCCTAAGTCATATTCTTCACCTGCTTCCATCCATATTCCTGGTGCATCAATCAGATGAATCTAGGAAAACTTTCTTCACACTTTGAGTTTCTTTACCCTGGGCTATTTACATTTGAGCCACATCATTTATGGTCCTGGGGACTGCCTTTCACATGTAGGTTATTTAGCAACATCAAGGGCCTCTACCTTTTTGATGCCAGTAGCACTGCTTCATCCATCCTGGATTAGTTGTGTAAGCCATGAATGTCTCCAGACACTACCAAATATCTTCAGGAAACACAATTTCCCCCAACTCCTACCCTTGGCCACAGAGAACCACTGCTCTAATTCAACAGAACAAGATAAAGACCTGGTTTTGCTACTGAAAATGCCAGAAGGAAATCCTAAAATGATTCTGTAACTTGAATTTGGTAGGTTTCTAGAATTTTAAACAGGCTGTGTGTATTATACCCATGGGAACTACTGTGTTATACCCTATTCATATCCCTTATTATTCTATTACTTTTCAATAATATATTCTAAGTTACATGTAATTGTTTTTGATAGTACCCATCTTGCCAACTAAATTGATGCACTCTAACATGGTAGACAGTTTCACATTTTTTTCACCCTTTGACTTCAATCTCCGCTTTCAACTATATTAGATCCTACATTTCTTCTGCGTCTGAGTGTGATTACAAAGTTTTCACAAATGCTAAGTGACCATGCAATATCATTCCATTAATTAAAATTAATTCTAGTTTATTTTACAGCTTAGGCCTTAAACTCAATTCAAACTTGTTCCACGTTGAAGAACCATTGCTTGGATTAGAGGAAGGGGTGGAATGTTGTTGTTGAAGACCTTCCTCCATTTTTTTCTAACAGCATTATCCCCAGGAATGAGGAAAAAAATAACAGAGCAGGTAAAGGTCTTCTTATCTGACTGCTTATTTGTCATTTGGGGACAGATTTTTGGTCTTGTTCTGATTCCAATTTTTTTTTTTTTCTGATGTGAGTATCTACTAATTTGGTGGTTCCAGATAAATCATGTTATGTGTTTTTTTGCTAGGTTGTATTCAACATGCTCTAGCCCTCTCTGCACATAAGGAATCCTTCTAAAGAGACACCACCATACTTTACTCTGACCCTGTCATGAGTAGATGGCCCTGACTCTTTGTTAGGACTTCTTACCCTTCACTTGATTCAGAAGGTATCAGCAGAGGATGGTGGATCAGGCCTATTTTCTAGTCTACTTATTCACTTATATGAAAACACTAGAAACACTAGCAACTTCCTCTGACACCTTATGGGGTTGCAAAATTGTGGCCTGGAATGGGAGTTACCTGGATCATGTTCCCTGTGTTGTGATGTATCACAACATAAACCCTTCAGGTCCTACTGAGATCAGCTACTCTGAAGATCCCTTTATCTTCTGCTAAGAGGCAGACTTCATTCTATATTCAGAAGTGCCCTCAAATTTCAGAGGAAAATGTTAATATGCCTTCCTTTTTAAGGAGTAGAACTGAAGATTAAACATATATTAACTTGATAGGTTTCTAGAACAATTTTCAGAGAACTTTCTTCTCATATAATCTGTTGTGCTGAAGGTACAAGAAGAGACTGGATAAGCTCATATGTGAATGTTTCCATCTTACAACCATCCCTAATTAACTCTTGGAACTCTACTTAGCTGGACTTGGGGAGAGAACATTTATCTCCCCAAATAAACTACTCTCTAAAAGATTGAAAACGTTTTCTTCAAGCCCTTTGAGCTATGTTTGCTCCATCAGATGACTGTTTCCTTAGATCCCTGTTTTCCACAATTTGGAACTTTAAGCAAACTTTTATGACAAAGGCAAAAATCTGCACGATATCCCGTTATCTACATATGCGTAACTGTCAAGTGTTTACTCTTTTCCCATAGGATTTACTTTAAACAGGAATAAATTATTTCTTAATATGATGGTGGAAAGAAATAGGAACTTAAACATTTTTCCTGTATCTTGTCTTTTATTTATACAATTGTGATGGCTCCTTTTGTGTATCAGCTGGGAGAGTATTTTTGGATGAGCCTAACATTTAAATCATAAACTTTGGGTAAAGCAGATTATCCTCCATCATGTGAGCAGCCCTCATCCAATCAGCTGAAGGCATGAATTGAACAAAAAAAAACAGCCTTCCGAGCAAGAAACAATAGCCAAGCAGTAACTGGCTAGCACAACCTACAGATATTGCCCTTTCCAGCTTCACAAATCCTGTGAACCAATTCCTCATAATTCAACTCTCTTTCTCTCCCTCTCTCTCTTTGTCTCTCTCTCTCTCAATTCTATTTCTCTGGAGAAGCCAGACTAATACAATAATTAAGAAAAAAAGGTGCTCAACTATATTGCATCTTATATTCATTAAAATATACAAAGGATTTAAATTGATTTTTCAGGTTCAAATTACTTTTCATTTTCAAACTGTTCTATAACAGAGTACTGAATTTCTAATTAGTGCCTCTTTTTAATTGGCAAGGGTGTCGGGGCATAAGTTCGATTTGTATATGTGCCTTTGACACATGATAACCTTAGATACCAAATACGTCAAATATTTTGAAAGGAGTATAGTCTTTTCCATTCATGGAATAGATATACATATAAAAGTTATATATGTATATACACACATAAAATGCATACATAAGTACTGTATGGAGATATAACATATAGAGAAAGATATATACATGCATATATACTTATTATATATAATGTATGGATATACATTTTCTATTTAGTCTCAGATGTCTCAGAATTAACTTCATACGAAATTCATTTTGGAGAAAAAAAAAAACCGTAAAGAGTGGCCTGCTATTGATGCTGTCTTTCAAAGAGTCAATTTTACCACTGCAAGAATAAATGTATTAAATTTTTCTTAGTGAAAGTTTCATCAATGATTATGCATATAACTGAAGACATTTCATCAATATAGAATTGTAGTCTCTACCTATATATTTTTTAATGATCTTATTATCACTATTATTTTTCAGTTTTTTCCTTCCAGTTTGCTTCAGCAGACAGTGCAAATTTGTTCTCTGTAACTGATAATCATGTGTTGAATATGACAATAGCTAGGACTCCTATTCTGAATTGAGAGGTTAATTAAAATTATTAAAAATGTTTATGCATCTATGATTTGTAATAGTGCTCAATACCTCTTATGGGAGAATGTTTGAAAACAAATAGGATAGCAAGGTGACTTTTTTTGTCTGGATTTTATGTTTGATGTTAGAGCAGAAATTAAAGGTTATCCAGTTTTGTTATATGGTAATATAATGCAGCACTGCAAAAAGGAAATTGAATGGCAAGATTTTGAAATACTAACAATCTAAGAACTCCTTTTTAGAAACTCAGAAAAAGGAGAATATGACATCATAATCATTTTATATTTTAAAAAGGCAAAAGTAGATGTTAGGTACCATATATATAGACATATAATATCTATATATACACATATATGAATATAATTTATTTTTGATGCCAGTTTATTATGTTTTCTTAGAAACATAAAAACAAAATCATATTTGAGAAATTATGCCCAATAATGTTAAGTTATAATTATAATATTTTTGGTTTTGGCAATATTATTAAGGATCTAGAATTTCAGGAGGAATATTAATTTCAAAATAGTAATATTTAAAGAAGATAGATAATTATGACAAAAATAAAACAGAACAATATGTTAAGAAGCTCAAGAAACATAAAACAAAATGTTATTTATATCTGGAATTTGTCTCTAACTCAGCCAATAACATACAATACTGGGAGGGGGAAAAAACTATCATCTTGATACATTGGTTTTCTGACTTCAAGGTGGTTTTCTTTTAAATTGACTTTATTACACACACTTTCACAGCCTCTCCACCAACATCATGCATCAGAGGGGTGATTATTTTAGTACAGATAAATCAACATGGACGCATCGTTATCATTCAAAGTCCATCATTTACATTAAGGTTCATTTTCAGTGTTGTACATTCTATAGGTTTGGCAAATTTATGTGATGATGTGTTCATCATTACAGTATTCTACAGAATAGTTTCACTGCCCTGAAAATTCCCTGTGCTCTGCAAATCCATCGCTACACGTTTAAGAACCACTGATATTTCACCTTCCCCATAGTTTTGAATTTTCCAAAATATCATATAGTTGAAACTATTAAGAATGTAGCTTTTTCAGATGATTTCATTTCACTCAGTTTATCCATTTAAGTTTGTTCCACATCTTTCTGGAATTTGATATCTCATTTCTTTTTTAGTGCTGAGTAATAGTTTATTGTATGAGTGTACCCCAGTGTATTCACTCACATACTTATGAACACCCTGTTTTCTTCCAAATTTGGTAATTATAAGGAAATCTTCTATACACTTCTATGTGCAAATTTTTGTGTGGGTACATATTTTCAATTAAATTGGATGCTATGATACTTTTCCAAGGAGTAGTAATGATGTATTATGCAATAACAATGTATTTAATTTGTAAAGTTACCAAACTGTTTTCCAAAGTACCTGTACAATTTTGTTTTTTCATCAGCAATGAAAAAGAGTTCCTGTTGTTTCACACCTTTGACAGTATTTGGAGATATTGAGGCAATTAACTGTGTCATTTAATAAGTCTGTAAGTGGTATATTATTCTTTTAACTTGCATTTATCTGATGAGATATGATGTTATATTTTCACAGGCTTATTTGCCATATTTCTATCATCTTTGATGATGCAGTTGTTTGGCAGTTTTGCCCATTTTTGGCATGTTTATTTTCATATCATTGAATTTTAAGAGTTCATTCTATAGTATAGATAACAGTCACGATAATAGTCATTTATCAGATATATATTTTGCAAATATTTTCTTCCAGTCTATGGCTTCACTTTTTGTTCTCTTGACAGTGTCTTAATAGAAGATTTTAACTTTAATGAATCCCAATTTACCAATTTTTTTTTCATGAATTTAGTGTTGTATATAAGTCACTAAACAGAGAAACAAGAAATTGATAATAAGTATTATCTTCAGGGAAGGATCAGTATGTGACTTTGCTACAATAAATTAGATACATTTTACATTTAGCTAATTTTAATGACTCCGTTATATGAAATAAATCTCAATAAACCAGCTGTATAAAGGCAGATTATCATTTAACACCAAAATTTCTAGATAGTTAAAATTATCAAATTGTGTCTGTAATGCCCCTTGTTAGTAAAAAAAAATTCTCATTGTATAAACTTAGTATGATTACTAAGTAAGAATTCTTAGTAAGCTGATTGGAGAATCTGCTTGACATTTGAGGTATTGTCTATTTTTGAAATTTTATGAATCTGAAAAAAATTTAATAATCCATGATTTTTTTTTTTTTTGAGTTGGAGTCTCACTCTGTCACTCAGAAAGGAGTGCAGTGGCTGCTCCTGGCCACTGCATCCTCAACCTGCTGGGCTCTGGCAATCCTTCTGACTCAGCCTTCCAAGTAGCTAGAACTACAGGCGTGCGTTACCATGCCCAGCTAATTTTTGACTTATTGTAGTGATGAGGTCTCGCTAAGTTGCCCAGGCGGGTCTTGAACCCATGGTCTCAGGTAATCCACTCACCTCGGCCTCCCAAAGTGCTGGGATTACAGACTGAGCAACCGAGCCTGGCCCATGATCTTTTTAAAAAATTTATTTTAAAGATGAGGGGTACAATTTAGGGTTGATATACAAACATTGATTCTACATTTACCCTGTTGATAAGGTGTGCCCTCCCTCCTCTGGCAGTTTTCCTCAACTACCAATCCCACAACCCTCTTCCCCTGGCAGTTTCCCACTCCCACTACTGTCAACCTCACCTCCCCTCCACCCGTCTGCACCCTACCCCATCACCATCCATTCGCCAGCAGTTTCCAACTACTACTTTAGTTATTTAAGCAATGTTTTGTCGTTTTCATTGTAGTTTAGTTTCATCTGAATGGGATTGTGCTTTTAATTTGGGTCTCTGCCTGCTTGTTGTTGTTGTATAGGAATGCAACTGTCTTTGGCACATTTAGTTTGTTCCCTGACACTTTGCCAAAGTCCTTTATCAGTGCAAGCAGGTTTTTGACAGATTCTCTTGGATTTTCAAGGTATAGGATCATATCATCAGCAAAGAGGGATAACTTGACTTCCTCGTTTCCTATTTGGATACCCCCTGATTTCCTTCTCATCTAATTGCCCTAGCTAGTACTTCCAACACAATGTTGAACAAGATGGGTGAGAGTGGGCAGCCTTGTCTTATTCTAGTTTTCAGGGGAAATGATTCCAGTTTCTGTTCATTTAGCAATATGTTAGCTGTGGGTTTATCATAGATGCCAATTACTATTTTGAGAAAGGTTTCTATCAAGAAGGGATGCAGGATTCCGTTAAAAGCTTTTCCTGCATCTGATGATATAATCATGTGGCTCTTGCTTCACATCTGCTGATGTATTTAATTACATTTATGGTCTTGGGAATGTTGAACCAGCCCTCCATCCTGGGGATGAAGCCTACTTGATCATGGTGGATGATTTTAGAGTTGTATTTTGGATCCAATTTGCTAGAAATGAGTTGACGATTTTTAAATATAAGTTCATAAGGGATATTGGCCTGTAGTTTCCTTTTATTGTTGGACCTTTACTGGGTTTGGGTATCAGTGTGATGTTAGCTTCGTAAATGATTTGGGGAGAATTCCATTTTTCTCAATTGCCTGGAATACTTTCAATAGGGTTGGTATCAGATCCTCATTGTATGTTTTGTAGAATTCTACTGAAAAGTCATCTGGTCCAGGGAGTTTTTTTAGTAGGTAGTTTTCATATGACAGAGTCAATTTCCTGGACACTAAATGGCATGATGCTGTTATTGGTCTATTTAGTGTCTCAAGCCTTCTTGTTTTAACCTGGGGAGGCTGTGTGATGTCAGAAAGTCCTCCATTTCACTTAGGTTATCAAGTTTGTTTCCATATAGGTGTACATAGTAATTTCTGATCATGTTTAGTATTTCTTTGGGGTCAGTTGTGATTTGATCTTTTGTATTTCTGATTGTGTTCATTTGAACTTTTTTCTCTCTTTTTATTGGTCATTCTGGCTAAGAATCCATTAATCTTTTTAATTCTTTCAAAGAAACGGCTGTTTACTTTTTTGTTGATGTTTTCTATGATATTTTTATCTTCTATGTCCTGTATTTGGGCTCTTATTTTTATGATTTGGATTCTTCTGGCATAGTTGGGGCTTTAATGGTCTTCTCTTTCTAGTTCCCTTAGGTGATTTGTTCAGCTCTCAACTTGTGATCTTTCCATTTTATTGATGTACATTCATAGATATATAAAATCCCCTCTAGGAACTGTTTTCATGGCATTCCAGAGGTTTTGGTAAGATGTTTCTCCTTTTCATTTGTTTCCAGGAATCTTTCAATTTCTGCTTTGATTTCAGTGTTGACCCAGTGGTTGTTCAGCATCATGCCATTTAGTGTCCATGTCTTTGTGGGCTTTGGGGAAATTTTGTTGGTGTTGATATGCATTTTTATTCCACTGTAGCCTAAGAAGGTACATGGCAATATTTCAAACTTATGGAATTTGTTTATGCTTGATTTATAGCCAAGGATGTGATCGATCTTGAAGTATGCTCCATGTGGTAATGAGTAGAATGTATATTCTGTGGTTGTTGGGTGGAATAATCTGTAGGTATCTATTAAGTCTGTTTAGTCAAGTGCCACGTTTAGGTTCTGAATCTCCTTATTGATTTTTTTGCCTTGATGTTCTATCTAGGGCTGTTAGTGGGGTATTCAAGTCCTCTGCTACAATAGTGTTAGATTAAATATCTTTTTTTAGTTTACTTAATAGTTGCTTTATAAATGCTGATTCTCCTGTTTTGGGTGCATATATGTTTAGGATGGATATTTCTTGTTGATGGATTGAAACTTTTATCATGTAGAGTCCTTTTGTATCTTTTTAAATTTTTGTTAGCTTAAAGTTTGTTTTGTCTGATATTAAGATCATGACTCCTGCCTTATTTTGTGGTCCATTTGCCTGGAAATACATTTTCCATCCTTTAACTTTGGGTCTGTGTGTTTCCCCTGTGGTGAGATGAGTTTCCTTGATGCAGCAAATAATTAGGTCATGGTTTCTTATCCAGTATGCCATTTGGTGTCTTTTTCAGTGGTACATTTAGTCCATTCAAATTCAAGCTGATTATTGAAATGTGATTGTTTATCCCTGTCATGTGGTTCTTATAATTTTTTTTTATTGTTTGCTTGTTTTCATTTGACTTTGGGGTTGATGTACATGTGTATTTCCAAGTTTCTTTTTGTACTTTATTCTCTGTTGATTCTGTGCTCTGCTGTTTTCTTGGGAAGTGTGTGATCATTCTTTTTAAAAAATTTCTTCTGTGCTTTATACTTTTTAAAGTGTCTCCTGTAAAGCTGGTCTGGAAGCTGGATAATCTATTAGTGATTGGATGTCTTGTAAGGATTTTAATTCTCTATTACTGATGATGAAGCTGAGCTTCGTTGGATATGAAATTCTTGGTTGAAATTATTTATCTTTGAGGATTTTGAATATAGGGCTCCAGTCCCCTCTTGCTTGCAGTGTTTCTGCCAGTAGGACTGCTCCTATTCTGATTGGTTTTCCCCATAGGTAGTCTGACCTTTCTTGTTTGCTGCCTTTAGGATTTTTTCTTTTGTACTTACTTTGTGTAGGTGAATTACTCTGTGTCTAGGGGTTTGTGTTCTCATTTGATGTCTTGTGGTGGTTCTCTTTATCTCTTGCATTACCTGGCCACATCTCTGGTGAGATGAGGAAAGTTTTCTTGGATTACCTCCTGGAATACTTGCTCCAAGTTGTTCTCCATTTCCCTTTCTTCCTCTGGTATACTCGAGGCATAGGTTCAGCCTCTTGATATAATCTTACATCTCTTGTCAACTTTGCTCTTTCTTTCTAAGTCTTATTTCTGTGATTTTTACAAACCATTTTAAGTCCATGTTCTGGTCCTCAAGTCCTGAGATTCTTTCTTTAGTTAGATTAATTCTGCTTTTCATGCTTGTCATCTTGCTATTTATTTACTGGATAAAAATTTTTATAGCCAAAATCTCTGTTGTAAGTTTTTCAGTGTTGCATCTTGTCTTTCTTGAGTCTTATTTACTCTTTCCATTCATTCCTTAGTATCTGTTGTATTCTAGGATCAGTAATTGACAACTTCCATTGCTGGGATCCAAGGTTTGATTTTTCAGGAATTTTCTCTTTGTTATACTTGAAATTACCTGTGGTCTTCCTTTGACTTTTTCTCATTTGTGACAGATTTCTTGTTTTTCTCTTTAGTTCTGTTATTCAGTGTCAGTGAGAGAGGCTTTCCCTTCTGATGTTTTCTCAGCCCTCTATTCTTTCCTGATCCAGGGTCAGGATTGATTCTATTTTGAACTAGAATTGTGGGTGGGAAGCTTTGCTGTCTTTTGTAGGTTTTGAAAGTAGATAAGGTAAGGGATGGGGTGCTAGAACTCAGAAACTACTTGCAAATTACAGTGTTCACTGATTGTGGTATGTGCACTCTGAGACCCACTCCCCACTACCACTCTGTATGATGCTGCAAAGCAGAAATCAATGCAAAAAATAATTGAACACACATATATACAGCCATGCATACACATCCAAAAACAAAATGGAATAACAATCAAGTGAAACAAAACAAACATCAACAACAAAAAAAATCAAGAAAACTGAACACACACACACACACACACACACACACAGACACATACACGCACAAGCCCTGCAAAAAGTGAATGGAGAAGAAAAACAGAAAGACTGGGAAAAAAAAGGAATTCAGATTAAACCCTCACACATATATTGACACACACCTTAAACTATAAAAAATAAAAATAAAGCAAATGAACAAAAGACCAAAAACAAACTAATGTGAACCACAAAATTGAAAGATGATCACTCAGTCATTCACATACACACTTAAACAAAAAACAACAAACAAAAGAAGAAAGAAACAGAAAAAGAAAAGAAAAAAGATGGGAGGTGCATATCAAACTCTCACATACACATTCATGAACAAAGGAAAAATATTTTAAAAAGAAATGAACTAGCAAACAGGCAAAAATTTTTTTAATTAAAAAATTAAAATAAATAGTTTAAAAAACTCTTTTAAAAAACTCTTTTACTCTCTCCCCAGTGTCCAGAGCAGTGATGGAGGAGAGGCAGTGGAGGTTGGTGGGGCTGCACTTCTCCCCTCCCACTCATATGGGCAGGGAGATCTCCTTCCATGGGGAGCGGCAGTATTGCCTCTTACCCAGGTATGTACTTGTGGGGGGTGCCCCAGCCAGGTTTATCTGGGAATGAAGTTCTCTTATTAAAACTGATGTCCAGGCTCCACCTGGGTTGTCCCTCTCAGTGTTGCCCAGCTGTGTGGTTCTGACGTTCAGAAGATTACTGGGAAGAAGGGAGTCTGAGTCAGCCTTGGACTCACCACTGATCTCTTTGGAGTCCTTCCTCATCTTTTTCTGGCCACACCCTTTGTCCTGAGGCTGGATCAGGGTAGGAGATGGAATGCCTGGGACTCAACACTCATCAGGTCCCTTGGAAGTTTGTGCTTTCAGGATATTCCCTCTGGGTCACAATCAACACCTGAGTAATTGATCTGCCAGTCACAGAGAGTGGGTCTGTTGCTCCGTGGTGAGAAAGTTGGAGAACTTTCCTTTCCCACCTTCTAGATGGTGCTGGGGTACTTCTCTTGTCCTTTTTGGTGAGACTTTGCCTCTGGGCTCCCTCCATAGCCCCTGCTGCCAGTCCCTGCCCATGTGAAGTGGTGAATCAAAGACTGGAGCCAACAGTCTTTCCTGCTGCAGTGGTCAGGCAGAGCCTGGGGCGGTAGTCTCTCCCCAACACTTCTTCACAGGATAACTTTTGTCTGTCAAAAAAAATAATAATAAATGGCGCTAACTTCTATGACCTGGAAAGAGCCAGGGATCAAGAAGAAAAGCTGCAGCACCCACTGTTGCACCAGGGCCTGGCCACTTGCTCATGAGACCCCACTTAGTCAGTCTCTCCTAGCACTTTCTTCCCAGGAAGGGTTTCGTTAATTTAAAAAAATGGCACTCGGCTTCAGCATCCTGGGAATCTCTGGGGTCCAACCCGGGCAGCTGTGGCACCAGCCACTGCACCAAGAGAGCCCTGACCACTAACTCCCTAACCCTCACTCATTTAGCCACTCACATGCCCACTCACTCGCCAGCACGTACACAAAATTTTCCATACACTAATTTACACAGGGATTCACATAGTCTGATAGGCTCAGCCACCATCTTCCTGATCCTCTAATCCATGATCTTAAATATGTAAATATTTTCCTCATTATTTTGTTTTATGCTGAATTTTAGTCATCTATTTAGTAGATGTTTATGGAATGTTTACATGCATTGTGTTTTTGAAGAATGCATGTGAGAAAAATAAAACTCTGGAGCATGCTCACACTGAATTTATAGTCATGATAAAAGACATCATATAAATAATTAACAGATATCTTTGATAAAGTTAAATATTTACCATAACTGGATAATCTACAGTGGTGCTGCTAATCATTACTATTTGTAGAAGGGATCATCAAAAAAGGGTTAAATTACATAACTTCTGAAGGATCATAGATGTATGTTATGCTAAGAACATTCCAGGATATAGCAATAATATTAATTCATTAACTATCATTTTTAAGTTTTAATTTTTTTATTTTAAAGAAATGGGGTATAATTCAGGGTTAGGTAAACAAATACTCATTATGCTGGTATTCTTGATGATGACATGTGCCCCTCCTTCCCCAGGCAGTTTCCCACTACTGCCAATCCCACCTACCCTCTCCCCTGGACCACCATACACCCATGGTATTCTACTACTGACACTCCTTTTTTTTTTTTTTTTTTTTTTTTAGTTGGAGTCTCAATCTGTCACCCAAACTGGAGTGCAGTGGCCACTCCTGGCCACCGCAGCCTTGACCTGCTGGGTTCCAGCGATTCTTCTGCCTCAGCCTTCCAAGTAGCTGGAAATACAGGCACATGTTACCATGCCCAGCTAATTTTTTAATTTATTGTAGAAATGAGGGCTCGCCAAGTTGTCCAGGCAGGTCTCGAACCCATGGGCTCAGGCAATCCACTCACCTTAGCCTTCCAAATCATGGGATTACAGGCTGAGCCACTGAGCCTGGCTGACACTCCTTTTTTTAATGCTATTACAATAGTTGTTGAAGGTCTGTTTATGAGTGAGAACATGCGATAGTCAGTTCTTTGTTTCTGTGAAAGATCACTCAGTATTATAGACTCTAAGTCCAACCAGGTTGCTGTGCAGCGTGTTATATTTTTCTTCTTTATGGCTGCATAATATTCCATCATATATATGTACCACATTTTTTTATCTAGTCCTCTTTTGATGGGCAGCATGGCTGGTTCCATGTTCTTACTACTGTAAAAAATGCTACAATAAACATACATGTGCAGATATCTTTTCTGTGCAGTGATTTGAGTTCTTCCAGGTATATTCCCAGTAGGGGGATTGCGTGGTCATATGGAAGGTTGATTTTTAGACATTTTAGTAATCACCACACTGTTTTCTACAGAGACTATATTAGTTTACACTCCAACCACAGTGTAGAAGTTGTCCCCTTTTTTTCACATCCTCTCCAGCATCTGTTGTGTTTTGAGTTATTGATTATGGCCATCCTTACTAGAGTTAGGTGGTATCTCAGTGTAATTTGCATTTATTTGATGACTAGTGAGACTGAGCATTTTTTCATGCATCTGTTGGCTGCTAGTATGTCTTCTTTTGAAAAGTATCAATTCATTTTTGCCCACTTTGTAAAGTGACTGTTTTTTTAATTATTATTTTCAGCATGTTTGAGTTTCTTATAGATCCTAGATGTTAGACCTTTGTCAGACACACAGTTGACAAATATCTGTTCCCTGTCTGTGGAGTGTCTCCCTGTTCTCTTGATGGTTTCTTTGGCTTTTCAGAAGCTTGTCAGCTTAATGAGGTTCCACTTGTCTGTCTTATCTCTTATGGCATGTGCACTTGGGGTTTTGATCAGAAATTGGTTGCCAGTTCCCATTTCCATAAGGTTGTCTCCTGTACTTTCTAAGGCTCTTATAGAGTGAGGTTTTACATTTTGGCCTTTGAACAATTTAAAGTAAATTTTTGTGTATGGGGATAGGTAGGGGTCTGGTTTTAATTTTCTGCATGTGATCAGAAAATCAGTTTTTCCAGTACCATTTACTGAATAGGTTCTATTCTCCCCAGTCATTAGTTGTGGAGGCATTGTTGAAGATGAGTTGGATGAGAAATTGAGGTTTTCTTCTGGAATCACTATCCTGTTCCATTGGTCTATGAGCCTGTTCCTGTACCAATTCCAAACTGTTTTGATTATTGTAGCTTTATAATAAAGTTTACAGTCTGGGAGCGTGGTGTCTCCTGTTTTTTGTTTTGTTTTGTTTTGTTTTTCATTGAGGATTGTTTTGGCAATTTATGGTCATTTATGTTTCCATACAAATTCTTATATTGTTTCCAGGTCTGAGAAGATTGATGCTGATATTTTAATGAATATTGCATTAAATCTATAGATTACCTTGGATAGGATGTACATCTTAACAATGTTGTTTCTTCCAATTCATGAGCATGAAACATTTTCCACTTGTTTGTGTCATCTTTGATTTCTTTGAGCAGTGTTTTGCAGTTTTCATTGTAAAGGTCTTTCATGACTCTGGTTAGGAAGATGTCAAGGTTTTTTTTTTTTCTGGCTATTGTGAATGGAACTGTGCTTTTTATTTGGATTTCTGTTTGTTTATTGATGGTGTATAGAAATACTACTGTCTTTTTCATACTGATTTTATACCCTGAAACATTTCAAAAGTGCTTTATCAATGCAAGGAAGTTTTGGACAGATTTTCATCTGCAAAGATGTTGGTTTTCAGGGGAAATGGTTCCAATTTCTTTCTGTTTAACAGTATGCTGGCTGTGGGTTTCTCATAGATAATTCTTACTATTTTGAGGTATGTTCCATCTATGCCTAGATGTTCGAGGATTTTTATCAACATTCATAATATCATAAACATAATTAAATATATCAACAGATGTAAAAATAAAAAAACACATTATTTTATCATTAGAATGCAGAAAATGCTTTAGATAAAATCGCATTGAGGTTCCAGATAGCCTTGTTGATGTTTTGTCTCAATGATCAGTCGAGGGTTGTGAGTGGGGTATTTAAGTCCCTAGTTATGATAGTGTTAGAGTCATTAACTTTTTTATGTTTACCTAGAAGCCTCTTTATGAAAGTTGGTGCGACTATGTTGGGTGCATATATGTTAGGATGGATATTTCTTGTTGATTGATTCAACCTTTTAGCATTATATAGTAACTTTCTGTATCTTTTTTAATTTTTGATATTTTAAAGAATATTTTGTCTGACATTAAGATTGTGACCCCTGCTTTCTTTTGTGTCCCATTCACCAGAAGTTTTGTTTCCCATCCTCTTACTTTGAGTCTGTGAGTGTCCTTTATGGTGAGATGAGTCTCCTGGAGACAATATAATGTTGCTTCATGACATTTTATCTATTTTACCATTCTATGTCTTTTCAGTGGTACATTAAGTCCCTTCACATTCAGATTAATTATCAAAATATGAGAGTTTATCCTGTCATGGGGTTCTTATAGAGTTTGTTGTTGTTGTTGCTATTTGTTTATTTTCTTTCGTTTGATTTTTGGGTTGATCATGTGTGTTTTCAGTCTTTTTCCTACATTCTTGTGAAGGCCATTGTCATTCTTTTTTTCCTTTCTTTGGGAAAGTGTTTAATACTTTCTTAAATGTTACTTGTAGAGCTGGTTTGGAAGCAGCGTAAGCTCTTTGGGATTGAATGTATGGGAAACATTTTAATTCTCCATCACTGATAAAGCTTCGTTTGGCTGGGTAGGTAATTCTTAGTTAACATTGTTTATCTTTGAGAATTTTGAGAATTGGACTCCAAGCTCTCCTAGCCTGAAGTGTTTCTGTAGATAATCTGCTGTTACTCTAATTGGTCTTCCCTGGTAGATAGTCTGTCCTTTTTCTCTTGCTGCCTTTAAGATTTTTTCATTTATATCTACTTTGTGTAGGCAAATTATTTTGTGTCTAGCAGTTGGTCTTCTCATTTGTTGTCTTGCAGTAGTTCTCTGAATCTCTTGTGTTTGAATAGTTGCATCACTAATGAGATGAGGGAAGTTTTCTTGGATAATTTCATGGAATGCTTATTCCAGAGTGGTCTCTGTCTCTCTTTCTGCCTCAGGAAGTCCAATTAATCTTAGTTTTGGTCTAGAAATAATCACTCATCTCCTGAAGGTTTTGCTCTGTCTTTTCAAGCTTCATTTATATGTTTTTGACAGTCTGTGTTAGTTCCATATTTTGGTCCTCAATCTCTAAAATTTTCTACTTGACTAATTCTGCTCTCCATGCTTATCAGTTTGTTATTTATTTCATTCACTGTATTCTTTATTGCTGTCATCCCAGTTATCAACTCCTTCATTCTTTTCTATTTATTCTCTCTATTAATGTCTTATTATCTGGGTTTGTTGTTTGAGACCAATCATTCTGGGGTTCTTGATTGTTTGCATTCTGATGTGTCTATTCTCAGTGGCTGATCTCCCAGGGGTCTGTGTGCAATCCATAGTCTTCTTTTGTTTTTTTCTTCATTTGTGTAGTTTCTCCTCCCTTCTTTTTATTTTAACTTCTTCTTAAATTCTATTGTTCAGGGATGAGGGGTAACCTTTACTTCTGTTTTCTCAATCTTCTAGCCTTCTATATGTGGATCCTCTGGGTTTGTTCAATTCTGAAGCTGGATTGTTCTGTACTTTATGCAGTGCTGAGATTCATTGAGGGGGGAGCTGTGATTCAGAAAGCATCTCCATATGCCAGTATACTGACAGGTGTGTGGGCCTCCTGTAATCCACTTCCCACTGCTTTACAATCTGTCTATGCAGTGGGAGTATAGGTTTGCTCCCTGTAAGCAAAATGAGGCAAGAAAAAGAAAAAGATTGGAAAAAGGAAGGAGGGGGATGAGATGAAGGTGGGGAGAAATAATAAGAAGGAAAACAGGTGTACCAACCAACAAATGGAAAGAGACAAAAAGACAGAAAAAATTTTAAAAACTAAAACATACAATCATACAAACACACAAACTGACAGAGACTCTCCTATTATTATACCCTCCCTCAAAAATATCCATACACAAACAGAAAGTCTAAAAAAAACAATAAAATAACAGAAATAAAGCAAGTATGAAAAAGTAGTGAAAAACAGAGAGAGAGAAAAAGAAAAGAACTAAGGCAAAAACATACAAACAAACATGAGCAATTCAAACTGACAAACAAAAAAATGAAACTCGCTCTGAGATGGTTCTGTAAGTCCAACTTCCTCTCAGGTCTGATCTCCAACTCCTCCCTTCTACTCTCAGTGCAGGCTGATAGAGTTGCTCTAGTGTGGGTCAGATGCCCCAGGCCTGCTGTGGGAGGAGGGTGAATCAGATCTGGACTCACCCAGCTTGCTTCCTGTCAAGTCTCCTACTCAGATTTGATGTGTCTGTGTCTGATCCAGCATGTGGGAGAGGCTTCTGTCTCTCCAAGTTTGATGACTATCTCTAGATCCCAAGCTGGAAACTGGGTGGAACTAGTTGGGGCAATGCAGGTCTCTGCCTGGTCCCAGGACAGATAAAATGTCTCCAGCTGGTGTTCCCTCACTCCTCACCAGAGGTGGGGCTCCTCTCCAGCTCTCTCCAACTGCTCTCTCTGTGGATCCTGAGCTCCAGTCACTTTGTTATCACAGGTGAGAGTGTGGGCAGGCTTCCAGGTGATGAGGATCCACTGAATTTGGCAGGCTTTTCTCAGGAGAGTCCCGAGAGCAGCAGATAGTCCTGTGCAAGCACCTGGGGCTCCAATCTCAGGGCAGTGGGGGGTTGCAGTCACCTCTGGAGGAGAGGCCAGGATGCATGAACCGGAGTCTCCATTAGACAGACTTTTACTCACCCACTGGCATAGGCCAACCACACAGAGAGATTTTATGGACACTCAATTTTGTTGAGACTCTCACAGTCTGACCTGTTCTGTTGTCATCTTGCCAGAAATTCAAGATTAATTTAAAATGAATAGGATAAAAAAACATGATATGATCAAAAAACTATATTACAGAATTTGTGAAGCTAATGAAAAGAGAAGTAAGAAGTAGAGAAATAAGATCAATATTAGTCCAATTAATGTTCTAAAAATTATCACAATAATAACAATGAGAATCAGTGGAACATGTGATACAGCTTATTTACTTCTAAGACTTTCAGCCTCAAAATGATGGTGAGCATGTATGGAAATTTTACTGTAAGCAGGTGTGGCTAAGAAAATGAGGCTACCTTTTCTCCACTTCTCAATTAAGGGCTGTGTTATCAAGCTGGGAGGAACAGAACACCATCATTTCTCATTTCTTCTCTTTCCACTACTTTTTGCAAAGGCTAAATTCCAAGTGACTACTCCTGGGAAATTGATACACTATCTTTCTCAACTAAATACCCACTTTTAGACAGAGGTTCTACCCTCCACATGTAGACTGATAATAACGTGGCACTGATTGCTGTTATCACCAGTTTTCTATAGGGTAGAGATTTCACACTACCACACCACTCAGATCCCTACTTATTAATTATGAGTATCACACCAAGAGTAAAGGACCCACTCTCCCTATCCTCTGCTCTGAAGTAGTAGCCCGGAGATTTTTCTAAGGGAACTAACTTTATTTAAAACATATCTTGTTTAGATGAACTATTTATAACATAATAGTAGGAAAACAAGGAAGAGGAAGTAGAACTCTATAAGAGTATCATTTCCACATTTCCTGGAATTACAACAGTTTAAATTTAAAGTAGATTTAGAGAAGTTAAGATGTGGAGGGTAAGCCCTACCACAACTGAGAAAATAAATAAAACATACAGAGAACAAACGTATTAAAGGAATAAAAATGTTACACTACAAAATACTCATTATGAAAAAGAAAACAGTGAAAGAGAATAGAACACAAAAATAGCATGAGGCATAGCCAAAAAAAGTTGCATGAGACATGCAAAAAAACTAAATGACAAAAATAAGTTCAACTATATTAACAATTACATTAAATGTCAATGAATTAAACAATCAAATAAAAAGGCTGAGATTATCAAAGAGACAAAAAAAGATTCAACTATATATTGTCTACAAGAGACATGCATTAGAATCAAATAAACAGGGACTTCTGGCAAGATGGCAACAGGGCAGCCTGGTCTATGAGACCTCCACAAAAGAGAACACTAAAAGATCCTGGCTCTCTCCCCAGGGGCTGCAGATCCCATCATCAGCAGCCTGCTCTTCACATGGAGCTCGGCCATTGACACCGCTGAAGCATCACAGTGGTCTGGGCAGCCACTGTAGCAGCCACCACTGCCGCCACAGCCACCGCCATGGCAGCCATTGCACATGCCACCGCCAGTGCCTGAGGCGATCCATGCCTTCAGACCTTGAAGCCCCTGCAAGCAAGATTTGCTGAGATCACCGCCGCTGCCACCGCTGCCACGGAAGCCATTGCACATTGCATTGCCCATGCCTTAGGCAATCCATGCCTTCAGACCTTGAAGCCCCTGCAAGCAAGATCTGCTGAGATTGCTGCTGCCACTACTGCCACTGTGATGTTCTGCCAGGTCATGGGTCTCCTTCCGTGTGCCTTGAGGCAGCAGTTCCCATTTCCACCTTCTTTCCAGTTCCCTCCCCTGTGGAGTGACCAGTTGAGATAGCACCACCTGCTGGCAATTCAAGGTAACAACACCAAAAAGGGAAAAACAGAAGCTTGATTAAAAAGGCACAGGCCAGATCTGAGTGGTGAACTGGGCAGTGGTGAACTGAGTGGTGATCTGAACTGCCCTTCCCAGCAGGACAGGGGCAACTGACCCTGACTGTGAATAAATTTACCGGCCTGAAAAGACGGCTGGAAATCAGAGATAAAAGGACATTGGAATTAAATGAAAAGTCTCAGAGTGTGCTTGATTGGTTCTGTTAGTTTACTGACTTAATTCTATTTATTTTGTATTGTTCCTTTTTTTCTTCTTCTTTTCTTTTCTGCTCTCTGTAAACCATATCTGTGTATAGGGGAATAACATATCAATAAGGAGATTGGTTAGCTTGTGTGTTAGCATCATTCTATGTTTTAGTTCTTTTTTTTTTGTATGGGAGTTCGTTAGTTTGTAGCTATGGTCTATTGTTTTTATCTGTTTCAGTTTTTTTCTCTATCTCCAATTGTTGGTACAGTCATCTGTTTTCCCCCTTACTCCTCTCTCCCTCCACCTCCCTCTTCCCCCCACTGTCTGCTCCATTCTCTTCCCTCTGTTAACCTCATTTTATTTCAGGGAATAAAGCTACAACCCCCTGCACAGACAGATTCCAAGGTAGTGGAAAGTGGGTATCAGATTATCCATATACCTGTCGGTGGATACCAGGACATGCAGAGAGATTTTGAATCACAGCTCCCTACTTAAGTAAATCCCAAAACTGCAAAAAGGACCACCCTTTAACCTACAGTGCAACTCCAGAATTGAACAAAGTAAGAGGATATACATAAAGAAGAATAGGAGATTTAACAAATAGAAGTAAAAGCAACCCCCTCCACCCCTGAATAACAGAATTAAAGAAGACGCTGATGTGGAGGGAAGGAAAAAGTAGGAAGGAAAAAACTGCACAAATGAAGAAAAACCAAAAGAAGAATATAGGTCTCACACAGATGCCTGGGAGGTCAGACACTGAGAAAACAGACTTTGGAACAAAAATAATGAAGAACCCCCAGAATGACTGGTCACATGCAACAAACCTAGACATCAAGACATTAATAGAAAGAATTTTTAAAAAATTGAGTGAGATACAAGAGGAAAACAGGAAGGAGCTGATGACAGAAATAACAGCAGTAAAGAATACTGATGGAAATAAATAAACTTATAAGCATGGAAAGCAGAATTAGCTGAGCAGAAGAAAGAATCTCAGAGCTCAAAAACACAGAACTAACCCAAACTGTCAAAAACATAGAAAAGAAGCTTAAAAAGACAGAACAAAACCTTCAAGACATGAATGATTACTTCAAGAGAAAAAAACTAAGAGTAATTGGCCTTCTGGAGGCAGAGAGAGAAGCAGAGGCCACACTGAAACAAACATTTCATGAAATCATTCAAGAAAACTTCCCTTATAGACACATAATAATTCACCTAAACAAAGTAAGTATAAAAGAAAAAATTCTAGAGGCAGCAAGAGAAAAAGGTAAGACTACCTACCAAGGAAGACCAATTAGAACAGCAGCAGATTTATCTACACAAACCCTCCAGGCTAGGAGAGCTTGGAGCCCTATCTTCAAAGTTCTAAAAGATAAACAATTTCAACCGAGAATAACCTACCCACCCAAGCTAAGCTTCATCAGTGAGGGAGAATTGAAATCTTTCCCAGATATCCAATCCCTAAGAACCTACACTGCCACCAGACCACCTCTACAAGAAACACTTAAGGAAGTATTGAACACAGAAGAAAAGAAAAAAAGAACAACAATGTTCTTCACAAGAGTGCAGGCAAAAGATTAAAAACATACATGAACCAACTCTAAAACCAAAAGAAAGACAACACACAAACAGGAAGAACAACAACTCTGTAAGAACATTATGACAGGGATCAACTCTCACATTTCAATATTAGATAATGTGAACGAACTAAATGCACCACTGAAAAGACATAGAATGGCAAAATGGATAAAATATCACCAGGCAACAATCTATTGCCTTCAAGAGACTCACCTCACTAGAAAGGACACTCACAGACTCAAAGTAAGAGGATGGGAAACAAATTTTCAGGTGAATGGAACACAAAAGAAAGGCAGAGTCATGATATTAATCTCAGACAAAATACTCTTTAAACTATCAAAAATTAAAAAAAGATACAGAAGGCCACTACATAATGATAAAACATTCAATCCATCAACAAGAAATATCCATCCTAAACATATATGCATCAAACATAGGAGCACCAACTTTCATAAAACGGTTCCTAGGTAAACTAAAAAAAGATATCGACTCCAATACCATCATAGCTGGGGACTTTAATACCTCACCTACAACCCTAGACAGATCATCAGGACAAAAAATCAGCAATGAGATTTGAAACCTCAATGTGACTCTTGATCAAATGGACTTAATTGATACCTACAGAACCCTTCATCCAAAGACCACAGCATACACATTCTACTCATCACCGCATGGAACATACTCTAAGATCAACCACATTCTTGGCCACAAATCAAGCATAAGCAAATTTAAAAGGACTGAAATTTTACCATGCACTTTCTCGGACCACAGTGGAATAAAAATAATCATTAATACCAACAAGCTGCCCCCGAAACTCACAAAGACATGGACACTAAACAGCGTGATGCTAAACAACTCCTGGGTCAATGAAGAAATCAAAACAGAGATTAAAAGATTCCTGGAAACAAATGTAAATGAATAAACATCTTACCAAAATCTGTGGGATGCCATGAAAGGTGTAGTAAGAGGGGGATTTATATCCTTACAAACACGCATGAAGAAAGTGGAAGGATCACAAATTAACAGCCTAAGAAGCCACTTAAAAAAGCTCGAAAGCAAGACCACAAAAACCCTAATTTCAGCAGAAGAATCCAGATCACCAAAATAAAAGCCCAAATCCAGGACATAGAAGACAAAAAAGATAATACAAAAAATCAATGAAACAAAAAGCTGGTTCTTTGAAATGATAAACAAGATCGATGATCCCCTAGCTAGACTGACCAAGAAAAAATGAGAAAAAAAACAAATAAACACAATCAGAAACACAAAAGATGAAGTCACATCTGATCCGGAAAAAATCCAAAAGATCATTAGAGACTTCTATGTACACTTGTATGGAAAAAAACTTGAAACTCTTAAGAAAATGGAGGACTTTCTCTCATCACACAACCTGCCTAGGTTGAAACAAGAAGAAATTGAGACCCTAAATAGACCAATAATAATCAAGGAAATTGACTACATAATAAGAAAACTACATACAAAAAAAAGCCCTGGACCAGATGACTTTCTAGCAGAATTCTACAAGACATTTAAGGAGGAGCTTATACCAATCCTACTGAAGGTATTCCAGGCAATTAAGAAAGATGGAACTCTCCCCAAATCATTTTATGAAGGTAACATCACATTGATACCCAAGTCAGGTAAATACCCAACAAAGAAAGAGAACTACAGGCCAATATCTTTGATGAACAAGATGCTAAAATTCTCAACAAGATCTTAGCTAACCGGATTCAACAACACATCTCAAAAATCATCCATCATGACCAAGTAGGCTTCATCCCTTGGACGCAAGTTTGGTTCAACATTCGTAAAACCATAAATGTAATTAAATACATAAACAGATGTCAAAACAAAAACCACATGATTATATCATTAGATGCAGAAAAAGCTTTTGATAAAATCCAGCACCCCTTCTTGATAAAAACCCTTGAACATCTAGGCATACAGGGAACATACCTCAAAGTAGTAAAAGCCATCCACTAGAAACCCACACCCTGCATACTCTTAAATGGACAAAAATTGGAACCATTTCCCCTGAAAACTGAAACCAGACAAGGATGCCCACTCTCACCCCTCCTGTTCAATATAGCATTGGAAGTCCTGGCTAGAGGAATCAGTGAAGAGAAGGCAATCAGGGGTATCCAAATAGGAAAAGAGGAAGTCAAGTTATTTCTCTTTGCAGATGACATGATTCTGTACCTTGGAAACCCAAGAGAATCTGTCAAAAACCTCCTTACACTGATAAGGAATTTGGCAAAGTCTCAGTATATAAATAAATGTGCAAAAGACAATCGCATTTATTTACACCAATAATAAACAAAGAGAAACCCAAATAAAAAGCACAATTCCATTCACAATAGCCACACACACACACATACAAAAAAGAAATATCTTGGCATCTTCCTAACCAGAAATGTGAAAGACCTTTACAATGAAAACTACAAAACACTGCTCAAAGAAATCAAAGATGACACCAACAGGTGGAAAAATATCCCATGCTGATGAATTGGAAGAGTCAACATTGTGAAGATGTCTATCCTACCTAAGGCAATCTACAGATTTAATGCAATATCCATCAAATTACCAGCAACATTCTTCTCAGACCTAGAAAACACAATGCAGGAATTCATATGGAAACACAAATGACCAAGAATAGCCAGAACAATCCTCAGCAAAAAAAAAAAAAAGCAGGCGGTATCACATTACCAGACTTCAAACTTTACTACAAAGCTACAATAATCAAAACAGCTTGGTATTAGTACAGGAACAGTAATATAGACCAATGAAATAGAATTGAGATTCCAGAACCAAAACCTCAATTTCTCAACCAACTTATCTTCGACAAAGCCTCCACCACCTATCACTGGGGAGAGGAGAACCTATTCAGTAAATGATCCTGGAAAAACTGACTGACCACATGCAGAAGATTGAAACAAGACTCCTATCTATCCCCATACACAAAAATTAACTCTAAATGGATTAGACACCTAAATGTAAAACCTTGAACCATAAGAACCTTAGAAAATGCAGGACATACCCTTACAGAAATTGGAACTGGCATCCAATTCCAGAACAAAACCCCAAAACCACAGGCCATAAGAGATAAGATAGACAAGTGGGACCTTATTAAACTGACAAGCTTCTGTAAAGCCAAAGAAATAATCAAGAGAGCAGGGAGACAGCCCACAGACTGGAAAAATGTATTTGCCAACTCCAGGTCTGACAAAGGCTTAACATCTTGGATCTACAAGGAACTCCAATGTGCTGAAAAGAAAAAAACAAACAACCCCATTATAAAGTGGGCGAAAGATATGAACAGACACTTCTCAAAGGAAGACATCTGAGCAGCCAACAGACACATGAAGAAATGTTCAACCTCATTAATCATCAAGGAGATGCAAATTAAAACCACACTGAAATATCACCTAACTCCAGTCAGAATGGCCATCATCAGTAACTCCAAAAATAACAGTTGCTGGAGAGGGTAGGGTGAAAAGGGAACACTTCTACACTGTTGGTGGGAGTGCAAACTAGTGCAACCTCTGAAAAGCAGTTTAGCGATTCCTAAAAGCTCTAAATATCGACCTCCCATATGCCCCCCCGAAACCCCTACTGGGAATATACCCTGAAGAACTCAAATCACTCTATGAAAACGATACCTGCAGATGAATGTTTATCGCAGCATTGTTCACAATAGCAAGAACCTGGAATTAACCATACTGTCCATCAAAAGAGGACTTGATTTTTAAAAAATGTGGTACATATACATGATGGAATACTTCACAGCCATAAATAGAACAAAATCATGAATTTCGCAGCAACCTGAATGGAACTGGAGTCTATAATACTGAGTGACCTCTCACAGAAGCAAAGATCTGAGTATCACATGTTCTCATTCATATAGTGGACCTTGCACATACATCATACTAGTATAAGAAAGGGACTGACAATGGTGGGAAACTATTGGGGGAGGGGAAGGGAGGTGGGATTAACGGTAGTAATATCTGCCTGGGGATGGGGAAACATTCCTATCAACAAGGGTGCCCGAACGAAGCATATTTGTATACCTAACCCTTAACTGTACTCCACAATATCAAAATAAAAATTATTGAAATATAAAAAAAATAAAAAACAAATATTTGTTGTACATTTTTTAAAAAATCAAATTAACAAATAACTTAAATGCAAAGAACAGAAAAATATAAAATTCATACAACAACCATAAAGAAGCTGAAGTGGCTATACTTATATCACATAAAATAGACATTAAGCCCAACATTTAAACTACAAATAAAAATTATACTCTATAGTGGTAAAAGTGTCAACTCATCAAAAAGACAATAAAAATAACATGCTGCAACAAACAACAGAATGACACTTCAAAATACTTGACACAAAAACTGATAGAATTAAAGAAAAAATAGACAAATCAACAATAGTAGTTGGATACTTCAATAGCTCACTTTTAACAACTATTCAGAAGATCAAGAGACAATTAGAAGACTTCAACAACACAATAAATCAACTAGTATTCACTGACATCCATCAATACTCCACACATTCTCTCAAATGCACATGGAAATTGTTTAGAACAGATAATGTGCTAGGACAAAAAATAAGTCTTAACAAATTACAAAGGATTGATAAAATCAATGAACAAAATATAAATAGAAGACAATAACTTCAACTTGAGACAGTGCATCTAGAAAATTCACTTTCAACATCATCTTTGATAATGAAAGACTGACTACTTTACTCCAACGGCTGAAACAAGAGAAGTATGACAATTTTTTATATTTCTATTCAACTGTGAACTAGAGATTCTAGTCAGGATCATTAGCCAAAATCAAACAAACAAAAAACGGACTCCAAATGGAAAGAAAAAACAAAACTATCCCTATTCACAGATGACCTCACTGTGTGCATAGAAAATTCTAAGGATTTAATTTAAATCCAAAAAACTACTAGATCTAATAAATGAATTTAGCCAGTTTGCAGAATACAAGATACATTTTTTTAAATTATATTTTTAGTTTAAAATACAAAGTCTGAAACTTTTAAAATTATATAAAAGCACTATTTCTATAATTGCAGTGAAAAATCTGAAAGTGCAGATAAGAAAAAAATACCATTTACAACGGCAAAAATAAAAACATTTAAAAATGCGTTTCTGATTATTTGAAAACAGCAATACCTTGTAAGAAATGTTAAAAGCCCTAAAAAAATAAAAAGACATATATTTTAAGAAGCAAAGAACTTAATATTAAGATGACAGTATACTTTTTAATCAATGAACTCAATGCTAGCTTTATCTAAATGTCATCTTGTTTTTATTACTATTATTATTATTATTTTAAAGATGCGAAGTACAGTTCAGAATTAAGTAAACAAGTGGTCACAGAACAGGAAAAGTTTGGGCCTCCCTTTCTTCCTCACTTCACCTGATTTGGTTCATTTACCCTTATGAATATTATATGTCCCTCCCTCCCTTGGCAGTGTCCCATTACTGCCAGTTCCTTTCTTAAAGTATTAGGGTAAATGTTCCACTTATGAGTGAGGTTGTGCAGTACTCAATTCTTTGTTTATATGATAGATCACTGAGTGTTATAGACTCTAAATCCATTCAAGTTGCTGTGAAGTTCATATGTTTTAAAGTCTTCTTTATGGCTTTGTAATATTTTATTGTGTACATTTACCACATTTTTATTAATCCAGTTCAGTTTTGATGGGCAACACAGTGGATTCCATGTTTTTGCTGCTGTGAATAATGCCGCAATAAACATGAGAGCTAGTATCTTTTTGGTAGAATTATTTGAGTTCTTCTGGATACATTCCCAGTAAGACCTGTTTTTATATAGAAATTAACAAGTATATTTTTAAAATTCACAAGTATATTTTTTAAAAATTAAAAGGCCCAAAGGGTCCAAAACATTATCATAAATAAATGCATAAATAAATAAATAAGATGGAAGATACACTTTTAAATTTCAAAACCTTCTATAAAAACTATAGTGATCAGGACACTATGTTAGTGGCATAAAAATACACAAGATCAATGGTGCAAAGTTGAAAGTTTAGAAATAAGTTTTCACATTTATTATCAATTGAGTTCTGAAATAAGTATGCTCATCAGTCTAAGGGGAAAGAATATCTTCATCAAATTATTTTTGGAACCACCAGATATTCACATGCAAAAGAATTTTTTTTTTTTGAGTTGGAGTCTCACTCTGTCACCCAGACTGGAGTGCAGTGTCCGCTCCCGGCCACCGCAGCCTCGCCTGCTGGGCTCGGTGATCCTTCCACCTCAGCCTTCCGAGTAGCCGGAACTACAGGCATGCGCTACCACACCCAGTTAGTTTTTGATTTATTGTAGAGATGAGGTCTCACTGCCCAGGCGGGTCTCGAACCCACGGGCTCAGGCAATCCACTCATCTCAGCCTCCTAAAGGTGCGGGATTACAGGCTGAGCCACCGAGCCCGGCTGCAAAAGAATTTAATTCAATCTATACTTCACGCCATTTACCAAAACTTAATTATAAAAATTAAATTCAATAGTTAAATCTTATATAAGAAAACATAGATGTAAAGTTTTGTTACCTTGACTTAGAGAACAATTTCTTAGATGTTATACCAACTCACAATAAATAAAAAATATAGATATTAGACTTCATAACAATTAAAAATGTTTCTTCTTCAAAAATGTCATCAAGAAATTGAGAAGACAATGCACAAAGTGAAAGACTATAAATAAATTTAAATATATTCTCCCATTTTATGGTTTGTCACATATATACGTATATATTCTTACAACTTATTAATAAAAAGTCAAATTACCTAACTTAGAAATAACCTGAATGTACATTTCTCCAAAGAAAATGTGCAAACATTTAGTAAGTTCATGAAAAGATGTTCAACATCATTAGACATTAGGAAAATGCAAATCAGTAAGACCCCACATCTCACCCTCCAGGATAGTGATAATTTAAAGGAAAAAATTCATGTTTGTTGGTGAGGTTGTGGGGAAATTTGAATCCTAATGCATTGTTGGTAGAATTGAGAAAGGTATAGTCACTTTGGAAAATGATTTGGCAGTTCCTCAAACATTTAAACATTGAGTTATCATTGACCCAATGATATCACTCTTAGTTATATACCCCAGAGAAATAAAATATAAGTCCACACAACAAATTGCACAGTAATTGTTAGTGCAGAATTACTTATAAAAACCAATTAGTAGAAACAATCCAAATATCTACCAACTGATGAATAAATAAATGGTATATCCATGCAATGGAATAATATTCAACAATAAAATAGAATAAAATATTGACATGCTTCCACGTGAATAAACCTTCAAAACATTATACCAAATGAAAGATGCCAGTAACAAAAGATGACTTTTTACAAAATTGTATTTACAGAAAATGTCCAGAATTGACAGGATTATAAATATATAGAACAAATTAGTTTTTGCCTGGGATGGTTAGGTAGAGAGGTAATGTGGAAGGAAATGGAGAATGATTACTTCTGTGTACAGAATTTAATTTTGGTGTGAAAAATATTATAAAATTGATTGTGGTGATGGTTGTATAACTCTGTCACTACACTAAAAAAAAATTAAAATTTACATTTTAAATGTCTGAATTTTATGCCATGCCAATTATATGTGAATACAGCTGCTATAAAAATGAGAATGAAAGAAGATGGTTTCTATAATTATTTTGAGGATATAACTTAAAGGCATATATTTTCATTAAATTGAAGGATGTGGTTATGGGCAAAGTCTAGGATCACTCCCAGTAAATAGACATTCTTATACCCTGAGATGGAAAATTCAGAAGAATAAGTTGAGAAGAGGTTATTACAAAATTCACCTCAGATATATTGAGTTGGAAGACACAAAAGAGAGTTTTCACAGTAAGGAAAGAGAATACGAAAATGCCTGGAAGAAAGAAATAACAGAGATCAAACAACTTAAGAATATCTGGTGTATCTTGAGTATACATACTAGATGGTGGCAAGTGGTTTAGTATAAGAGCAAGGTGGTAATATGTTATCTTGTGGACTGTTATAATAAGACTTGAGAGATTGTGGCAGCCTAAACTAAGATAGTGCAGTGAAAATGAAGAGAACACAGACAGTTAAGAAATGTTTGTGAGGTGTGTCAGAGACCAAGGTTATACATTGGACATAACTAGTAAGAAATAGGAAGAAATCTGACGTGAGTCACAGGTTCAGCCTTGTCACCCAATGAATAGGTAAGGTAACCAAATACACTTGATAAAGAACACTAACGAAAAACTTAGAGCTTAAGCCTAAAGGCTTTATTCATCTATCCTTTGAGTTTCAAAAGAGTGTTAGAAATCTAGGTGGGAGTTACCAAGGGACTTGGACCAAAGTGTGATTCAAGAGTATCAGGATCACCTGTGGACTTGTTAGAAATGTAAATTCCCAATCACCATACCAGAACTACTGAATCAGAATTTCTGTTTTTAGAAAGAGCTCCAGGTGATTTTTATGCACATGAAAATTTGAGAGGTATTGCTATAGCAAATTGTTAGATATACAAGTCCAGAGCATAGGAAGAAAGTTTGAATCAGAGTTAAGAACATGGAAAGCAGTCTCACATTACCATAAGTAAAACCATTAGGAATGAAAAAATTGTGGGTGTCTTGAAAGAATGAAAAGTTGGCCATTCCTTCTATTATGATGGCAGATTGCATTTGATTCTGAACATCTATATTTTCAATATTTAGAAATCTAAATTGTCTACTAAAAATTATAAAATTGTAAAAATAAATTTCAACAGAAGTGAGTATAATTTTTTGAGTTTTGATTATTATGTTTCTGTTCCATGCACTATATGACACACTATATTTAAGCATACTTTGCTACTGTAACTGCAAAATAGAACTCTTTAATATCATTTATTAGAAGTGAAAGAGAAGATGCAGAGATAGAGATACATTTTCTAAATATCTACAATCTTTTTTACTACAGTTTAAATCAACCAGTTAACTTAAAATTTCTTTTATAAATCTAATTTCAAAAAAATTATACCTGACAGAAAATTAATAACAAAAGTCAGTGTTTAGAATATTTGCAAACTATATAAGCATAACTTTTTACAGGCATAATTTTTTTCCGTAAATAATTTACTCTAGTGTGAGTTCACCCTCATATAGCCAATTTGTCAACCAAGACTCCATGCCAGGCAGATACAGTCAGAAAGCTATGTCTAAACTTGTCTGCATTGTGCTTTTCAGTTTGGTTCCAACATTTCAACAGAAGTGAGTATAATTTTTTGAGTTTTGATTATTATGTTTCTGTTCCATGCACTATATGACACACTATATTTAAGCATACTTTGCTACTGTAACTGCAAAATAGAACTCTTTAATATCATTTATTAGAAGTGAAAGAGAAGATGCAGAGATAGAGATACATTTTCTAAATATCTACAATCTTTTTTACTACAGTTTAAATCAACCAGTTAACTTAAAATTTCTTTTATAAATCTAATTTCAAAAAAATTATACCTGACAGAAAATTAATAACAAAAGTCAGTGTTTAGAATATTTGCAAACTATATAAGCATAACTTTTTACAGGCATAATTTTTTTCCGTAAATAATTTACTCTAGTGTGAGTTCACCCTCATATAGCCAATTTGTCAACCAAGACTCCATGCCAGGCAGATACAGTCAGAAAGCTATGTCTAAACTTGTCTGCATTGTGCTTTTCAGTTTGGTTCCAACATTTCAACAGAAGTGAGTATAATTTTTTGAGTTTTGATTATTATGTTTCTGTTCCATGCACTATATGACACACTATATTTAAGCATACTTTGCTACTGTAACTGCAAAATAGAACTCTTTAATATCATTTATTAGAAGTGAAAGAGAAGATGCAGAGATAGAGATACATTTTCTAAATATCTACAATCTTTTTTACTACAGTTTAATCAACCAGTTAACTTAAAATTTCTTTTATAAATCTAATTTCAAAAAAATTATACCTGACAGAAAATTAATAACAAAAGTCAGTGTTTAGAATATTTGCAAACTATATAAGCATAACTTTTTACAGGCATTCAGGCCTG